>NW_027131996.1:0-322860 GCF_026122565.2 Emydura macquarii macquarii | reverse complement strand
AGGCTTTGCGCTTGCCTTCCGCTCCCACCCAGACAGCCTTCATGCACTGTGTAAATTGTCCAAGTTTCTTTACTGGACCCAGTGCTGATTTGGGAGCCAGAAGCTGAAATGCAGTTGCGGGGGCTGTGTGTTTTCTGTCATCCACCAGTGACACCCACCAGGGCTTGGAGAATCTGCTCTCTGTTTGCAGCCTGCCCTCACCTTGGCATTTTCAGGTGGCTACCCTGGGCACGGTTTGGGTCACAAGCTCTTTAGATCATTTTGCTCTTAACAGAATGCTTGTAGTCTTGAGCTCCATGTGGGCTAAGGTAGGTGCCTTGTACTTTTTTGCCTGACTTCTACAGGGGGGAGGCTGAACTTGGAAAAGTAGTGGACTGAGCTCCTGTGAGGGAGTGAGTAAAAGTCTTTCCGGGAGATGATGATCTTCATCCTACAGGTCTACATGGGGCCAGCTTGGGGTGCATGTTAACTGTGTCATCTCATCATAAAAGTCAGTCGGGTTGGTTAGTCATTTCTTTCCCTTGGTGAATCCATGTTGTCTGTTCCTGATCACCTTTTGTTCTTCGAAGTTCCTGAAAATGGATTCCTCGAGGACCTGGTCCATGACACAACACTTAAGAAGAGACCTCCACTTTGAACTAACTCAAACAGAGCCAAGGGCAGACCCAGCTCTATATCTCTAGCAGGGCTCAAACAGGCTCCCTTGCCTCTGGCACAGGAAAACATACAGGAAAAAAGCCCTCCCTCTGCCTCGAGAGACCTTGAAACTTCACTTCCCCTCCCCATGCCAACGCAGCCCTTTCCTTCTTTGGCTCAGTGTAAGTTATCTGCATGTTCTGGTCTGGTGGTAGCAGGCTGGGCAAACTGAGGAGACTGTGTGGGTTATATGGCCTTAGGTATGCTGGCATCATGCTTCCTCCACCTGTGTGCTCATTCACCCAACACATGCCAGGGATGTGGTAAATTCTATATTTGAATGGCACCTCCTCTCAGACAATCAGAGTAGCAGGGAGGGAGGGGGAAGTGACAGCTCTCCAGCTTGTCAAGAAAGAGGCAGCTGCCCTGAAGTGGCTAAACTTTACTTCAAAGGGCCTTACATGTGGAAAAAGTCTACTTTCTATTGACAGGGAAGGGTTGTGTTAGCGTGTGGCAAAGGCAAAGGTTACAAGGAGTGTCAAAACAGGATGTGGTTATGTGGTTTTGGGCAGTTAGTCTAGCAGTTGTGAACATATTCCAACTGCCTGCTTTTCACCCCCCACACATCAAGAAAAGTTCAGAGGCAGGTTAGCCCCTCCTCCCTTCCTGTTTTGCCTTAGCTGAACTAGGTCACACAAAAGAAAATCTACTAAATGGCTATTCTTAGACATCAGCAAATAAGCAATAAGCATAATAACTGCTAGTTCATCTCAATAGTTGGCAGTAGCTTAGGCACCTGATGATTTGTTAAAATGTCCCTGTATACAGCTTCCGTTCTGACACCAGAGTCTCTAGAGGATGAAAAAGATTTGTTAGACATGAGATCTCAAGATTTCATCAGTAGGTTACAATCCTGTTGTTATTGAATATAACTCTTGGGGGAGATGCAGACAGAGCGATCCTTGTTGGAAATTATTTATTAATAATTATCACTTCTGGTGTGGTTGGTCCTGAAGACAGCAATCAGGAATTAGGGTCCATTTGTCTTAGCGTTCATGTGAACAGTTCCCTACCCTACAGAGCTCACAACGTAGGAAACTGGGCAATATATAACAGGTGAGTACACTGACAAACAGGAGGGGTGAAGCCACCAACATTTAAATAAGCCACTCCATTGAATTATATAGACCATACCAACCCTCTATCTGCTGACATCAAATAGCTGGACAGCATCGTCCATGCAGGGACCAGGGCAGGCTCCCCCACAGTATGGCTCCCTGTCACCCACTAGTGGTGTCTGGGCTGGGCCATGTACAGAGGTTGATGATCCTGCTACAACAGCAGCTAATAAAGCTGGATCTCCAAGCTCAGACCACAGAGGCTCATTCTATAAACTCCAGAGGTGCCACATTTAATCCCCACCACCAAACTGTCCAGGGCTGTTGCATCGTCATCTGATTGTTCCTCTCCTCACCCCACGATCTTTTTTATTTACAGTGTTAATTCTGGACGTTCTTTCCCCTCCACTGACTGGCTAGTCACTGAAACTCTCTCCTCTTGCCTCCCTCACAGTCCCCTCTCTTCAGTCATACTCCACACCCACTCTCCATGCTCCCCAGCTCCCCTCCCTCTTCTCCTTTCCCTCTGTGCCCCACAGCATCCCCCCTTTGTCTCTCTGTTTAGTTAATTCTGTCCCAACACAACCTCGCTTGAAACAGACGAGAAACAAACAGACAAAACATGGTGGCAATTCCATGACATCTGAAGCCCATCCTGTCAGCCTGCTTGTCTGTTATCCCTCTTTTCCAGCTCTGCTGAGTGAGCTTGGGCAGGTCACCGCCCCCTCCCACCCTTTGTCTATTGTGCCTAGTTAGACTGGAAGTTCTTTGGGCAGGGATTGTCTCTTGCTACATGTATGCTCAATGGGACCCTGACCTTGGCTGGGGTGCCCAGGTGTTATAAAAATACCATGACTACTACTCATCAAAATACTGCAGCTTCCTTTCTTCTACCCACTCCCTGAGAGCGACAGCATGTTTTCCAGGATATCTTCAATTCCAGCAGGTGAAAGCAAACAGCTCCCAAATGTCTCTGAGCTAGTATTAAAGGCTCTGGGTGAAATTCTGGTCCCATTACAATCTGTAGAAGTTTTGCCATTGACTTCAGGGGAACCTCTGTGTCCTGCTCTAACCAGCACCAAATATTATCAGACAGTAACAAACAGTAAACTAACCATTGGGGCAGATCGCTTTTTGTAGTCATACATTTTTACCTGGAGATCTTGTCTTCACTTTTGCTCATGACTCACAAACATTTAACACAGGTAAATTTTTTACCCTTGAAGTTCTTCAGAATGTTGTGCAGAATTCTGTTCTTTTCAGAGACATCCCAACTGCTGCATTTAAATTCAGGAGGAAGACTCATTTGATTCTCAAATGTCCTCTTTCTGCCTGTACAGAAAATGACCGACATTATTCATCATCATTGGATTGTTCAATGGAAATACATCAAACCTTGAGGAGACACCTTGCACCTGCTTTGCTTGTGAGCTCAAAAAGAGAAAGGCTTGAATCAAGGAACCCCCAGCCCCCATACAGTTGCAATCCCTGATCTTTCCTAATGCGCAGTTGTTCTCCGAACCATGTCAAGTTGAACTGTGTTTGTGGGTAAAATTTTAAAAGGGCACCTAACTGACTTCCAAAATTACAATGTTCTTTCTGTTTGTTCTAGGTTTTGTCCCACATTCCCTCTTTTCTTTTTCCTTTTTTAACCTTATACCACTGAGTACAATATGCTGAATGATGTCTAGGTTTTTTGTGGGGTGTTTTCCTTCCCTATTTTTCCAAAGCTGAGGAAGCAAGGGGAAAGCTTCCTCAGCTTTGGAAAAGTTACAGAGTGGGAAAAAGAAAAATGAAACGCTATAGCTCTTTGAAACTTTGGAGGGCTTTGAAATCCAAAATGAGAGGCCATTTTAGATGGAGCACACTTTTTGGTGGACTAATTTCCTGCATGACTTTCAGCCAGCTGTACTTTCTAGTGTCTGGCATCAAAGAAGCTGTGAGGCAGTCAGATTCAATGAGAAGGACTTTTAGGGTGAGGTGCATGTATCCACTATACAATGAGCATGGGGATAGTTTCCACAACAATCTGATGGGGCTTCCTTGTGATACCAGGGTTCCCATTCTTCCTAGTGAGAAGAGGTGGGCTTAGGCAGGGACAGATTCTGATTTTCTTCTGAGATTTTGGAAATATAATTGTTCTGCCTCTTTAAAATGTTCTTCTCTATCTCATCCAGCTGGGCAAGCAGGAGTTGCTCTTTTTCCTCCACTAATTGGCGCACTTGCTGAAATTTGGACACAATCTTCCTCCTCTGTGTTTCTGTCTGTTTGTGCCATAAGCAAATGCAAAAGAAGGAAAGGGCAGTTCAGGAGCAGGAAAATGCATGTGAAATTCTACAAACTGTGCAGTGAGCAGCATTTTGTTGCAATCCATGACAATTCAACACTAGGCATAGAAAGAGAAGATTTTTCTGTCCCCTCCCAGCAGGCCAAACTGGTCATAAAGGTTAGAGCTATATTTTTATTTTTCAGACTTAACTCTGAACCTCCTTTTTCACTGTCCTACTGAAAACCACATCCTTCCAATAACAGGAAAGTTGGCCAAGAGGGTGTAGGTGGGAGTCAGAATTGGACTGCAAGGGAAAGGCAATGACAGAAAAACACAACTATATTTGCCAGAAGTCAGCAGTTAGAACTGGTCAGGAATTTTTCATCTAAGCATTTCGGTGGTGGTTGTTGTTGGAAAAATGTGCAATCATCAGAAACAAAACAGTTTGTGAGACAGGGTCAGGTGTGACAAATTTCCCAACTCAGACAGATTCAAAATTGTCAATATTTTGTTTTGACTTTTTAGAATGAAGACGTCTGGTTTGAAATGACTTTTCATTTTAAATTGAAGCTAGTTAGACTGAGAGAGATTTTTTTTAAAGGGAAAAAAAGTCAAACTTAAAACTAAACTTTTAAAAATGATTGAGTCAAAACACATTTCATTGACCCAAAATGGAAAAAAAAAACCTGTTTTTTGGTTCATTAATATTTTTGAGATTTTGACTTTTCATCTAAATTTGACATGGGAAAAAATCTCAAACACTCAAAAATATTTATGAGGTAGAACTGGTTGGGAAATGGTTTTCCTATCAGTGATGCTGCACACACAATCTACAAAAAATGTGCACAGCCAAACAGACCTGTAGGGCCACAATGTCTTAACACCCACTCTTGTGCTTTCAAGTCTTTGGATACGTAATTTGTGGTACACAAATTATTGGGGACCATCAGACTCAGATTTGCATCCAAGCAGTTCAAGGAAAGCAGAGATGGTGGATGACTGTCTGATCACTGTGGAAACGGAGAGAAAAACTCTCTGATAGGTTCGGTTTGGGATACAGGGGGTTAAGCGAGACAGTGATGATTCTAGGGGTTTGCTTAACCAATAAACCCTTTATTTTATAATAAACAATTCTATCCTTATAATAAACAGTTCTATTTCTATAATAAACAGTTTCACAGCAAGCAATTACACAGCAAACAGTGATAGCAAAGGGCAGGAGAACTCCGTGCACGAAAGGACAAAATGTGCCACCCAAGACTTTAGCGTTTTGTGATCTCTCCTGGATCAACGCGTGGCTGCCAGCATGTGACACTAGGGTGCCCGGTTTTGGAGTTCCCCAAAGAAGTTACAAGACAAACACAACAGAAAACAGTTAATCCATACTCACAAACATTATATACAGGTATACTATGCTGGCCAAATTCAGTTGCCGTTTGCTTTAGATACTGCAGACGGGAGAGAGCTACTGTGAGTGATCAGTTCACAGTGAAGCGGGCTAGTGAAGATGCGTCAGCCCGCCGAGCCGACACGACTAAGAGATACAGGGGTGCCGGGTGGATTCAATTCCTCTCTGCCTTCTGCCACCTGGGTTTGAACTTTTATAGTTTCCCCCTGGTCAGCAGAGGCTAAGCCCCATTGGTTGCTATTTGCTGCATGACCTTCTAAGGTCATGGCTCGGAGTTTAGCCAACCAGGTGCTCCTGATTTCCTGGGCAGGTATGAACCAGCCAACCAGGTGATTACAATTATCCTGGGCAGTTGCTGACCACACACCAGCAGGTGGGGTCACTTCATTTCCTTATAAGGAGACAGGTACATGCGGCTCGTGCTGCTGAGTCAACCCTCCCTAGGCTGCCTCTTTATCCACATGGGGGGGGGGGTAGTGCATGTGGTGCTGCAGACGCCACTATGCAATTCAGTCCCCACAATCACCTGATGCAAGAACAGGAGATTTTTGCAGGTTCAAATTTAAGCGTTATACATTAGTGGTTCTCAATCAGGAGTAAGCATACCCTGGGGGTACACAGAGGTCTTCCAAGGGGTACATCAACTCATCTAGATATTTGCCTAGTTTTACAACAGGCTAAAAGCACTAGTGAAGTTGGTACAAACTAAAATTTCATACAGACAATGACTTTTTTATACTGCTCTATATACTATACACTGAAATGTAAGTACAATATTTATATTTCAATTGATTTATTTTATAATTATATGGTAAAAATGAGAAAGTAAGCAATTTTTCAGTAATAGTGTCTGTAACACTTTTGTCTTTTTATGTCTGATTTTGTAAACAAGTAGTTTTTAAATGAGGTTAAACGTGCGGGTTTGCAAGACAAATCCGACTCCTGAAAGGGGTACAATAGTCTGGAAAGCTTGAAAGCCACTGTTCTACACAGAGAACTTAAGATTGTGACATGCCATACCATGCAGTTCAGTGGGCGTGAGGAGGAAGAATCTGATAACACAAGGTACTTAGGTAATTCCAGAGACAAACTCAAGTTGTTGAAACAGATGGCTAAATCCCCACACCAGCTGAGACCATTTCACAGGCAGACTTGTAGTCAGCAGATGCATGCAATTTGGGCTGCAGAAATGTACAGGTTGTTTTGAAAATGTGTGTTGGAGCTAAATATGTCATACCCTCCACAATCACTATAGTATTGAAATGAGAAGATGACTCATGCTTGCCTGAATATAGGCCCTGGAGACTAGAGTTTCATTTCCTAGCTCTCTCCACAGATAAAAACCTTGTCTAGACTGTCATCATCTCATGTCTTGATTACTGCAGCATCCTTCTCTCTGTCCTTGACAAATGCAATCTTTTCCTGTTCATATCCATCCAGAATGCTGCTGCAAAGATCATTTTCCTAGCCCATCACTTTGACCATGTCACTCTTCTCTTTGCACTCCTACATCAGGTCCTCCTTTTCTATTGCATCAAACATGAGCTGCTTATCTGTACTTTAAAAGCTCTTCACAACCCATCCCCACCCTATCTTTTGTTGCGCTTTCTTCCATATTGCCCCTCAAGCTTGGGAGAAACTCCCATAAACATCCACAAAGCTATTCCAATCTCTTCCATCAAAAAACTCTTTAACACTCTCCTTTTCCATGATGGCTACAAAAAACTTGAAGATAGTTAGGCTGGCTGCTGGTATGAGACCACTGCCAATCACTCTGACCAATATTGTCCCATTGTTTCCTTGTGCTCCCCCATCTGTGTGTAGCCATCTGTTGTCTCTTGTTTTACACTTAGATTACCAGCTCTTTGGGACAGGGACCATCTTTTTGTTCTGTATTTATACAGCACCTAGCACGATGGTCCATGACACTATAATAACAAGAAGAAGGTCTTTTCAAGAAGATGTCTCTGCTTCCTTCACTCAGGAGGTTTCTCCCTGGCCAGGATAGAGAGGAGGATTCAGGGCAGGTCATCCCTGAGTCATGTTTCTGGCCCCAGATGAGCGCAGGGAAGGGGTCCATTAGCTGTGGCTACCAGAGGGCCTGGTGATTGCTAAGGGAAGGGCCCTGCCCAGCTCTGTCTCTGCCTGTCACTCATCAGCCCATCCAGGCAGGCAAAACCTTGTCACACTCCAGCAGTTAGTGTGGGCCCCCATCCCGAAGGCATGGCAGGGGGGGGAGTGAAGCGAGGGTATTTGGGGGGTGGGAGGGGCTCCAGCCTCTCTCCCCAGTTATTTCGGGTTCCGTTTTGTGTTGCAGCAGGGATGGGGGTGTAATCCTTCTGCCAGACTGAGTCGGCAGCAGCAAGGGCCAGGTTCTATATCTAGGGGTCCCTGTCAATGATACAATACCAAACTGGCTCGAGCCCCCACCCAGTCACCTGGGCAATTACACACTATCCCCTGGGCACCCCCAAAGGGCAATACTTCCCCTCTCACAAGCACAGAGTCTGAGTGTAGAAAGAAACCTTTTAATAGCAAAAGAGAGGTAACACAGCACTAGTTGGGAAACAGTGCAAGCAGAGCTCATGAACTCAATGAGCCAAACCCATCCCAGGGTACAGGGCATGTCCTTTGCCTCTCCATTCCCCTATACCCACCGTCATAGTTGCAATGTCCACCTCTCGGGTATGGCTCCACCCCCTATGCCACTCCTGTCTGACACAGGCTTAACGAGGCCCCCTCTGCTGCTGTCTCCTACCACCTTCGGGCCCTGCTGAGTCCCCAACCACTGGCAGTGAGCACACCGGTCTCCCACTGACCGCTGGCACTAACTGCCTGGCTCCCACTTACTTCACTGGGCTGGCACCAACTGTGCCAACCACTGACTGGGCTGGCACCAACTGTGTCACCCTCTCTGCCAACCAGGCTAGCACACCACCAGAGTTGCCTGTTGTTCACTCAGCTCTATTAGTTGTCAGGAAAGGTTTCCCATATTCTCTACTTGTTTAGCTCTAAGTGATTTCCATGGGTAAACCTTCTACTGATACACAGACAATGTCCCTGCTTTCAATAAACAAAAGACTCCCAAGAGACATTATTGATTCTACCTTTTAACAATGGGAGACAGAAATCACTCCATACATACCTATTTCCCCTTCCCTTTTTCCAGGCTGAAACATCTGTCTGCCACCCTTGTGGAGCTCTGTTTAGTTTAGGGTGCAGATTCTAGCATAACAAACTAAGCACAGTTTTGCTGACATCTGTTCACACAATTGAAGGACAACATTTAATTACCCCAGCAGTTAACACAAAAGTGGTTTGTAGCCCAAAACCAGCCCTGCCAACCATTTCCCATTATGCTCAGCACCTAGGCAAGTTATGCTAAATACTTAATTGTACTCATGCAGATACAAAGCCCATGCAAATAAAGTGCCCCCCTTTCAGCTGCTGAGCAGGGAGAGTGCCACTGAGACACTCAGACCTGGCTTACATGGGAAAGTTCCTGTCTCTGCTGCTGAAGGGGCAGCGGGACAGTCTCCAGCCTGGTGGGGGAGGGGAGGAGAGGGGAAGGGAGGAAGCTGCATCCCCAGACGCTTCCGCAGAGAAGCAGCGATTCGTCGAGAAAAGGGGAAGTGCCCCAGTAGCTGGGGAGAGATCCCTTCATTACCCCCTGGGCCCAGCCCAGCGGGCACTTGCTCTTGGGGATACCAGAGCCCGGGCTGCAGACGGGGCGGTGAACATGGAGCAGTGACGTTCCCGCTGCTCCCCGGGAGCCTCTCCCAGGGCAGACCCCAGCCTGGCCAGGGCCCCCTTAACGGGAAGATCCCTGCTTCCAGGGAGGCACTGCTTGGAGGGAAGGTAGGGGAGACTTTCCCATTCCCCCCATCTCCCGGCGGGAGCTATGCTCCCGGTCACACCCTGGCTGCAGGGGGAGGTTTGGCCCCAGGCTGCTCCCGGCTGGGCTGGTGCGATTCCCTGCCTGTGTCCAGGGAAGCTGCCGCCAGCTCCCATTGTTGCAGGGCGGGTGAAGGCAGCCAGCCTCTGGTCAGGCCAGGGACAGTGACACGTGGGGGGAAATAGAGGGGATGGATCTGGGAGCCGGAGGGGGCTGAAGGGGGGGGAGTTGGGGGCAAGAGGGGATTTACAGGTGAGCAGGGATGTGTGCAGGGCAGGAGGGGGGTGAAGAGGGATGCAGGGGCAGGGGTGGCTGGAGGGAGGATGAGGTGATGCAGGGAATGGGGCTGAGGGGAACGAGGCTGGAATGGAGGGAGGATGTGGGGGGCTGAGGAAGGGAGGCTGGAGGGGGAATGTGTGAGCGAGGGAAGGGAGAGCCAGAGGTAGTGATAAGGGACAGGGATGGTGGGTGAGAGACACAAAGTCGGCTCCCCCAACCCATGGGGTAGAAGAGGGGGAGGGGGCTGTCCCACCCAGCAGCCAGTGGGGATTTTTCCCCCTAGAAATGGTCAAACAAGTGTGTGTGGGGGGGAAGGGGGGAACTTTCCCTGTAGGGCTGAGAATTTACAGGGCAAATAGCCACATGCAACCCCTCCCCCCACCCTGTTCCTTGTTTAATACATATTTTTAAGACAATCTCATTATTTGGGGGTCTGAATGCTGGGTTGACAGCACTGAATAGGTGCTGGTCTGATTTCTGCGCACGATTCCATGTCAAACCAGAGTAACTGCTGGTCACAGCTGGCAAGGAGTGGGATTGGGGTTCAGTTCGGTTCAGGCTGAGTGGCAGTCGGTGTGTTCGGTTTCAGTTCCTGTTTAAGGCACCCGTTCAGTGATCAGGCAGTGCACCAGAAGGTGGGGGAGGGGAGGGAGCTTGGGAGCAGACCCTGCAGCTTGGCTCAGGTGGGACAATTGGAGGGAGGAGCTGCCCCAGAGGTGGGGATGGGTGGGAGGAGGCCTGCCTAATGGGGAGAGGAGTTGGGCAGTTTTTACCTTTTTCCTTGGGCTAAAAGAGCTACTGTTAACAACTTCTGGGACCGTCCCCTCACCTCCCCTCCCCGATTTCTTCCCTCCCATCTCCATCCCGGCTCCTGTGGGCTGCCCCTTTCTCTTCTCCTTCTACCTGGGCAGGCCCTTCTGGTAGCAATCACATGCCTGTGTGTTTATTTTGTTGTCTTGTTTTATAATGAAAGTAAGATCAGAATGGGTTTTATTTTATTTGATCAAACATTGAGTTTAAAAATTGCTGAAACTTTATTTTATCTGGTAACCATTTTTTTCAGTTCAGTTCAGATTCAGGTTCACTGACTAAGAAAAAAAAATGGTTCAAATCTGGTTCCAAGTCAGTTAAAAATACCAGTTCAAACTGGTTCTTTGGTTTTATTCTCGTGTGAGTCCAGGTGGGCAAATGAAATACACATCTGCTGAATTGTCCCTGGAGGCTGCTGGGGGCCAAAAGTGAGACCTACTTCTCCCCCCACATAGCGATGTTCCTGGTTGCAGCCGGTGTGCAGGGGGCAGGAGGATGTCCCAGGCTGCTCCCAGCTGGGCTGGCTGCGATGCCCTGCATTGTGTACAGGGAAGATGGCTGCCAACACCCATTGTTTGCAGTGAGTGTGAGGGATTAGGGCAGGGACATCAACATCTGGGGAGCCAGATGGATGTGGGAGCCGGAAGGCAGCTGAAGAGGGACCAGGGATGTGTGAGGGGGCAGAAGGGGGGTGAACAGGGATGCAGGGGGCAAGATGGGACCATGGGGATATGGGTGTGCTGAGGGGAGGATGGGGGAATACGCAGGAATCGGGGCAGGAGGAGAATTCTGGGGCTCAACGAAACTGGGGGGATAAAGAAAAGGAAAGAAGGGATGTGGGGAGGCTGGAGGGAGAATATGAATGCAAGCAGAGACTGTCTGGGGAAGGGAGAGCCAGAGTGTAGGGAGAATGGAGAGGATGGTGAGAGATACAATGGCAACTGCCCCAGCCCATGGGGTAGGAGAGGGTGAGGGGGCTGCCCTGCCCAGCAGCCAGTGGGGAATATTTTTCCTTAGAAATGGTCAAACAGTCATCCGTGGTGGGTGGGCAAGGTCTTCCCCGTAAGGGCTGAGAACTTACAAGGCAAATATCTCCTCCCTAGACACACACTCTGCTCCCAATTGAGTCTTTGATTTTTTTTTTTTAAGTCAGTCTTGTTATTTTGGGGGTCTGATTCCTGAATATGAAGTATTTTGGGTTGACAGGACTGAAGAGGGTCCTGCTCTGATTTCTGTGCAGGATTCTGTATCAAACCAGAGTCACTGCTGGCAGCAGCAGGCAAGGAGTCCAAACTCCTGGTATTTATTTTGGTTTGGTTCAGGTTCAGTTGCATTCAATACTTTTGGTTTAATTTCCGGTTCAAACCACCCAAAGAAACAAAAATAAATTCAGTTTCTAGTTCAAATCCTATTTCAATCTTAGTGGAGGTAAATTCAAAAAAAGGGAGCTGAAGCTTAAAATAGGAATTGTTTTCATTTTTGACTATTTATTTATTTATTTTTTTAACTTTAACTTTCTATGAGTTTTCCTAGTGTTTTTGTGTTGTCAAATAAACATGATTATGTTTTATGAACAATTTGTTTTGGCAACCTAAAATAACATCTTTAAATATTTGCTTTGTCATATTGGACCTCTGCAGTGAAAAGAACATTTGAGACCGGGAAATGTTCTTTCAGCACTCACTTGTGTTGCTGGAACTGCCAGTACAATTTTTGCTAGTTGATGCAGTTTGGGCATGACATTTCTCTGGTGTTCCCAGTAGTTGGATATGTTTTCTTTCTTACTGAGATGTGGCTTATTTGCAAATGAATTAAGAATTGGCTCAATCCTTTTTGGGGTCTTCCTTTTTTCCAGATAACACTTTCTTTTTAGAGATTTCACAAGCTTTCTGAAAAAGTTCCAATTCATCTTTCAATGTCAGACATGTCTGATATTGATTCTATGACATTATTATTTCTGACTTCTGACTGAAGCATTTCCATCTCCCTCCGCATTTGGGTAACATGAAATTTTCCCTTGACTTTGTCCTCTTCTGACAGTGGGAATTGATATCTAGGATCAATATATGTATACATATGAACAAAAGATATCAGTTCCAACAGATTTTTTTTCTCTTTTTTTTTTTCATTGAAGCTAGTAAGGATCAGTAAAAAGAGAAGAGACTTGTTATGTTTCCAGTTGGCATTTTAACCAAGAACCATGAAGTCACCCAGTCGTTCATATTGAAGAATCTTTCTCATCACTGGATCAGACTTCAGGCCCTGCATTCTGCTTCTGTCAGGTGAAGCTCTTGGCTTGAGGTGGTCACGTCCTGACAGAAATCCCTAAGCTCCAAGAGTTGCTCAGGCATGCTCAGTGCCCAGTTCAGTGCTCCCTGCGGCAGCGGGCTTGGGCCAGGGGCACCACCAGAAACACGCTCTGCTGCAGACAGACTGGCCTGCCTCCCAGCCTAGGCAGAACTTGGCTCTGAATCTGAGTCTAGCCAGCCAGATTGGGTGAAAAGGAAGAACAACTCTGGGAGTAGGGGGGTTGTAGGTGGATATTAAACAGTGCCTTGGGCGGGTTGGGAGTGGGCCCTGCAGCTGACCTCAGTGGGGAAAGGAGTTTGGAGCATGAACCCTGCCTCAAGTGGGGCAGCTGGACAGAGGCCTGTCTAAGGGGAGAAGGGTGGGCAGCCATTACCTTTGTCCTTGGGCTTGAAGAATTATTATGAACTTCAGGGTGCAGGAAACATCCCACCTCTTCTCTCCCCAGGGGACATCTCAGAGACAGTTCATCTACCGCTGGGCCCCCCCTTCTGCCTCCCACGGGTGTACAGGCAGCTCCCAAACTTCCCCTCTCCCTCCCTGTCCTTGTGGGATGGTCCCCTTCTATCCTCATTCCCTTCTCACTGCCCTGGGGCAGCCATTCTGGGAGCCAGCACCAGCCCCAGCCCATTGGCTGTTTTGTTATTTTCATTTTAAGAGAAAACAAGATCACTGTAGGTTTCTTTTTTTTTTAAATATTGAACTTTAAAAAATGCTGAATCTTTGTTTTAACTGGTCCCTGCCCCCCTTTTATTTTCAGTTCAGTTCTGGTAAAACAAAATTATGGTTCAGGTTCGGTTCAAGTTCCAGTACGAAATACCGGTTTGAACAGGTTCTCCGGTTCCAGCGTGAGTCCAGATGGGCAAATGAGATCAGCATCAGCCTGACTGTCCCTGGGGGCTGCAGGGGCAGCACAGGGAGGCTTGGTCACTAGCTGCCTACAGCAGAGGGACCTGGAATTGCTAAGGCAAAGGAGGCCGGTGTCAGTCTCTCTTTGTGCTCAGGATACAAGAGCCCTAGAGTTAGCTGGGTTTCCAGGGGCACATGCTACTGCCTCCACTGTGAACTGCGAGTCCAGGCTGAGCAGTTGCTGCCGCCCAGTAGGGTCTGTGTTGGGGCGGACCATCATTAAAGCCTTTGTGCCCAGCCAAAGGGGAGCTTTCTCCTGTGTCTGGAACCAGCCCCCTAGGGCAGCCCTGGGTTCTGCCAGCATCAGCTCCTGAGCTGGAGACTCCAGGTGATGAGAGAGGGAAAGTGCTGGGGCTGGGCAGAAAAGTGATTCTGCACAAATGGTCCTTCCTCACCCCGTCTCTGTTCCCAGGTGTCTGCAAGTCATAGAATCATAGAAGATTAAGGTTGGAAGGGACCTCAGGAAGTCATCTAGTCCAACCCTCTGCTCAGGACCAACCCCAACTAAATCATCTTAGGTAGGGCTTTGTTAAGCTGCACCTTAGAAACCTCTAAGGATGGAGATTCTGCCACCCAGAGCTGCTGCCCCTGATGCACCCAAACTCACACACCTGTTAGCAGTGGCAGTAGCTATTGGAGAGGAAGCACACAGGAATGACAGGACAGTTGTGACCCTTCCGTGCCTAGGGCAGCCACCTGGTAATGCCAAGGTCAGGGCAGGCTGTGAAAAGAGAGCAGATTCTCCCAGCGCTGGTGGGTGGCATTAAGGCCAGGCTTCCCAACTAGCTACAAACAGTGCTTCTGACTTCCCACACTGGTTATCAAAAAGCCCAAAATACAAATATACACAGCCCCCTTTATTGCATTCAGTCTCCGGCTCCCAATCAGCCACTAGGTCCAGTAAAGAGAACAGTTATTTAAACTCTGTGCTCTTTACTAAAAAGGTTCCCTCTGACCCCAAAGGGTCAGCCACAGCACCAGATCAATATAAGTTTGGATCTTACCCATAATACCACGCTGCTAGCCAATCCTTTAGTAACTAAAACTAAAGGTTTATTGTAAAAAGAAAGAAAGAAACCATAAGAGAAATGTTAAAGGATTAAAATGATCAGATACATACTAATGATTTGAAAGTATATATACATCAGGTTTCTGGAAGAATTGTGGACTTTGCAGGCTTGCATAGCTCCTCTGGAATGCATCCAGTAATTGGATGGGTCTCAGTCCTTTGTTGCACAGCTTCAGCTGCAGATGGCTTGATCCATGCAGAAGGGAAATTGGAGAGTTTGAAAGGGGCAGCAGAAGCAGTAAGTGGGGAGGGAGGTTCTCTGCCCATTTCCAGGAACAGCCTGGGACAGATTGATTTTCCTGGGAAGAAGATGAGGAGCAGAGAGAGGAAAAACCAGTTTCTGCCACTGCATGGTAGATAGGTGCTGAAAACTGAACAGGAATGACGACTGAAGACAAAATGGTTTCCCAGGCCTCCACTTTATATACCCTCTGGCACCAGGGAGTCCAGAGTCACATGAGCAAGTCCTACTGCCTTATCAGGCATATCTCTGGTTTCTCCCCCTGGCCTCTGTGAGTGTCTTAATGGGCCATTAAGCAGGCTATTGTCCTGCCACCATCCTGTCTAGGGTGTGTCTCAGGCAGCACAATTTGAAATACAGGTATATCAAATATATCCATAACTTCCATTACATATATCACACATGGACATAAACATTATCATCTTACCTCATACATTTTAACCTTTCTAACAGTACCTGACATGGCATATCTCACATGAATTATTATGATTTTGACATATTGATGTTGAACCATATACTAGACGCTCTCCCCCCCCATCTAACCAGATTGACAACAGTAACCAGTTCTTCCATGCAGAAGGGAAAGTGGAGAGTCTGAAAGGGGCAGCAGAAGCAGTAAGTGGGGAGGGAGGTTCTCTGCCCATTTCCAGGAACAGCCTGGGACAGATTGATTTTCCTGGGAAGAAGATGAGGAGCAGAGGAGGGGAAAAAACAGTTTCTGCCACTGCATGGTCTTGGCACTACTGGGGGAATGTGCTGCTCTGGAGAGAGTGTTTGGGGGGCGGGGGGGGGGGGGAGAGGAAGGAGGAATCCTCCAAAGTGGCTTCTTTGATTCTGCTCTTTTCTAACATTTGACTTAGAGAGTCTGTTACTGGGAGGGTTCAAAATATCTCCTAGGTTTAGTCCCAGTGGAAGGGGTCAGGTCTGTGTTGTAATAACCTAACTGAAGGTTTTCCCAGCATGGTTGAGTCTAGAGTGTCTGTCTGCAGGGAAAGAGACTGGGGGGTATCGAGGTGTGAAATGGACTAATGCTAATTCAGAAACCTATCCAGTTGCCCTTCTCACCTTGACAGGCTGCAGATTAACAACCACATTTTGCTCCAGATCATCCCATCTAGGGGACAGAGAAGGGAAATGGCTGTGGTGGATCCAGCTCAGGTAGGGATTTTTTGTGGAAGCTGCTGGGGAGAGTTGTTGTAGAGGGGGAGGGGGAGGAAATACACAGGGGGAGGCAGGGAGCAGGATAGACTGTGATAAAGCTGCTGGAACATGCTCAGCATAGGGCCTGGTTTATGAACAGGCCCATAAGGAAGGGTGAACATTCCTCCGTTTCTGAAACAGGAAACAACCCCCCTGGACAGGGCTGGGAAAACAGATCAGAGTGCTGGAGCCTGAACCCAGTAAGCAGAGAGTGCAGTGGAATACAAAGAGAAAGTGCTGGGATTCCTGTCCCTGTTCCCTGCGTGGAACTCTGCTCCCCATACACAGCTTATGCCTAGTAGGTGTGTGGCAAATGAAAAGACCCTGCCCTCTTCCGTCTATGGGGAAGGACAAGGAGCTCTCACCTTTTCTCTGTTCCCTGGAGTCTTCTGGCCACTCTGAGCAGAGTGGGGATGAGATTCTGCTTCTCTGGCCCTCCCAGAGCTGTCCTATTTTTGTGCTTCTTCCCCCATGAACAGTGGGATTGTGGCTGGGCAGCAGGTACTGAGTGGACAACACCTGTTGTTTCAGATGCCGGTGACCTTCGAGGATGTAGCTGTGTATTTCACCGAGGGGCAGGGGGCTCTGCTGGACCCCAGTCAGAGAGCCCTCTACAGGGACGTCATGCAGGAGAATTATGAGACTGTGACCTCGCTGGGTAAGGATTCCTGTCCCCTCAGCTGTTTGAAGCCATGGGACCTGCAATTCTGCATCTGGTCAGGTTCTTCCTTGGTCAATTAGATTAGAGGGAATGGGTAATATAGTTCACAGCTCCAGTGTGAGAGAGCAGTTTCACCTCCATACCCCCTCCAACAGGATAGGGGAGTCATGGACCTAATGGACATGCTAATTCATCCCCATCTCTCCAGCTTACATAGAATCATAGAATATTAGGATTGGAAGATGTGACACCCTGCACCCCCATGGTCACCCTTATAGTGTAACTGTGTATTGTTTAATGCAGAGTGTGTCATGTGAGATGTTTTTGGAATGCTCATGACTCACTGAGCATTATTGTTACAGTAATATGTCTGTTACAACATCATATGTACAGTTATGAGGCTCCACTATGTAATATTCCCTAAGATGTGTCGTCATGGCTTGAAACAGATCCAGGCAAAACTGTGAAAGAGCAGAGGGCCAATTCACACCTCATTAAGGCATGTGTAGAACAAATCCAGCTCAGCATTCCAGAAACAAAGGGTTGGCCAAGGCATCAACAAAGGAACCACAATAAGGTGATGCTCACTGACTCAGGACGTGAATGAAATCATACAAGGGCATTGTTTGTCATCTGACCCTCTGGGGGGAAGGAGGCAAACCCTAGAGGGGAGACATTTTAAAAAGGGGAAACACTTTGCCATGCTCGCTTTCTTCCACCTCCATCTACAAACACCACCAAGCAACTGAAGTGCTGACCAAAGGGGAGAGCCTGGCTGAAAGGACATCAGTCAGCCTGTGGTGAGAAATACCTTAGTTTGTAGGGTTGCAGAAAGTGTTAAATTTAGTTCAGAATGCGTTTTGCTTTTGTTTATCTTGACTAAGTCTGACTTACTTTCCTCTGACTTCTAATCACTTGAAATCCTTCCATAGTTAATAAATTTGTTTGTTTATTTTACCTAAAGCAGTGCATTTGGTTTAAAGTATGTTGAAGACTCCATTTGAAGAAACAAGGCTGGTGCATATCAATTTGTTTGTTAAATTGATGAACATATGAGCTTGCAGTGTTCAGTGGGCAGCACTTAACATTGTAAGACAGAAGAACTGCATCTGGGGGTGTTGGCTGGCTAAAAGCACTCACTAAATTGGGGGCAACTTGCTTCCTGAAGGCTGTGCATGAACCGATGGCCAGGAGTGATGGTTCTCACAGCAAAGCGGACTAAAATGGGCTCCAGGAGTGAGGGATTCGGGTGACACAGCAATACACAAGTCCAGATGGCACTAAGAGAATGTCACAGAAGAGTCCTCAGGAGGTCATCTAGTCCAAGCGCCTGCTCAAAGCAGGACCAACCATGAATAAATCATCCCATCCAGGGCTTTGTCAAGCTGGGCCTTGAAAACCTCTAGGGATGGAGATTCCACCATCTCCCCTAGGTAACCCATTCCAGTGCTTCACCACCCACCTAGTGAAAAAGATTTTCCTAATATCCGACTTAGACCTCTCCCATTGCAACTTGAGTTCATTGCTCCTTATTCTGTCATCTGCCACCACTGAGAACAGCCTAGCTCCACTTCCACCCCTT
The DNA here is from genome assembly GCF_026122565.2 of Emydura macquarii macquarii. Lineage (NCBI taxonomy): Eukaryota > Metazoa > Chordata > Testudines > Chelidae > Emydura > Emydura macquarii. The sequence continues at coordinate 304,476 of NW_027131996.1, read as the reverse complement.
CACGTAGTTGAAGGCCGTTATCAAATCCCCCCTCACTCTTTTCTTCTGAAGGCTAAACAAGCACAGTTCCCTCAATATCTTCTCATAAGTCATGTGCTCCAGCCCCCTAATCATTTTTGTTGCCCTCTGCTGGACTCTCTCCAATTTGTCCACATCCTTCCTGTAGTAAGGGACCCAAAACTGAAAACAAAACTGCAAATGTGGCCTCACCAGTGCCGAATAGAGGGGACTAATCACTTCCCTCGATCTGCTGGCGATGCTTCTACTAATGCAGCCCAATATGCTATTAGTCTTCTTGGCAACAAGGGCAGAATGTTGACTCATATCTAACTTCTTGTCCACTGTAACCCGCAGGTCCTTTTCTGCAGAACTGCTACCTAGCCAGTTGGTCCTCAGTGTCTAGAAGTGCATGGGACTCTTCCGTCCTAGGTGCAGGACTCTGCACTTGTCCTTGTTAAACCTCATCTGATTTCTTTTAGCCCAAACCTCCAATTTGTCTAGGTCACTCTGTATCCTATCCCTACCCTCCAGCATATCTACCATTCCCCCCAGTTTAGTGTCAACTTTAAACTTGCTGTCGGTGCAATCCATTCCATCCTCCAGATCATTAATGAAGATGTAGAACAGAACTGGCCTCAGCACTGACCCCTGGGGTCTCCGTTTGTTACCGACTTCCAACTAAACATTGAGCAGTTGATCACTACCTGTTGAACCCAATGATCTATCCAGCTTTCTATCCACCTTATAGTCCATTCATCCAACCCATGCTTCTTTAACTTGCTGGCAATAATACTGTGGGAAACAGTATCAAAATCTTTGCTAAAGTCAAGATATATCATGTCCACTGCTTTCCCCACATCCACAGAGCTAGTCATCTCATCATAGAAGGCAATCAGGTTGGTCAGGCATGACTTGCCCTTCGTGAATCCATGCTGACTGTTCCCAATCACCTTCCTCTCTTCCAAGAGCTTCAAAATGGATTCCTTGAGGACCTACTTCATGATTTTTTCGGGGACTGAGGTGATGCTGACTGGTATGTAGTTCCCCAGATCCTCCTCCTTCCCTTTTCTAAAGATGGGCTCTATATTTGCCTTTTTAAATTGTCTAGGACCTCCTCCAACCACCACAAGTTTTCAAAGATAATGGCCAATGGTTCTGCAATCACATTAGCCAACTCCCTGAGCACCCTCGGCTGCATTGCATCTGGCTCCATGGACTTGTGCATGTCCAGCTTTTCTAAATAGTCCTGAACCTGTTCTTTCAGCACTGAAGGCTTCTCACCTCCTCCCCATTCTGTGGTGCCCATTAGTCTGGGGACTGACCTTGTCTGTGAAGACAGAGGCAAAAAAAGGCATTGAGTGCTTCAGCTTTTTCCACATCATCTGTCACTAGGTTGCCTCCCCCATTCAGTAAAGGGCCCACACTTTCCCTGACCACCTTCTTGTTGCTAACGTACCTGTAGAAACCCTTCTTGTTACCCTTCATGTCCCTTGCTAGCTGCAACTCCAATTGTGCTGTGACCTTCCTGATTTCATTCCTGCATGCCTGAGTAGTCTTTTTATACTCCTCCCTAGTCTTCTGTTTAAGCTTCCACTTCTTGTAATGTTTGTTTTTGTGTTTAAGATCACCGAATGTTTCTTTGTTAAGCCAAGCTGGTCACCAGCTATATTTGTCATTCTTTCTGCACATAAGGGTGGTTTGTTCCTGTGCCCTCAATAAGGTTGTTTAAAATACAGCCAGCAGTCTCGGACGCCTTTCCCCATTATATTAGCTTCCCAGGGGATACTGCCCATCAGCTCCCTGAGGGAGTCAAAGTCTGCTTTTCTGAAGTCCAAGGGTCCATATTCTTCTGTTCTCCTTTCTTCCTTTTGTAAGGATCCTGAACTCAACCATCTCATGGTCACTGCTGCCCAGGTTGCCACCCACTTCTACTTCCCCTACCAATTCTTCCTTGTTTGTGAGCAGCAGGTCAAGAGGAGCATGGCCTCTAGTTGGTTCCTCCAGCACTTGCACCAGTAAGTTGTCCCCAATGCTCTCCAGAAACATCCTGGATTGTTTATGCACTACTGTATTTCTCTCCCAGCAGATGTCAGGGTGAGTGAAGTCCCCCATGAGAACCAGGGCCTGTGATTTGGAAACTTCCGTTAGTTGTCTGAAGAAAGCCTCATCTATCTCATCCTTCTGGTCTGGTGATCTATAACAGACACCCACCATGACATCACCCTTGTTCCTCTGACCTCTAAACTTAACCCAGAGACTCTCAACGGGCTTTTCTCCAATTTCATACTGGAGCTCTGAGCAGTCATATTGCTCTCTTACATACAGTGCAACTCCTCCACCTTTTTTCTCCTGCCTGTCCTTCCTGAACAGTTTATATCCATCCACGATAGTGCTCCAGTCATGTGAGTTACCCCACCAAGTCTCTGTTATTCCAATCACATCATAGTTCCTTGACTGTGCGAAGACTTCCAATGCCTCCTGCTTGTTTCTTTCCCAGGCTTCTTCCATTTGTGTACAGGCACCTAAGATAACAAGCCAATTGCCCTACTTTCTCATTATGAATCAAAAGGTCTCCCCTGTTGCCCCCTCCTCCTTTCATGGGGGCAGAAGCAGTGTATTATCCTATCTGCATTAGTTTTTACTCACACACACAGGATCTCTTTTCCCCTCCCTTCTTGGGGAGGGCTCTGAGCTCTTGTGGTTTAGACATAGGCACAGGTTTAACACCAGCACTGCGTGTGCCTCAGCAAGTCTCCCAGAGCACACAGATCCTAAAAACTCCTGGAGAGGGTATGACATCTCCCCTGTTCCCCATTCATCTGCCTCTCCCAAGGGTGCTCAGTGACCATGTTCCCATTTGTTCAGATCCCACAATCCCCCAGCAAATCATGGAATCAATTTAAACTCAAGATGTGTCCTTTGTGACAAATACTCCACCAGTGCTCAATGCACTCTGCTCATGGCTGATTTCATCCCCTGAGCAGGACTTCCCATTCCCAAACCCGACTTGATCGCTCGGCTGGAAGGAGGGGAAGAACCGTGGGTCCCAGATATCCTGGCCTCTGAGGAAAGGAAGTTCCCAAGAGGTACCTGCACAGGTGAGGAGTCAGTAACACTGACACAGAAACTATATGGCAAATGAAGCAAAAGGGTGAAAATCCCCAAAATAGGTTGTGATGTGAGTACCCTTAGTTCTGCCTCATCTCATCCAGGTCAGGTTGTGGTCAGCAGGTGTCATATCATGGCAGATATCCCTCATGGCTTCCCACCCACCCTGTTAGCTGTCAAGAGTTTCTCCCTGACTTTACTTGCCTTTGAGTGATCAGATTGGATGTGGAAGCAGAATCCAATTTCTCAGTCTTAGAACAGTTAGGCCATGTCTACACTAGAGAGCTTACAGTGGCACAAGCATACCGACACAACTGCATCACTGTAAGATCTCCAGGGTAGGAACTCTGTGCCAATGGGAGAAAGCTGTTCCATCAACATAATTAAACCACCCCTAATGAGTAGCGGTAGCTATGTTGGTGGGTGATGCTAATCTGCTGACATGTCCCTATCCACATGAGCACTACTGTTGGTGTAAATTACGTCACTCAAGGTGGTGTTTTTTTCACACTGCTGTGTGTTTTCTCTCTTTGCTATTTCTCTTTCTGTCCTTTTTACCAGCTCAGACAATGACTCCTGCCTGGATTCTCTCTCTCCCCAAACAGGTGATGAGAAAGTGAGTCAGAACGAGGAGGGAAATCCACAGCAGAAAGGTACTGAGCAAGTGGAACTGCAGGGGATCTTTCTGAGAAGAGCTGAAGGGAATTTTTCCCAGTATTTGGAACAAAGAAACACCTGGAGTAATTGGCACAGGTCAGAGAGGAAGCAGGGAAACTGCCAAAGGAAGAAAGTGGATGAATCCATAGAATGTGGAAGAGGAGGCAAGGATCCCAAGGAAACCACAGTCCAACAGACAAAACACAGGGAAAAGAAACCCTATAAATGCTTGGAATGTGGGAAAAGCTTCAGTCGGAATTCAGGCCTTATTAATCATGGGAGAATCCACACAGGAGAGAAACCGCATAAATGCCTTGAGTGTGGGAAAGGTTTCAGTGCACCATCAGTCTTTATTGTACATCAGAGAATGCACATGGGAAAGAAAGACTATAAATGCCTTGAGTGTGGGAAAAGCTTCAGTCAGCGCTCAGGCCTTCTCACCCATGGGAAAGCCCACAAAGGAGAGAGAGCCTATAAATGCCTCGAGTGTGGGAAAAGTTTCAGTGCACCATCAACCCTTATTAGACATCAGAGAACCCACACAAGAGAGAAACCCTATAAATGCCTTGAATGTGGGAAATGCTTCAGTCGGCACTCAGGCCTTATTAACCATGGGAGAATCCACACAGGAGACAGGCCATATAAATGCCTTGAGTGTGGGAAAAGCTTCAGTGTCATCTCACGTCTTATTTGCCACAGGAGAATTCATACAGGAGAGAGGCCATATAAATGCCTTGAGTGTGGGAAAAGCTTTAGTGACATTCAATACCTTATTTGCCACAGGAGAATCCACACAGGAGAGAGACCCTATAAATGCTTGGACTGTGGGAAAAGCTTCAGTCAGAGCTCATCCCTTATTAGCCATGGGAGAATCCACACAGGAGAGAAACCCTATAAATGCCTTGAGTGTGGGAAATGCTTCAGTCGGCACTCAGGCCTTATTAACCATGGGAGAATCCACACAGGAGAGAGGCCATATAAATGCCTTGAGTGTGGAAAAAGCTTCAATGTTATCTCACGTCTTATATGCCACAGGAGAATCCACACAGGAGAGAGGCCATTTAAATGCCTTGAGTGTGGAAAAAGCTTCAGTGACATCCAATACCTTAGTTGCCACAGGAGAATCCACACAGGAGAGAGACCCTATAAATGCTTGGACTGTGGGAAATGCTTCAGTCAGAGCTCATCCCTTATTAGCCATGGGAGAATCCACACAGGAGAGAAACCCTATAAATGCCTTGAGTGTGGGAAAAGTTTCAGTGCAAGATCAGCCTTTATTGGACATCACAGAAGCCACACGGGAGAGAAACCCTATAAATGCCTTGAGTGTGGGAAAAGTTTCAGTGGCCACTCAGGCCTTATTTGCCATTGGAGAATCCACACAGGAGAGAGACCCTATAAATGCTTGGAATGTGAGAAAAGCTTCAGTCAGCACTCAGCCCTTATTAACCATGGGAGAATCCACACAGGAGAGAAACCCTATAAATGTTTGGACTGTGGGGAAAGCTTCAGTCGGCGTCGAGGCCTTATTAACCATGGGAGAATCCACACAGGAGAGAGACCCTATGAATGCTTGGAATGTGGGAAAAGCCTATAAATGCACACAGGAGAGAAACCCTTGGAATGTGGGAAAAGCTTCAGTGAGAAATCAAATCTCATCTCACATCAGAGAACCCACACAGGAGTGAAACCCTATAAATGCTTTGACTGTGGGAAAAGCTTCAGTCAGCGCTCAAGTGTTATTACGCATCGGAGACTGCACACAGGACAGAGACCCTAAATGCTTAAGATTGTTGGAAAATCTTCAGCGTGAGCTCAGATCTTATTACCATTGGAAGTTCCACACAAAAGACAGACCGTATAAATGCCTTGAGTGTGAGAAAAGTTTCAGTACACAATTAGTCTTTATTAGACATCAGAGAACCCATACAGGAGATAAATCCTCTAAATGCTTGGATTGTGGGAAAAGCTTCAGTAAAAGCTCAAATGTCATTTCACATCAGAGAACCCACAGAGGAGGAAAACCCTACCAGTTCCTCCACTGAGGAAAACACATTTCAGTGAGAATTCAAACTTCACTAAACGTAAGAAAATCCACACAAGCAAGAAATGCCATAAATGCTTGGGTGATGGGAAAAGCTTCACTCTTAGCTTATAACTTCCTAAACATTAGAGAATCCATATGGGACAGAACCTATAAATGACTCAACTGTGGTAAAAGTTTCATTGGAAAATCAAACCTTGCTTCACATCAGAGAATCCACACAAGAGAGAGAACCCATAAATGCTTGGATTGTGGGAAAAGCTTCAATAACTGCAGGAAAAGATTGAGCCTGAGCTCACACATTATTCCACATTGGATAATTCACAGAGGAAGAGCTTGAATATGGGGGAGCATCATTTGGTGCTCACACGGCATCAAGCCTCTGCAAATCCACACAAGGAAGCACCTCTCAGATGTCCTTAGTATGGAAAATGCTTCAGTTGGAGCTAACACCACATTGGACATCAGAGACTCCTCCACACAAGAGAGAGATTCTCTCAGTGGCTTGACTAGGGCTGGCCATAGTAAAAGATCCATTTCCTTATTCCCACACACATCAGTGGCATTTGGCTCCCAAGTACCTAGCTGCTCATCTCTGGGGGCAGGTTCCAGCAGTAGCTGATCCTGAGCTGAGCAATGAACCTAGGTAGAGGAGGAGAAGCCCAGATGAGCCTCTCCTCCATGCTGCAGCCCTGGCTGCTGAACTGATGGGCCTTCCTGCCTCCTGCTAATCTGATGGGGGGAGAGAGAAACTCCTCCAGAAGCTCCCCCTGCCTGGATTAAATTCCACCCTCTCCCTTCCCAGATGTGATTTCTCTTCCATGGAGACTAGGAAAGGATACTTGGGTGTGGTCTGACACCTGTCCCCACCCCCATTTTCCAGCAGCCACTGGGATGGTCTCCCCCACTTACCTGGAGCTGGTCCCTGTAGGGTGAGTGTCCCTGGGAGCTGACAGCTCTTCCCCTATGTAAATCCCCTAAGATGCTGGATTCCAGGGGGTCAAATGTGAAAGGACCAGAAGGGATGGATTTTGGGGAGGAAACTGGGGGATTGAATGGTTGAGTCTAGCGGATGTGAGAAGCAGAGGGTGCTGGGTTCAGGGGAAATCAAATGTTAGGGATCATGGAAAAAGAGAGTAGAGTACGGGGAAGAGAGGTGCTGCCTCTTACCACTCACCCCTTTAACCTCTGTTCCCAGCCCCCTCTGCAAGCACCATGGAGAGGGACTGATTTCCACAGGGTCTCTTGTGGGAAGCCTATTCGCCTAGGGATACCATCTCTGCCTGTGCAGTATCAGCCTCCGAGAGGCTCTCTGTGGTGAGAAATGTGGGTTTAGTTAGTAAATCTGCTCTGACCCTCCCCCACATCTCCTAATTTAGATTGACCCCAACCATTTTATACATTCTGATCCCCCCATTAGCAGAGTGATTGTTAGAGTCACTGAGTTCCCCCTTTGGGGAGAGATTGTCTCATTCCCAGATAGTCTAACTTTACTCCAGGTTATGCCAAAAAATAATATTTTTTTTTCTACATCGATTCCATTAGAGACCAAAATTGAATAGATTCTAAAAGTGCTGGAGTAGAGATACAAAAATGTGGTGTTTTGGGTCCTGTGTTATTTGCCAGTGATGGGATGAATTGGAGGGATTCCCTCCCCCACTTCACTGTCATGCTCAATCCCAACACAGCAGCCTCTGTCCGAGCCTTGGAGAGTTTATCCTCTCCCCATTCTACCCTCCAGCTCCAAACATGGCACTTGCCACAATGTTCTTTGCTCTCCTTGCTGAGGAATCACACCTTGATTTCTTTGATGCTGAATCAGACTCCTGCGAGCTAGAGATGAAAGTGTTCCAGACTTGGAGGGGGAATTCAAATGAATCCCAAAATTTGGTTTGAGCTTTCTCAGCTTAAATCTCTGTTTCCATCTTTTGATAAAATGGCTTCTGGACATTTTCCAGCCAAGTCCAGAACACTTGGAGATGGGCAGATATTGGCTTTGGTTTGTTTTGGTTTCTTTTTTACTTCCTCACCTTAGTACAATGCTAAAACTTTTGTGAATGACACAATGAAATAATGAGGAGGTGCTGAGTACAGCAGCTTTAGCCAGTTCAGAAGAAAATGGGTACATTTGTTTTCCTTCTTTTGGGAGTTATGATTCTGTGAAACTTCACTTTATGAAACTGAAAATGTTTTGTTGCCCACATTGTAGTGTTGGTTTTTCTCTTTTCCTGAAGGCTATTTGGTCACATTCTTTGATATTAATTTAGTTTGACAGGATGAAGCACAGTTTGTCTGAGGACTTTATGAGACAAATGATCATTTGCCAGAAGAGTCCTTTTTATTTTATTTTACCCTGTGTCATGAGATATTTGGTGTTTGAACAGTGAAAATGATCAATATCTCTCAGCACAAACACCAAGGGTGAGTGCTAGATTCACACTCCAGGAGCCCAAGATTGAATGGGACATAGAGCTACTGTTTGATCCCTTCAGAGAACTGACATACAATCAGGAGGGGAGAGGGCAGGAGGGGATGGGAACAGAGCTAGGAAATGGCAGACTTATCTCTTGAGAGCCATACAGCTGAGGCTGAGAATTGTGAACTTGCTGCACCAATGTCAGAGAGAGACAGGAATTGCCTTATCAGCACTGGATGAAGCCATCCCTGAAATCTAAAGGGCTACAAATGATGCCCCAAGAAGAAAAATGAGTGGAGGGGGCAGCGTCTCCTGGTTTCTGAGGGGATGACGCTAATCAGAGGCAAGAAGGAAGCTGAGGAAGTCAATGGACCTAGGCCAGCCTGGGAGCTAGACTGACCCCTATCATTGATGGAAGAGGCAGAGGAGGAGCCTGACAGGGCAGTTAGCCACCCCTCCCCACTTACTACAGTATCCTGTGCGGGGATGACAGTGACTCTCTTTACCCCACTCACCCCACATTTCATCCCTTCAATCTCAGCTCCTTGGATTCCCTGCACTTGGGGTGTTTGCTTTTGTGACTGGGTCCCAGAGTCTCTCATGGATTCTTTGCACTTTTCTACCAGTTTGTAAATCATGCTCTATTGCTGGAGCATGGGGGATTTGGGTGCAGCGATGTGTTTGGCTTATGGTGACCAGATGTCCTGCTTTGATAGAGTCAGTCCTGATTTTTGAGGCTTTGTCTTATATAGGTGCCTATTACCACCCACCCCGTCCCGATTTTTCACACTTCTTGTCTGGTCATGCTAGCTTGGCTGGGGATGAAAAGTGTCATGCTGAATGGGGGCGTGGTGAGGAAAGGAGTCTATCTTTTTTCACCTTCTGAAATAATAAAGTAGAATTTAGTTTCTCACACTCCCAGTGTCCTTTGTTTTGCATTAAATACTCACCAGATTCAGAGTGGAGGTTAATAGCGAAAGCAAAGTAAACATGATCTGGTATGGAAATGCACACTGCAGTCGCTCATACAACCTCTCCTCTGTCCTGTCAGGCTGAACTGCAGGCAGTATACTCACACATTGATATAAATTGACTACAGTGATTCTGATCTCTGAGCCGGATATCTGCCCAAGATCCCTCCTCTCTTGCCCTTACCACCTGCCTAATTCTAGCTCAGACCCATTTAAATCAGTGGGGCTATTGGCAGTAGTAAAATTAAACGTGAATAAGGTTTTGCAGGACTGGGAGTTTAGATTGCTGGGTTTGGGAGTCTCTCTCTGCTTATACTCAGCCTATTTCTCATAACACAACTTTCCCTATGTTCATTCTTTGCTTGTTACAAAATAATTCTCTCAGTTGATATACCACACCAGCAGCCAGAGGTTCCACAGAAGACTACAGCCGTATTGTGCTAGGTGCTGTATATACACATCATGAGAGAGAGCTCTGAAAGGAAAGAGCTTACAGTCTCAACAGGGAGAGCAGACAATGTAATGATTTTGTAAATGTGAGGAGCAACCCTGAGATCTAAAGGGCTACAAATGACGCCCCAAGAGGAACAATGAGGGGGAGGGGAAGGGGCAGCATCTCCTCATTGCTGAGAGAACGAGGCTCTGCCCTGAAAACAGGTGTTCAATTTCTCTTATGTGTGAAAATACAACTTTTCAAATATGACTCTGGGTTGGATTTTTAAAGATATTGGGCACCTGATGATGCAGACAGGAGTCTAGAGGGGTTTCTAAAGCAGGTTAGGCACCAGGGACTAGACCCAAAAAAAGATTTAGGTGCCTAGCTACTACATTCACTTTAGGTACCTGAAGCTGACATTTGGATACCGCTGATCCTCATCCTGCCCTCCATTCCCCCATTCAGCTGCTGTCTATCTCTGAAGGTGTGTAGTCTGTATGCACATACATTTCAACTGTTAAAACCCCCAGGTGCCTAACTGCTCCTGGGCATGCTCACAGCTGCCTCAGTCTAGGTCCACAGATCCCTATTTCATACCTAAGCCCCAGCACGCTCCTCATACTAAGTGTTCCCTTGTCTATCTCACAGGTGGGGCTCAGTTTGATAGGCCATTGAGCACTGGGAGCTGCAGGCACAGCAGAAATTGTCTGCAGTCTATGGACAGATAAGTCCGGACAGATGGGACAAGGAGCTTCATCCTGCAGACTTAGCTGGTTTGGCAGCAGTCACGGCTCCTTCTAGGGAGAGGAGCCACCCCTAGGTTTCCTTCTGAGCCGCAGCCTGGAGCGGTAGACTGGAGCTTGCTGAACTGGAGCGAAGCTCTAGGCAGTGGTGCAGGTCCTGGGGCTGGAGTGAGACTCGCCCACTCTAGGAACGATGGTCTGGAACCACAAAGGGGACTCACACCACTGAACTTTTAAGCAGCTAGAAAATCACTAGAATACACAAAGCCTAAGTTAGGTGCCAAAGCTCCCCGTACAATGAATGGGGACAAAGGGGTGCCTGAAAGTAGGGTCATGAAAACCAGCATGCCAGGCGCGCCACACCAAAGCTAGCCAATGGGAAATACCGATGAGAGGGCTGTGTCCTAAGCCCACCCTTCTCTGGAACTTGGGCACCCAAGTCTGGCCTGGAGGGAGGTGCCTGTGTCTGCTTGGGATACACAGCTGGGACCCCTCTCCTGGGGTTAGGTGCTTAGGTCATTTTGTGCAAAACAAGCTGGAACAGGTCATGGGGCTGCTGCCTCTCTGATAGAATTTAAAGTACTCAGTCAGGATATGGGAGCCAGGCAGGTGTGGGGAAGTCCCATGGAGTGGAAGTGGGAAGCCCTGGCATTGCTCCAGATCTTTTTTCCCCCTGGGTTGACCTAGTAGCCCCTGCTCAAACCACTAGGCCTCTCACCTGCTGGAGCCAGGGGAGAACCCAGGCATCCGGGTTCAGTGGAGGGAGTGGTGTTAGTTGCTCAGTAGCAGGGCTCTTCCATGGCCTGCCCCAGCTTGTCCAGTTCCAGGGCACAGAAACACTCGCAGTACATGTTGTGCTGGTCCTTGGCTGGGTGCCTGTCCCAGCTAAGCAAGAAAGTGGCTTTCAGGGACCCTGGCTCCACCCGGGTGCAGTGCAGCAGGAACCAAGCAAGCAGGGAGGAACTAAGGTCCATAGACCCCCAGTAGAAGCTGGGCATGTGGGTGAGAAAGCCCAGCCGCCTGGGAGGGGGAAGCACTGGCGTCTTGAGGGGGCAGAAAGGAGCAGTTTTATGAAATCCTCAGTCCCAATGAGCAGTCCGCTTCCAATCATCTCCACCATCCTTCCCTGCATGTCCTTTTCTGTGCCCAGGCATTCCCTTGACAGATTTAGGACTCCTGTTCTGCAGCGTGAATCCTTCCTTCCACCCATCTGTCTTTCTTGCCCTCTGCTGGGATTCATTCACAGGTCAGCAGACATTCTCCTTCCTTCTCTTTCTTTTCCTTTGGAGGTTTCCCAGGGTTTCAGAGACTGATAACCCCCTCTCCTTGAGGGTTATTCTGTGCCAGGTGCAAGAAAAACAGAGGAACAATACAAGTATATATTGTCCCCATCCTAGTCTCCATGATAAAACATTGCTTTTGTCACACTGTTTTCAGTGCTGGCATTCCATTCCCTTCTGCCCTTTGCAGTCTGGGGGCACTTGGAGATGGTAAGATGTTTCCTACCCTATTTTTGCTTTGGCATGGAACCCCTGCACCAATGGGGAAAAGGGGTGGGAGGCAGTGGATGGGTACTCAAGGGGCAGGGCAATAATTGCATGTGCAGGCTATCTTTGAACCCTGAGGTGAGGCCTCCAAAGGCAGAGAGAGGTCCTGTTGACTAACACAAAGGGCAAACCGGGAAGATATTCAGCACTGCTATTTCCCACAATGGTGTCCTCCAAGATGGTGCGGGGATGGAAGGAAAACACCATCTATACAGGCATCCCCGAGAAGGCTACTGTGCCTTGCATTGTGAGTGCCAAACTAGAGCCCTGCCTTGGCCTAACATTCAGGTTCACAAGGCCTGCTGACCCTGCCCATTTAGTGGGTGTTTAGTCCTTTTTTTAAAATACATTTTCTCTGTGATCTGTCTGACCTTAAATAAATGTGCTCTGCTTTGAAAGAGCTGCCTGATTCCTGGTCATTTACAGTCACTGTCCCCAGAGAGAAAGCAAAGAGCAGGTGCTGGATGTTCATCAGATCTCCCGGGAGAGAATCCCAGTGAGTGCAAGGGAACACCAGCCTAACTCCACCTACTCAGGTGGGAGTGGGATGTGGGTGCCTGCCCAAGGAGATGGGATGGCTATAGGCCTGAGAAAGAACAGACATTGCTGGAGCAGGCCATGGCAGACGTCAGAGGTGCAGTTACCCTGGAACCATGGCACCAGTGGACACAAGCTATTCTTCAGTATCTAATCCCACCTGCACAGCCAAGCCAAGAAGCCATCAATAATGGGACCAGGCAAAGTGCACTGATCTGTGCAGAGTGTAATGTGCCTGGAGCCCTTTGGATCACGAGTTTTTGCAGGAGGTGGGTTGTAATTTTGAAATTTGCACCTAGAGGCTCCAGCCAGCCTCTCACTCTCTCTCAAGACCACCTCCCTCTGCGTGCCATGCCCCATTGTCCCTGGCTGCCCACTCACTCCCAAAACAGCCCCCCCCCCCCCCCCGCTGCCACGCCATACCTGAAAGTGAGCACTTGTATTTTGCATTGTGTTGTAATTGAAATCAATATATTTGAAAATGTAGAAAACATCCAAAAATATTTAAATAAATGGTATTCTATTATTGTTTAACAGCATGATTAATCACAATTAATTTTTTTAATTGCATGACAGCCTTAATTTTAAGTGAATACAAGTAATGAGGCATAAAAGTCAGAATTGTTTATGAAAAAAGTAAACTATAATGCAACTAATGCCTAACTTAACAATCTTTCAAAGCAAAGTTTCTCTAACCACATGTTTCAGCATCTTCCTGGCTGAACTTTTTCAGACAGGATCCCTCCTCCAGTCCAATGCTGCTTCCTTTGTTCTTCAGGTATTGTGGATGCCAGGGGCAGAGAGAAAGGGAGAAATAATTTGGGATATCTGCTCTCCCTTTTTACAGTTCTTTCTTTTTTTTGAGAAGCATCTTCGGTTCAGTAGACAGAAAGACTATGTGTATGGAATCTCATGCTGTTTCTTTGTCAAGATGTAAACTTTTCACCCACACCCTCTTTCCTGCCAAAGACTAGACATTTACCAAAGTGATGGTCCATTTGAATATGTTGAGACCTGACTGAGGCGTCAGCTTGCTGGTTGTCTCTGGGGAACTGGTTTGTGGCCGCTCCCCAGACTTTGAACATGTCTTAGTAGCACCATGCAGTGGAATCTTATACCTTTACATACAATGTTACCACACATATTTCACCAGGACAATAATGGTGAACAAATTATGAGTATTCAAATGTTACCTCACAAGGCATACTTTGTACATAATTTATCAAAATCCTGTACCAGGGGAGAACACGGGTACAGGATGTCATACAGATATATGGCAGGAGCCCAAGGAAACAATGATAGAGCACTGGGCAGTATTATCAGTAGTGCTTTCAGCACACCAGCTGCCTCACCATTGCCAGGATGTTTTGTAGGCATCATAGCAGAAGAGTGTTTGAAGCTGAGATCTGAAGGAGGTGTCAGAATGCTTACATGTTCTGCTGGGTGAGTGGCAGAATCCAGCAATCTGTGAATAAAGGGGAGATAGAGACAGAATCTTATCTCTGAGGAGCTCCATGTAGAGTTGTGGTTCTGTGTAGCTATTTCATAACACTGGTTAATATCATGGTGATGTGACAGTGCCAAATCCCACAGCTGGGTTCCAGGTTTGTGTAAGTATAAAAATCAACCTTATTAAAGAAGGTAAATAAATAGTAACATTTCACCTAGACTTTTTATCAATCTTTAGCCCTCATTTGTGCAGTGACATAAGACCTTACAACCATCAACAAAGCTGCCACTTACTTAGAAAGGTGCAAAAGCACCATCTCCAAGTCTAACTGAGAGCAGGTCTGCACTACAAATCCATGTAGGCCCCTGAACTACACATGGACTTTTAACCACTGCCCACATTGTTGGGGTTTAGGTTATTCAACTGGAGCCAGCCAGCTGGGTGAGCTGCTGGGAAGGACACAGCTTTACCAGCTCAGAGCCCAAATAGACTCTTTTTTACTTAAATTCATCACAAGAACAGGAGCAGGGACTTGCACAGATCATGGTTAAGCGAGAGATGTCTGTGTCTCTGTTTCTTATCTCTTCCTCCAAAAGGATCTGTTTAGAAACAGTGGGTCCCAGGTGGAGAAGTTTATCTAGGGACACAAACAGACCAGGAGAGAGGAAGGGCTATGGGCAGCTGGGCTCGAAAGCTGAGCACAGAATGTGACTGTGCATTCAGAGGCAGCCTGAGCATTTTAGAGGAGGCCTAAAAAAATCATATGTCTTCATTCCCACCATGTACTCAATTCCTGTCCACTGTTGTCACCTGTCTCTGCACAGGGCTGGCCCAGTGATTGTGGGGAGGGTCATTTTGAGATGATTATTAGACAAACTTTACTGATGTATTTTCCCTGTGTGTATCTTTGTCTTTATCCTTCTTTCCCAGGCTCCTAATGCAGAGAAAAAGTCTAGTCTGGTAGCTTAGCTGTTTACTTGGAAGACCTAGGTTCAATTCCCTGCTCTGTGACAGTCTTCCTGTGTGACTGCAGGCAAGTCACTTATTCGCTGACATTCCTCTCTCTAAAATGAGGGTAACAGCACATCCCCACCTCACAGAAGTGTTGTGAGGCTAAACACATGGTACAGGGATGGGGGGCAGATAAGTATTTTCAATAGGCAGAAGTGCAGCCGTTTCCTTTCCAAGTCAAATCACATTGAGGTTGCTACAAACTCTCCTGATTTCAGCTCAAGTCTTTCAACACTTGATGCTTTTCTTAAAGCCTCAACTCTTGGAATCCTATGATGATGTGAGAACCTCAGCTCTCATTTTAATAAAAATGGTATGCTTCTTGCTTCCATGGCTAAGCAGAAATGCTTGAGAACGTGACCAGAGTGAAACCTCATGACACAGAAACAAACAAACAAAAAGTCCAAAATGTAATTTTAGAAAAAAATCTCATGTTTCCTTCAGCCAATTTCCTGATTTTTTAACACTGGGTGCTGGCAGTTACTGCACTGGCACTGCTGAGTTTATGTTTTCAGGCCTGTCTTCTCCAGCTGAGGCTCTAAGGACCTAAATAGAAATATAAAGATTCTCCTTTATCTTTTTAGTTCACCCCCAATTAGACTCATAGTCTCATAGACTTTACAGTCAGAAGAGACCATCATGATCATCTAGTCTGACCTCCTGCACATTGCAGGCCACAGAACCTCACCCAGTCCCAAAATAGACCCTTGACCTCTGGCTGAATTCCTGAAGCCCTCAAATCATGGTTTAAAGACTTCAAGTTACAGAGCATTCATCACTTACACTAGTTAAACTTGCAAGTGACCTGTGCCCCATGTGCTGCAGAGGAAGGCGAAAAAACCTCAGGGTCTCTGCCAATCCGACCAAAATTCCTTCCCAATCCCAAATATGACAATCAGTTAGACCTTGAGCACGTGTACAAGACCTGCCAGGCAGATAAGTATTCTCTATAGTAACTCAGAACCCTCCCTGTCCAGTGTCCCATCTCCAGGCATTGGGGATTTTTTGCTACTGGCAGTAGCCAAAAGGCCACATGCCATTTCAGGAGGGGCTGTGCTCATTTGCTGCTTGTGACCCACAGCCCGGATCTGCGTGCACTCCCTTCCCTTCCCCGCTCTGTTGGTTTCCCTTGCTGTTGACTGTGCTGTTTTAGACAATGATGATGCTCCTTTCGGAGGCTTTCCAAGGGTAACTGATAGAGAGTTACGGCCTGAATTCTCACTGGCATAGTACTACCAACTTCAAGCATTTAAAAGTCATGAGTCAGGCCCCACGTATGCTGAGATTGTTTTAAAAAATGTGAGATTTAAAAATATTAATAATAATTAATTCTGGGCTGCTTTTGTTTACCTTCTGGTTTCTAAGCCTTCAGGCTGCACTGGGGTCACATTTTCAAATTTTCTCTGCAATCAAAAAGTCCAGAAACTTCCTTTCTTTAGAAGATGAGGGCTGAGTCTCACCCCATCACAAGCTTGAAGAAGCTGGGGCTTTAACAAACAAATCAACAAGGACACTGCAAAGGAACACGCAGATCAAATACTGTGAGCCTCAAGATAAAATCACAAGAGTTGGTGACACCGCTGGCAGGAATCCCCCCTTCCATTGACCCAGAGCAGCCTTACTGGAAATCAGAATCAGGTTTCTGAAACACTGATTCCACCTTACCCAAGTTTTAGCCAGTTGTGAATTTAACATCACCCCTTAGACACACAGCCCCTTCTCCTGCAAACTCAGCATCACAGATGGGCACTGATGCCCCTGTGAAGCCCCATTGACCCTCCACACAATCAAAAGGGGGTGACTGCAGGACCCTTCTGCTCTATTTTTCACAAAAAACCTCCAGGGCTGAAATTAACAATGGGCTCCCTCCTGGTCAGCAAACAGCATGAGTCAGCTCCAGCAAGGGAAACAACCTGTTGTCGCTGCAGGCGGGGCATCTTGTGAACTCAGGAAATTGAAGTGTACCCATTTTACACTGCCCAGAGGGAGCCATGGCTGCAGAGAACCCTGTGGAAAGTCTCCAGAATGAAGCTACATGTTCCATCTGTCTGGAGTATTTCAGAGAACCTGTCACTCTGGAGTGTGGACACAATTTCTGCCAAGCCTGTGTAACCCTTCTGCCAGATCGAGTCCACTGCCCTGAGCCATTTACAGTTTAACTAGACAAAAGAGACAAAGGGTGGGAAGGGAAACAGAGGCACAGTGAGGGGAAGTGACTTGTCCAAGATTAATCAGCATGTCACTGGCAGAGCTCGGCATAAAAACCTAATTTTCCAAGGCCCAGTCCAGTTCCCTAACCACTAGTCTTTGCTCTCTTCTTTCCCCCCACACCCGCAGCACTGAACAGTGTTAAAGTGCCATCATTAGAAGTAAATGTCTCCTAGATAAAGAACCCAGGCTGAGAAAGAAGATGAGGTTTCTAACTGGGATTCTGATTTCCTGTGTTGCTCATGAAGGGTTACGTTCAGATGTCAACCTCCACTAGAGGTTGTGCTAAACACTGTGTGGACTCTGAGTTCATACACACAAGGGCTCCAGACACTGCAGGTCCTTGTCAAATACCACTAGGATTAGACTGAATTGCAGCAAAACTAATCCCTGGGTTGTGCTGTCCTGTGTCACTCTGAACTGTTTTATTGTATATGTGGGCAAAGACCAGCCAGAGTGCTTCCGTTAGTTCTGCAATGTAGGCTTTTGAAATCTCCCAGAATCCATTGCTTCTAGGACCATTGCTAGGGACTGTGGGGTAGCTACCCAGAGAGCATTGCCACAGAAAGGGTTTAGGACAGCACTAAGGTAAACCCCAGCTATTCTTAACACAAATCAACACATCTAATGGAGTTTGGCCTAGTCCTTAGATTAGTCCTGTCCAACCAGTGCAATCCCCAGGTGTTCAGAGCTGAAGTTCAATGGAGTTGGGATCCTTTGAGAATCACAGCCTACATGACTGCCCCTGTTGGCTTCTGGGGTTGGTATCATTTTCTTTGTTAAACCTTCACAAAAACAGCTGTATTGAGTCACCTCAATCTGACACAAGTTTTGCGGGTTTAACTCAAAGAAGAAAGTGAACCTAATAACTCAAAAGAATCTGAATATAAAATGCTCCCAGTTTCCATAAATAAGGTTTCATTTTCTTGGTGTTTCTGATCTCCTACATCTAGAAGGACCCATTGTTGTACACAGTATTGTTATAACCGTGTTGGTCCTATGATATTAGAGAGACTAGGTAGGTGAAGTAATATCTTCTAGTGGTCCAGCTTTTGTTGGTGAGTGACAAGCTTACACAGAAACTTACACAGAACTCGTCTTCAGATCTTGGAAAGAGTATGTTCCCCAGACCTGAAGAACAGCTCTGTGTAAGCTCAAAAGCTTGGCTCTCTCACCAACAGGAGCTGGGCCAATAGAAGATGTTACCTTAACCCATCTAATCTATCTAGGAAGACTGACAGTTATCTTGAGTTTTGAGTGGAAAAACAGCCCCTACAAACAGACAGTCAGTCCTCAAAATAAAACCACCAAATCATTTCTTCTTTTCTAGGAAAAAATGCAGGCCCATTTGAAGATTCTAAGAAAAGAGAGAGAAAAGCTCCTGGGATTTAAAGTTACTGGAAAGAAGAGAAGCCAGGAGTATCTGGTAGGTGCCCATTGTTTTTCACCAGCTGGGACATGGAGGTGAGAGGTTTGTTTGTTGGTAGATTTTTCTGTGGTGTGGGGAATGTGAGCTTGTGTGTATTTCTCCTTGATCATGGGATCCTGGGTGTGTATCTGCGTGTGCATGTGCAACATATGTTCTCTCCCTGGAGACGGGCAACAACAACTTCTACAAAATCTAAGGTGCATTTTAATGAATGAGATAACGACTATCCTTTGTGGCTTTCACAACACTTCCCCCAACATAAGCTGATGGTTTCCCAGCAGTGTTGTGTGCTGGTGTCTACTCTCATTTCTTGCATTTTTTTAATCATTTGATTATTTTTTTTCCCCTGATAATTCTATCAATGCAGTGAGGAGTCCTGTTGCCTGGTGCGCTGGATCTGGATTCTCAGAGTATGGTTTAAACAGCCAGCAGCAGTGAGCCTTTAGGCCCTGATCAACAGAGTAGGGCTCATGGGGCTCACAGTAAAGTGCTAAAAATAACTGTGGAGACAGCGCTTTCAAGCTGCAACTCAGGCAGGAGCTCAGACTCTGACGTCCGCCCCCCTCCCTTCTTTCAGAGCCCCAGCTCCAGCCAGAGGTCCAGTGTCTACACAGCTAGCTAGTGTGGTAGCGTGAGCCCCAAGATTCTGAGTCTGTTGACCCTGGCTTGGAGGTTCACTGCTTTGGACCACAGAGATGCATCCGCAGAGGCCATTGGTAACACAGTGTCTGAACCACACCAGACATGGAGACGTCCCTTTAAGAGATACTGGGGCCAAATGGGAAGCTGTAAGAAAATCCTCTCCCTTGTAATCACAGCGTATTGTCAAGTGTTAGGATGTGAAGAATTGCGGGTTTCAAACCCCAGGCCACAGGTCCCAGACTGTCACCGCAACCCGACAGCTCTCCAGAGCCAGCAAGGGAGGGGTTAGTGAAACTCTGGCCCAATGGAGGATCTGCCACAAAGCTCCTGATTGGAGCAGATGTTCGGATGTACGACTTACACCAGAAGGAGTCACAGGAATTTGTCCAAACAAACTGAGTGAACTCTCGATCTGCTGCTGGACTGGACCCTGACTCTGGCTTGACCTTGGTGTTATTCCTGGTTCAGTTTTGGCCTGCAGTACTGCTAACTGAGTCCGACTTTGTCTTGGTCCTTCTGACTTTGACTCCAGTACTGGCCTCCCACATGACTCCTGATACTGATTCTGGCTCAGCCTTTGGCATGACTCCTGATCTTGACTCTGGCCCCAACCCTTGGTGAGGGCCTGACTCTGACTCCAGATCTGAGTCTGGCTTTAATTCCTGACATCCAACTCTGGCTCTGACCATTAGGCATAACTGCTCATGCCCTAGTCCCTACACAGATGTCTTAGAGATTATAAAGAAACTCTCTCTTGTAAGACTATATTAAAGGCCCCCCAGGCTTCATCCATGTTCCTGACCAGCTCTTTCCTTTCCTTTTTTTTTTTTTTTAAATAGAAACAGATAGAAATCAAGAGACTGAAGATTGTGTCTCAATTTCAGCAACTGCAGCAGTTCCCGCAGGAACAAGAGCGACTCCTGCTGGCCCAACTGGAGAAGTTGGAGAAGCAGATTCTGAAGATACAGAACAATGTCACTAACTCTCTGAGGAAATTTCCTATGTCAGCCATCTGAAGACTCTGAGGGAACAGAGAGTGAAGGTCATGATATTTAAAGTAACTGGAAAGGGGAAAAGCCGGGAGTATCTGGTAGGTGCCCATTGTTATTCACCTGTGGACCTTGTAGCTTTCCCTGTGTCTGTGTCATTTCTTGCATTGTTGAATTATTTGATTCTTCCTCCCCTCCCCCCTCCTCGGAGCTTCTGTCATTGTAATGCTGAGTCCTGCCTCCTACTGTTCTGTATCTCTGTTCTCAGAGGCCATTGATAACACAATGTCCTAACCATGTCAGACATGGAAATAGCCCTTTTCAGAGATATCAGGGAGATATGAAAAAGGTGTGAGAGAATCCTCTCCCAAGTAACCACAGGGTAGAAATAAGTCAGAAATCTTAGGATTTACAAAAAAGTAATCTCTCCTGCACAAGCAAGGGTCCATTAAAGAACACCAGACTTCCTCTATGGCCCTGACCACTCCTTCCCTATTGTTTTACAGAAACAGATAAAAAGGGAGAAGCAGAAAATTGTGTCTGAATTTCAGCAACTGCAGCAGTTCCTGGGGGAACAAGAGTGACATCTGCTGGCACAGCTGGGAAAGCTGGACAAGGAGATTGCGAAGATCCAGAATGAAAATGTAACTACATTCTTTGAGGAGATTTCCCATCTCAGTAAGTTGGAGGGAAAGTGGCAGAAGCCAGCAAGGAAATTCCTGCAGATGAGAATGAGTTAGAAACATCCCAGGGCAGGGAAGGGTGGACTCCTGAATCATAAATGGGAGTCCAGCAGTCAGAGATCTCAGTGTAACTCAGTGTGTGCATTCCTGAAATGTGAATGATTATTGTTCTTTGCAGAGATACAGACACATTGATATTAGAGAAGAGAATCCATGACCCTGGGGCCAAAGCAGGAACTCTTTTCCCCATATCCTTGAGCAGGTATGTGTCTCTCTGTCACCCCCACACACACTTCACAAAGCTGGGAAAGATCTTGGAGATGATGTTAGAACCGCATCTGCCCAGGGCTTTACAGTAAAGTGTGTAGGGAAGGTCACATTTTGGATACAAATCTCTCTGATTAACTTAATCCTGAGGTTCTCACATTTTATAGAAGACTCTGGAATTATCCATTCAGTGGGAAAGACTGACCTAAAGTATTTTCTAGAGATGTCACATCCCTGGAGGATTAGCTGCCTCTGGATTGGGGGGATGGAAAATGGGCCTTTCACTGCTGGGGCATTGGTTACCATCCAGCCCAGGGCAGCTGTGGTCAAGTGTCTTTCCCACCTAAGGACTGTTTGGAGACCTGTGTGGAATGAGCTGGTTGGGAGGGGAGTTGGTGTATCAGTCTAGTTCCTAGTGGATGGATTTCTACAACACTCAGTATTGGAAACTCCTGTCCATCAGAGCTTGGAGGCCATGGAGTGAATTGGCTAGGGAGACTCGATTTCCCTTTTTCCTCCAGAGCCTCTCCAGGCTGAAGAATATTAATGTTACCTGCAGAGGGAAGGTTTCTCTGCCACAGCCTGTGCTGCACCTGTTCTGAGGCTAGGAGAAGCCCCATTAGAGCAGCAAGTGTCACTAACAACAAATTATAATGTGTCACTAAATTAAATATAAGAACGTGACATTTTCTCTTCAGGTGGGAGAAGGGGAAGTTCCAGCAGCCTGTGGAGATTTCTGCTGAACTAGAAAAGAGACTCAGCAATTTCTCCCAGAAAACTATTGCTCTAATGGAGACTCTGAGGAAATTCAAAGGTACTGAGAATGGATCTATGAGGTGAAATTGGGATGAGCTTCTGAGACTGTGGGAGGGGATGGGCTCTGGCCAATTGGTTCATAATTAGATGACATGTCTACTTAATGAAAGATGGAAAATAGAGAAGTTGAGTAGGTGTAACAGGGGCCCAGGTGTCAGGACGTCTCACAATAATCCATGACTGACCAAAGATCACAATATTGAGGCCCAAATGTAGCAAAATGGCCTAATTTGGGAGCTCTGATTTTCTCTCCCAACTCCAGAACTTGCAAAGACCATAGGGGTCACAGAAACAGGGGTGCTGCTCTGGCTGGATCTCAGGACTTCCCTAGCCTGAGCCAAGGTCTACATGTGCCGTTGCAGCCACTGAATAGGGGAGTCACAAAATTCTCTGTATGCCTTGCCAGTTTAGGGTCTATCTGGCCGATCGAGCCAACCTTCTCCCAGTTTGGAATTTCCACACTTATAAAATGATTTTCTTATTTGTATTTCAGTCTATGGAAGATAAGGGCCCCATTGTGCCGAGCTCTGTAGAGATGCTGAGTAAATAAACCCAAGGGGCTTACAATGAAAAGCCCTGACCCTGCAAACCCTTAACATCTCATTAATGTCAAAGGAACCAAAGTGTAAAGTTATATTTGCGCTAAAGTTTTTGCAGGATCTGGGTCTAGGGGCTGACAAAATGCAAGAGGTAAAGGAGACAAACTAGCTGGAGTCTGCAGGGTGGGTGGGGATAATGAGGGGAAGTAAATATTTCTTACAGAGTGTATGTCCTGGGATGGTTGTGAGCCCTAATGGCTGATGCTTCCATTGCTGGGAGATGCCTGAATGGAAAAGGAAAAGAAAGTTTCAGATTAATTTATATTTATATTAAAGACCTGAGTGTATCTCTGTCCCTATCTGTCTGCTTCGCTGTCCAAATGAAACCCAAGTTATGTTAGTTAAGAGTGGGGATGTTGTTATAAATATGAAAGCAGAAAATCTCATCTCCGTTTTCCTTTCCCCCTCCAGATACTCTGCCGGCTGAAATGGAGACAAAAAGAGGGCAATTCCTAGAAACACACACACAAGGTGAGATTGCAGGTGAGATTATCTTTAAATTATTAGAAAATTCCCATGATATCATTTTCATGAACTGTAGCTAAAATTAAAACCAAACCAACACAGGCCATGACACACACAGCCCTAAAAATAAAAACCTGAAATACTGAGGAGATTCTGAGCTGAAGTCACACATAGAATTGTGACAGCAGCCTTGGTGCTGAGTTCATGCACATATTGATGCATAGAAACACTCTCATTGAGCAGCATCAAAACACCCTGAATTCTGACACTGGGGTTTTCATAAACAATCATGGGACTTTTAATATTAAATGGAGAGGAAGGAGTAGAGTGCTCTCCTCTGAGGCCTGACACATCCCTCTCCTTCACCCTGGCAGAGGGGATCTGTGACAGGGTTTCCCTGGTGCAACCTGGACTGTGGGATCACTGAGCCCTCCAAACCCACTTGTCTGGGCTGTCGCTCACACTATGATGATGAAGTCAAGCTCCAAGCCTCTGATGGGCACTGCACTTACACAGATATTCACAGGCAGGGACACACCCAACTGAGTTACATGAATGATCTCCCAGCCACTCATGAACCATTAATAGTGAGGCTCCAGTGAATTACTCCCAGTTCTCCAGCCTTGCACTCCAGAAATATACCATCTTGCTCTGGTCAGAAGCCTGACCAGTGTAATTTCATTACTTAGTTCACCACTCCCTCAGTGTAGAATGGACATATACTAGTCTTTGTAATCTAAGCTGAGAGTCCCCAAGTACTTCAACCAACATCACACTTTTTTAGATAAAATATAAAACTGATTTATTAACTACAGAAGGATAGATTGTAAGTGATTATAAAGTAGAAAGCATAGAGATCAGGGTTGGTTACTTAAGAAATAAAAATGAATTTGCAGTCTAAATTCTAACTTTGACTAAGCAAGGGTTGAGTCAAACAGTCTCTCACCCTAACAGATGTTACAGGCAGTTTACTATTCCTCGGTACACAGATTGGATACCTTTCCAGCGTGGGACCAATCTTCCCCAGTTCAAAGTCTTTATCTTCCAGATGTTCGTCCAAGTGCTGAGATGGGGGGTTGGGAGGAGGGAGAGACGCCAAGTGATTATGTCATTGTCACTCTTTTATACTTTCTTCCAGCTGCTAGAAAGATCCTTGCGGTGACATGGGTTATTCCACCCCCATGGCATACATACCTTCTCTGAGAGGTCTCCGGGATATTTGATTCTTCTTGATAGGCCATTAACGCTGTCTGGGCCCTCCTTTGTTACACCTGAAAGGCTGGTTGTGGGCATTTCCCAACCTCACAACACATTTCAGAAACACATAACACATACTTCATAACTTCACAAACAATGATAGCACGCACAGTCCAACAGGATATTAATGTTCAACAGATCAAGATTTAAAATGATACTTCACGAGGCAGACGTTGTACCAAACATGTCATAATCATATCACTGTGGTGAATATGGGGGTTCCAGCATGCTACTCTGAGATACAGAGTGTCTGTGGTATGCCTCATCATTCTTCTTCAACATCCTACCTTTCCTTTGGGCAGGGCTGGGCTCTCCCATTAGAGCTTCTCATTCTTTCATTGACTGGGGAGATGTTCTCCCTCTGATGCTAGCTCACCTCCCTTCTCTGTGGCCTGGGAATGGGGCTACCCCACCCAATGCCTCCTCTTACACTCTGGTCTTAATTGACTTTTCTCCCATGCTGCATCCTCTCTGTTCCCCGGCCTAGAAGTAGAGGCTGCATTTAGGGAGAGAGCTTCCCTCTGGAGTTTAAAGCTGTTACCTGCCTCCTCTGCTCCCTCCTCACTAAAAGCTTCTGACCCCTTCCTTGTTGTGTCTCTGCCGCTGGGAATGGAGCATCCCCAGCAGGGGGAGCTGGGAGCTGAAGCCTCTGCAAGCAAATGAGAAACTAATGAAGTGGCTCCCATTACACAGGCTGAGGAACTTCAGTCACAGCTCTGCTCAGCCTCTGATGCCCAGGACAGAGGCTGCTCCCTGGGATTCAGGACTGTCCTGGCCAGAGCAGGGCTCCTGGAGAGTGTGAGAAATGGTCCCAGCCTCCCCCAGGGATTAACTCTACGCCTAACGCTCTGATTCTCTCTCTGCCCAGCGAATGTGACTCTGGATCCACACATGGCAAATCCTGAACTCATCCTTTTTGAGGATCAGAAAAGTGTGAGATGGGGAGACACATGGCAGGATCTTCCCAACAGTCCTGAGAGATTTGACACTGAGCCCTGTGTGCTGTGTTGTGACAATTTCACCCTGGGGAGACATTGGTGGAGGTGGGGGCTGGGCAACACTGGGCTGTGGAGGTGGCTAGAGAGTCTGTGATGAGGAAGGGAGGGGTCATCTTTAACCCTGAATGGGGGGGATCTGGGCTGTGCAGAGGTGCAAGGGTCAGTTCCAGGTTCTCACCTCCCATGTGACTCCTGAGCCGGGTCCCCAGAAGGATCCAGGTTTCTCTGGACTGTGAACGGGGGCAGGTGACGTTTTTCAATACTGGTAATCTTCACTTTCCTGTTGGCCTCTGTCCCTGGGGAGAGAATCCGCCCCTGGCTTTGGGTGTGGGGGATAGTATCCAAGCTCAGCCTGTGTCCCTGAGATATAAGGGGAATATTCCAAGGGAGACTATGAAGTCAATCTCTCTGGTCTCAGGTGCCCTATTCCAGTAGTTCTCACAACAAATTTTTGGTGGCCTCAGAGCGCAGCCACCAGCTCTTCCTGGTGGCTGCTCTGACATTTTTTCCTGAAATACTTTATTAACTTTAGGAAAAACAAATAAATGTGCACATGTACATGTCCAATCATAATAATTTATTCATGTAGGGGGGTTTTTCAGGCTCAATAATAAAAATGATGTACATTTGTCTCTGTTCTTTATTGGACCTAAACAGAATAGAAACACAAATAAGATGCTTTACACGTTCTTGTCTTTTTTTCTTGTTGTTTCTTTTGCTTTTTGGTTGCTTTTTTTTTAGACTTGCTAACTCGTAAGTCTGTTGCTATGAAAAGTGATATTGGTATGTTTATTAATATCACTTTTCTCTAGATGCAGTCACTCCAGTCTCTGGAGGACTCCCATACCCAACCTCTGGCACCTGTATGACTGCTGGAAGCTCCTCCCTTCTCCCTGCAGCACCAGGGATGGGAGGGGTTTGGGGTGAATAACCCCTGGAGCTGCAGGAGCAGCAGAGATGTGCCGAGGTGCAGATGTGGGGCTGGACAGGAGGTAGAATTAACAGCCAGGCTGTGGGGGTGGCAGGGACTCAGTATTAATGAATGATAGTTTGGGGGGTTGAGGAGAAGCTGGAAGATCCACAGCAACAGGGAGGGTTTCGTACAATCTGTGGGATTAGATTTCAATAGTTCCCTCAACCAGAGCTCCTGCCGCACGGGCAAAAATCACCTTCCCCTATATCTATGGGAGAGCTGGTACCACTGTAATTATCACACACATGGGGGATGGGCACTTATAAACTCTATACAGCACTCAATCTCCAATTTGCCATTCTTGGGGTTTTAATATGGGACCAAATTGCTGATCCATTTTCCTAATATTTGTACCAAGTGCATTGGTCACTTGCTGCTGTATGCATGTAATATTTTGTAGCAACTGCGACACATACTGATCAGCTAACAATTTGGGTTGGAGCTCATCTGGAGGACCATTTGTCCACCAGTGCTCCAAGGATCTCATCTTACGTCCTGTCATAACTTCAAAGGGGGAATACCCATGGGCTGCTTCTGTTACTCTCAAAGCCATGAGTATCAAGGGCAATTTGGCATCTCAATCTCTGCTTTGAGCACTGGTTATTTTTTTCAAAGCCAATTTCAAAGTTTGATTAGTGCGTTCTACTGCTCCTGAACTTTGAGGATGATATGGTATATGCCATCTCTGTTTTATGCCTAAGGCTTCACAGGTGTATTTCAAAATCTCACCAATAAAATGAGGACCATTATCACTATCAATCTCCTTTGGGAGCCCCCATCTGGAGAAAACATGATCTACCAGTATCTTAGCTGTGGTATGAGCAGTGTTGTTTTGAGTGGGAAAGGCCTCGACCCATTTGGTAAACGGATCAATAATTACTAAACAGTAACGATGGCCTGTTTTACTGGTGGGTAACTCCATATAATCCATTTGGATGCGACTCCAGGGTCCTTCAAGCCTCTGGTGGCCTAGTGGGCCTTTCTTTTTAGAAACAGCTGGGTTGTTTACTGCACAAGCTAGGCAATTGTTTACCCAGCGTTCCACATCTCATTTTATCTTGGGCCACCATTCTACTGTTTTTAAGCGGCTCAAAGTTTTTTCTATACCAAAATGGCCATTTTCATACACTGCTTGTATTAAATCATCTCGTTGTCCTGTTGGAACAATCCATACTGGTACTCCTTTATCCCCCTGTTTGGCCATAAGCAAATCACTTGAATTCTGTTCAGTTTTCCACCCCTTCACCTCCCCTTGTTGCAGCAACTGTTGTAGGCTAGCATCTCTTTTCTGCACAACTGCTAATTCTATAATGGGTACAGATTCCTTTTGAATTCCCCAAGCAACAGCTATTGGAGTGATTGGCGTCTCCCATTCTGCACCTGTTTGTGCCCCCTCCTTGGCTGCTTTGTCTGCCTTATTGTTCCGTTCTGCTATTACTCCTAGTTTCTTATGGGCAGGTATTTTCAGTAGCCAGATTGGAGCTTGGTGTTGCAGTCCGGCTTCCCATAATGCCTCAATTTTCCCAGCATGACAGATGGGTTTACCATCTAAGCTATGCATGTTTCTTTCCTTCCATATGGGCATCCAATCTAAGCATGCTCTTATAGCCCAGTCAGAGTCTGAGGCTATAACTACAGGGGTATTAGTCCCAGACCCACTAATGCAGCATGCACAGCAACAAGTTCAGCTGTTTGTGCAGACTGTGGCGTGCAGCTTCCTGCCATAAGGATTCCATCTGGATAGCAAATTGCTGCAGACCCTGTTTTGGGAGATTGGTGTATCATGTAAGAGGATCCATCCACAAACCAAACCTCTGGCTTTCCAGGTAGAATTTCTATGGCTTCCCAGCCACTTACAGGCTGAAAAGGATTGGGAAGGGTTGGTTCCATTGGAGGGAGAGGGCAATTATGCTCAGCACCCTCAAAAATCAGAGCATACGGGGCTTGGTTGGAAGCTGTAGGTGACTGGACTTCCACATTTCTGTTCATTAAAGCTATGGTCCATTTAGCCAGTCTAGGGCTGGATACATGCCCTTCTTTAATTTTCCCAGACACTAAGTACTTAAGAGGGGTGTGGGCCGTTCACAAAATAATTGGGGCAGAACCAGTAAGGTATTGCCAGTGTCCCAAGGCCCATACCAATGCCAACCTTTCTCTTTCACAAGGGGTAAAAATAATCTCTAGCCCTTCCAGTACTCGAGAGGCAAATGCCACTGGCTTTTGACCAGACGTCCCCTCCTGGCTTAAAATAGCTCCTATTACCTTTGGGGAATGAGCTAACTGCAACACAAATGGTTTAGTGTTATGTGGGTATGCTAGTGCAGTGGCAGAAATTACTGCTTGCTTCAATTTTAATAGGGCCTGATCCTGTTCTGGGCCCCACTTCCAGGGTACTCCTTTTCTCGGTAGTTGATACAGTAAAGCAAAATTCTCCACATGGTTGCGGAGCCATCCCGTAAGACCTAAGAAGGATCGCAATGCAGAGACATCAGTGGGTGCTGGCAATTTACAAATTAATTCCACTCTCTGCTGATCAGGAGTAATTCCTTCTTGTCCCAACACTGAACCCAGGTATCAGACCTCTTGCTGACACATTGAGCTTTTTCCAAATTAATTCGGAAGCCTGCTTGCTCAATCAGGAAGATTACTTCATCGAGCAAAAGCAGCTGAGCTTTTCAGGTTACAGTCCAAATGAGAACATCATCCACATAAGAGATAACATTCATCAGTGCTGTGCACACATCCCATAATTTAAAAACATGGGCATGGCAAATCATGGGACAACAATGTAGACTTCGTGGAACATGCATGAAAGTGAGTTGACGGTCCCTATAGGTAAAATCAAATTTATACCAGCAGTCAGGATGCAGAGGAATAGCAAAGAATGCATTTGATAAATCCAATACTGAAAACCATTTAGCTCCCATACCTATTGCAGCCATCACTTCTGGTAATTTAGCCACCACAGGGGCTGTCTTGGGTGTACACGTATTCAAAAACCTGTAATCTACAGTAAGTCACCAGGTTTTCCCGTCCGCTTTACGAACAGGCCATATGGGGGAGTTGTTTATGCTATTAGTTTCCACTAGCACTCCTTGCTGCAAGAAAGTGGTAATTGTGGGTAACAATCCTTCCTCAGCCTCCTTTGGGTATTTATACTGCTTCTGGGGTGATGGATCAGGTCCTACAATACGAACACAGGCATTCACCCGGCCACAATCCAATTTAGTCTTGGCCCATGCTTGTGGCTGTGCTTGTACTATGTTAGCAACATCCAGGGAATACTGCTGTGCTGTAACAGATAGTAGATCTTGTGCTTTAAGAGCTGCCACCCTGTGCACAGCTGCAACAACTCTAGGAATTCCCAATCCAATCCACAACACCCAATTAGCTAAATCAACAACAGCCTGCATTTTAAGCATACAAATCATGCCCAAAATAGCTGCTTCTCCAGCATTTGCCAAACCAAAAATCCCTGTCCATGTTTTCTTTACAATGGTGTAAGAAAGGGAACGAGAGAGGGGCATATCTATGCTGGAACCTTCAAACCCCTCTGCTGGCAATTTCCCTTTAACTTGACCAGTGCAGGAACTAAGCGGTCAGCAATCAATGAAATAGTGGCACCAATATCTACAAGCATATGCTGTCTGAACGCCTCCTGTTCAAAATCCATCCAGATAGTGGGTCGTCCTCATTTATCAGATTTTAAAGGTACCGCATATATCAGGGGATTCTGGGACACCCGGCCCCCCTATGGCTTCGAGGGCTTCACCTCAGGAGGTGGGGTCAGCCACTGACCCTCATCAACACATTTCTCCCGAGTATGAAACTCCCTTTCTTGCTGACAAATCAGCTCAGCCAGCTGATTATTTGATTTGCCATCAATTAGAGTTTTAGGGGCATATTGGAGAGCTCAATCCCACAGTACCCAGCGCAGGAGATCGATCCTCCCACGGCCTCGCCCTCAGCCGCGCCCTCTATTAACTCCCTCAGGGACTAAATCACTTTCCTTGCTCCTTTGATTCTGAAAGGTGATTTGAGCAGCCACTTTTCCTCCCGTCTGTGCAGCAGCTTTTCCTTTGTGCTTATCAGGGAAGGCTTGGCTCACTAGTAAATGAGCTTGCCGAACTCTCTGTAACAGTGCCTCCCACGTCATAGTTATTACATTCAGAGTACCCAAGGCAACTTTTACTTGTGGACATAGCCCTTCTATAAAACGATTTGGAAAATCTGTGTTCATAAGGTTTTGACTTTCCTCCTCATGCCCCATAGCTTGCCATGGGATCTTTTTACATTGTAAGTAAGCATCAGGGCGTTCCCCTAGGGCTTGCCGCTCCAAATGAAAATGTACGTCAATGTTCTTGCCAGGATCTACTACATCAAAAACATCCTTCATAAAGGTACCCCTCTGTACTCTCTCTCCTTTCTGTATATCCACAGGAAGTCCCAAAAAGGTATCTAATGGGAGACATTCCCTTAAGAGCAAAGCATAATCACTATAATTTAACCGAGGCATTGTAGTAAGTTGTGCAAACCAGGCAACTACATTCTCAGAGGTGATGTTTCCTAAAGCTTTTTTCAGTGCCTGCGCTTGCTCAGGTCTCAATATCTTATTCACTTGGGTGGTAATGTGAGTGGTGGTTTCCTCCTCCCCCTCTCCAGTAGTCTCTTTCTTGATCTCTACAATCACAGGAGCCATGGGCGCAGTAGCCTGCGACATATCTCCCTTAGCCAGCTGTTTTCCAATCTGCCTGATAGGAGCATAGGGGGAAGGACATTCTATGTTCTGAGCTGACTTGTTCTTATCACACACAGCCTCTGCATAACAGAGGATTGACAGATCAAAGTCCTGCATACCATCACTCTCTGCACCGTCACAGCCTCTGTCTGCTTGCATGGCAGCAATAATTCCCTAGGCAGCAGCCAATCGATTTGTACATTTAGAAAACTGCCACCGACAACTTGCATGGGACTGGCCCTTCGTTTCCCTCCAGGACAACGCGTACCGCAGCTTGCGCGTCCTTATATTTCGCTTCCCAGATATGAGCTGTTTTCTCTCACTGTCTAGCTTCCTCTTTGTACCCCTCTGCATCGCACTGAGAGCTAGAGAGCAAAGTAGCCTGAGTAAGACAGTGGGACACTGAAGATTCATACTCTATTTTCAGTTTCTGTACTTGACCTTGGCATGCTATTAATTGTTCATGCAGCTCCTTGTTTTCTTTGGCTAACTTCCCTAACTCTGCAGTAAGGGTTTTAGATTTAAACGTTTTATTAGAAAATGTTTAAGCAAAAAACAAAAAAGCAATGGTCAGGGTTTACAAGGCACAGTAATACAATATCCAGGGATGGTATGCAGTGGGGGGGTTGGGGGGTGATCGGGGATCAGGGGGTGATGAGCTGTGGCCCCGTAGGAAGGGCTGGAAGTGTGGGACTTGAGGGTTGCAGGGGGATATGGGGGGAGAGGGGGACGCTATCCAGCGTGGGGGGAGGGTCCCTGGGAGGCATTTGCCAAGGAAGGCAAGCGAGTCCATGTGTGGGAGTGGAGGTCTGGGGAGTACAATGGCGTGCAGGGAGATATATGGGGGGGGGGAGGGGGATGCTATCTATTGTGTGGGGAGGATCCCTGGGAGGCATTTGCCAAGGGGAGCAAGCAAGTCCAAGCATGGGGGTGGGAGTGTGAGTCTGGAGACGACAGTGATGGGGGGGGCTGCAGTATCCCGGATGGGGGGTGATGGTGTTAGGTTTAAGGTTTACAAGGAGATACATGGGCATGAAGGAGCATTTCAATGTATAGGAGAACCATTGGGGGCATGTTTTAATAGAAAGAATATATAGGTCTATACGGGGTGAAATGTCTCTCATTAGTCCAGTGTCCCTCACAGTCGATTGGCGGGTCAGTCCTGTCTTCTCCTGCGGTTGTCTTTGCGGCATCCGTTGTTGTGCCCACCGCGACCTCTGGTGGTGCGCCCCTCAATGAGGCCACTCGGGTGGGTGGAGTCAGCGGGACCGGCTGGTTCCAGGGGCAGGTCTCCGGCCCGCTCCTCCTGGTACTGCCAGTGTCCGGTGATATGTTCGACATATATATCCCTTGACCACCGGATGGCATCTGACACCATGAGGCGTCTCATGAGTTGGGCGTAGCGCTGACCCACACTGCAGGCCCAGAGCACAGGCTCGTTGCGGGGGTCCCAGGCGCCCAGGGTCCCAACGATCAAGGCGTGGATCTGGACCTCGTAGCCCTGAGCCCTCAGGGTGTCGGCCAAGGGAGAGTATTTCTCCTCCTTGCGGGCTCGGGCAGCGTGGAAGGCCAGGCTGCGGTTCTCAAAGGGGACCGTGATGTCCACCATGACAATCTTCTTGTGGTCCTCGTTGGTGATGACGACATCGGGTCTCAGCTGGCTGTCGGTCTCGGGGATGGCGGAGTTGACGGTCACCGTGCCTCGGTGGGCCGGGATGGCCTTCACCAGACGGTCCTGGATGGCATTGTGCCGAGCTTGGCAGCTGAGGGAGTGGGGCTTGCAGCCGCAGAGGACGTGGGGCAGGGTTTCGTTGACGTACCCACACCTCCTGCAGCGCTTGTCTCAGTTCCCGAAGTGGATGGCTCCGTTGAGCGGGAGGCAGTTGAGGCGGGACCGGTGGATGAACCGCCAGTCGGCGAAGCGGGTGTATTTGCCGTCCGCCAGGAAGTGGTTGCTGGCGTCCCACTGGCTGGTGACCTCGAACACCTTACCCTGATCTGGCTTCTTGTAAAGCAGCCAAGCGTTTTTTCTTACGATCAGGATTTGTCTCTGTGAATTGTTCCCACTGGAGCATCAAGTCTGTATATGCTGTTTTACCCTACAGACCATGGGTTTTTACCCAGGTTATCCACAAAAGCTTCCATATCCAAGACTGGTTCTAGCAAAAGGAGAATGGGAGTGGCAACCCCTCGACCACCTGACTCACAACACATTCCTGTAGAGGACATTATACCCTTCTCCTGAAGCCAAATACAAATACAGCTTCGCGGAGAACCATGCCAGACAGGTTGCTACCCTGCTGACAAACAGCGAGAGAAACCCTTGCACCGTGCACCTCAAAAATCTTCTCACTCACAGCTGATCGAGCCCAACAGGGATGCCAATTGTTGGTTCTGGACACTGAAGATCAGTGTGGATACCAGTGAGATACGGTATACCCGATTTGCAGATCAATAAGGTTTAATGTGCAAGGTTTTCTATAAATATACTAGTTAGATACAAAGCCTAAAATTAACTACAAAATATCATACTCACTAAGCCTGGAGAGCTAAGCAGTCACTCAGAAGGCTGTATACAGGAACGGCTTTCTTCAGGGGCCCCGCCAGGGTGTCAGTGGCCTCTGGTCCAACTGGCAGCACCTCCCATGGAGTCAGGTGTTGATGGAGCGCCCCCCTTTGTCTAAATGGTGACTACTTATACCCTTCCATAAACAACCTTCACCTAATTATCTCTATCT
The DNA here is from genome assembly GCF_026122565.2 of Emydura macquarii macquarii. Taxonomy (NCBI): domain Eukaryota; kingdom Metazoa; phylum Chordata; order Testudines; family Chelidae; genus Emydura; species Emydura macquarii. The sequence goes on along the minus strand of NW_027131996.1, from coordinate 270,754 downwards.
CATTATCATATATGCTAATTACCTACATTGGGTTTCAATCCTTAACTACATTCCATTCTCACCATAATAATTGGGGTCGTCAAAACAACATCTGGTGATAGGAGGGGCAAAATAAAAGTATGCCCCTTGGCAGTAAAACAGTGTACCCCAGATGTTCAAGGATAACTTCTTGTTCCCATCACCATTATCTATATGCAGCTGCAAGCATACAGTATCTGTATTTTGTCTTGTTATGTGCTGTGCTATGCAGAAACTGAGACATTTATACCGTTATTCAGTCTCTGTAAACTGGAAGATGTCATGCTACAGGGGTCAGAATAGCCAAGCAAGCAACTGAAGCTATGCTAGGCCTGTAGGACAGTGGTCAAGCAACTCAAATTGTACTGGACCTCCAACAAGATGGACCATCCAGCGAGGAACACAAGTCCATCTACCACCCACACCCTATCTTAGAACTGCTGCTGGTGGCTCACTTTACTCTATCTTTTATTCCCTCTGCTTCTCTTTATTCAGCCAGCAGTTTCCCCCTCTACATGGTCTGAGAGTGCATCTCCCCCTTTCTGAACCCCAGTTCCTGTCCCTAGTTTTGTCCATTTGCCTCTCTCTTTTTTCCCCTCCCAGAATAGGTTGTACCCTCCTCTAGACATGTTTTGGCTCCTGCAGAAATTCTGCCCATCCCTCCCCTTCGATTTCCCCCCTTCAGCTCCCATTGATTGCTGGGATTATGATGGTGCATGAGGCAGCAGGGTCCAGTCTCCACAAATAAACAGTTTCATAAAGTAAACTTTGCTAATGAAAATATTATCAAAACATTTTGAAATGATGAATAACTCTTTCATTTATCAAAACCCGAAATGAAATTAATTTAAATATTTTTATTTAAAAAATAATTTTTTCTCCTGACCAGCTCCATTTAATGGTAGGAATTAGGAATGCTAATATTGATTTTTATGTTTAGGCATTTATTTAATGTTTATCAATTTAAATTTTCATGGTTGCACTAACTTGTGGGATTCAAGCATTTTGTTATTATTTTTATTGATTTAAATTTTCACAGTTGTGGGAAATTAGAGGGGTGATCCTAAGAAAACTATTAGGTGGGGAAATATTATTATTGGATATTGTTTGGGGGCAGAGTTAAGATCATCAGGTTGCCTTGTCTGTCAATATATACACTATAAAATGTCCAAGCTTGTTATAAAATTAATCACAGATCTGAATTTCCCAGATTTCTAATACTGTATTAGTGTACAAAAGTGTTCAAAAATCATAAGTTTAGCCACTCAAAAATCATGAAATTGTCTTAAATTAAAATATAATAATAATTCATAAGAAATCTAATGTGTTTTTATTTGCTTCCTGACTCTGAACCATTAGGTCATACTCAGATCATATTTTCAATCTTTTTTCCACAACCATGAAATCTAATTTTTAAGAAAGATTCTTTTCACATAATCGAATGAGTCTGGGCACAGGGTCTGAAAAACAAAACAAACAAAAAAAACGCAACTAATATCACAAGATAAAAATCATAAAAAAATTGTGACACTCCTAATGTTTGAGTAGGGCTAATTTAAATACATTTAATTTTTAAGTTTAATATTGTGGAAAGGTAATATGCATTTGAACTGTTTATGTGCCCGCAGAACTTACTGTCAGCTTTGTTGTTTTCTGATCATTACTTTATGTTCAAAACATGCACACAAATACACATTACATATTTCATCATGCTACTTGTGTATAATGTTTGGAACTGTGTTGCACATAGGAGAATGGAACAAATATTTAGGCTTGGAAGGATTAGATTTTTATTGATAAATATTGGTAAATGTCAGTTTCATTGCACACACAAACTGATTAAAAATATTTCCATCAATAATAATCTACATTTACAGATAGACAAAATACGAAGTATTCTGCTTGAGAACTTAGAATTTAATTTAAGGATATTTACTTAGTATATTTTGACATGCAATGCTGACAATTTTTGTTTTAACAGATATAAAGCTTAAAGATATAAATGGTTCCCTCTCCCCAATCGTCCCAGGGACAAGCTGTTTGGTTATTTCTAACATCCCCCATGTCACGTGACTCACACCAACTCAGGAAATGATTGAGAGCCAATTGCTGTTCCAGGAAAGGAAACACCCAGCTGGGACTAATAAGTGAGCAAGCCTCTGAGCTAGAAAACGAAACTTAGCCTGTTATGCTGTCTGCAGTGAGCCATGGCTGCAGTGAATCCTTTCAAAAGCCTCCGAGATGAAGCTACTTGCTCCATTTGTCTGAGTTATTTTAAGGACCCCGTGTCTTTAGATTGTGGGCACAATTTCTGCCGAGCCTGCATCAGCCAGTGCTGGGAGGGATCAGATGCAGACACCTCCTGTCCTCAGTGCAGAGAGACCTTTGCCCAGAGGACCCTAAGGCCGAATAGGCCGCTGGCAAACTTTGTAGAAATAGCCAAGCAACTGAGTTTCCAGGCAGCGGGAAAAGAAGATTTGTGTAAGGAGCACCAGGAAGGTTTCAAACTCTTCTGTAACCAGGACCAAATTCTCATCTGTGTGATCTGCAGAGAGTCCCAGGCTCACCGTGCTCACACTGTGGTCCCCATAGAGGAGGCTGCCCAGGTCTACAAGGTAGGAAATTGCTATGCAATGTAATTACTTCTATTAGTGCATGTTTACAGTTTTTATTACAGTAGCTCATAAGGGCACCAACTGAGATCAGGGCCCCATTGTGCTCGGCTCTCTACAAACATACAGACAGAGACAATCCTTGCTCCAAAGAGCTGAGTGTCTAAATAGTCAAGATGGACAAAATGCAGGAGAAGGAGCCAAGATACAGGGAGGCAAAAGGTGGGCTTCAGAAAGGTACTTATGCACTTAAATCTATGGGTTAGGCACCTAAGTGCATAAGTCTGGGGTTTAGGTGCCTAAATGTGAGTTTCAGGCTCCACTGCAATACACAGAACTTCGCTGAGTCCTGTAGGGGCCCAAACTCACTCAGTGCCTATGTTTTCAGGGTACAAGTTCTCTCAGTACCAATGTTTCTGCCTCTGGGCATGTGTACAGCTGCCTCCCCAAGGCATCTGGCTGGCTATCTCCTGTCTATGCCCAGAGCAATCCATGAGCTGGGGGAAGACAGGTGTTCTCCTGCCTCTCTCACCTACATGGCCCGATCTGGTTGGCACCCTCAAAGACAAAGGAGTCGGAGGGAAACAGAGGCACGGAAGGGGCAGTGACCTGACCAAGCTCACAAAGCAGCTCAGTAGCAGAGTCAGGAATTAAACCCTTGCCTCCCACCACTCATCCTAGCTCTCTAGCCACTAAACCACACAGCCTCTCATCACATTTGTGCAATTCTTTACAATTACATTATAAATATCTCAGAACACATACAGACTGGAGTTTCAACAGAGCTGGTGCTTGGCATCTTGCCCAGCCTGAGCATTTCACATCTGGTGGCTGCTTCTTCCAGGCGAGCAGCAGTAAACTAACACATTGTCGTCAGTTTTTTTAGTGGGTTTGTTTCCTGCTTCTTTCTGAAGCAGAAGAGGCACTGAAAGATTTTTTGTTTAAAAATCAAAGGTTAATCTGCTTATCCTTGAGGAAAAATCAGGATGATGAATGGCTGTTTTCCCTGATTTGCTAAAGGATGGTCCCTTTGCTGTTACTGAAGCAGAGCATACTCTGGGGTTTTGCTTTGGGTTTATCCATCCATTTGAACCACAAACTTGATCCAACATTCTGGGGACCATGATGTCCAAACCGATTGGAACCTTAAGAAACCTGTTTGACTGAGCAATCCACTTTGGACCAAAGCTGCTGTGCTGTGTGCCACTCTAGCTTTAAGGACAAAGGGAACTATATTAATGGCACAATAAAATGAAAGGAAGAAAAAGGCTGATTCCCCTGATTCTCAGTACCAGCGCACGTGAGAAGTGAGAACAAGCCATTCCCCCCATACCAAACAATCAAGTATGATATTTGCTATATTGTGACTGTGTTGAATTTTTTACAAGGAGTCCCTTTCTCCCAAGTAAAAATAACGAGAGTCCTGTAGCACTTTAAAGACTAACAAATTTAATTTCTGCAGGCATAAGTTTTTTGACAAAGTGGGTTACAGCCCACGAAAGCTTATGCCTGCAGAAATTAAATTTGTTAGTCTTTAAAGTGCTACAGGACTCTCGTTATTTTTGCTGTATAGAGACTAAACACAGCTACCCCTCTGGAACTTTTCTCCCAAGTGTTCATTAGGCCCTGGCATTTAATACACACTTTTTTAAAAAGTGTTTTAAATACTCTGACCAAAACGCCTGTCTCTCTAAGTTGCTCAGCTTCAACTCTCTGACATCCAGATCTTATATAATTTTCCCTGTCATTGTATGGGAGCAGGAAACCTACACTGCTGCAAAATGGATACTACTTCAGTCCATTGCCCTACAGCACTTGGAGGATTTGCTGGAGGCAAATGGATATCTAAACAGAGTCCCTTATCCTCTACATCAGGTCTGGTGCCCCCAAGGCCTCTTTGTTCCCTGGCAGCATGGCACATACAGCACAGAAGGAATGCAGGACTGAAATGTCCAGCTGCCATTGAAATGAATGTGAGTTGTGCTTTTAAACCCTCTATGTGGCTCTCCAACACCTCATCCCAGGTGAATTACAGAAGATCTTAGGAGCAAATATTCAAAAGCACTGACTGACTTAAGAGCCTAACTCCAATTTTCAAAGGAAATTTGGGCCTGAATCCCCAAAGGGACTTGGGCGTTGTTATGCTCAGTATTACACCACCTAACTTTTAGGCACCTAGAAAATCACTAAGAACATACAAATGGCTGTAAGGGGTGAGACCCAACGTCCACCTAGCCCAGGACCCTTTCTTCCAAAAGTGGCCAATTATTGAATGATCCATCTCCTGTTGTCTGGTCCCAGCATCTGGCAGCCAGAGGTTTAGGGATACCTGGCGCATGGGTTTGCGTCCCTGACTATCTTGGCTAATAGTCATTGATGGACCAATCCTCCATGAACTTATCTAATTCTTTTTTTTTTAACCCAGTTATACTTTTGACCTTCAAATCGCAACATCCCCTGGGAATTAATCCCATGGGTTGATTGTATGAAGAAGTACTTCCTTTTTGTTTGTTTTTAAACATGATGCCTATTAATTTCTCCTGGTTCCTATGTTATGTGAAGAGGTAAATAAACTTCCCTATTCACTTTCTCCACACCTTTCATGATTTTATAGATCTTTATCATGGTATTTTCCCCCTCCCGCAAAACTCCAGTTTTCTCTTTTGCAAGCAGAACACACCCAGTCTTTTTTATCTCACCTCAAAGGTAAGCTATTCCATACCCATAATGATTTTTGTTGCCTTTCTCTGTACCTTTTCCAATTCTAGTATGTCTGTTTTGAAATGAGGCCAACAGAACTGCATGCAATATTCAAGGTGTGGGAGTACCATAGATTTATATAGTGGCATTATGATATTGTCTGTTTTATAATCTATCCCTTTCCTAATGGTTCTTAAAATTCTGTTAGCTTTTATGACTGTGGCTGCACATTGAACAAATGTTTTCAGAGATGATTCCAAGAGCTCTTGAGTGGTAACAGCTAATTTAGACTCCGTCATTTTCTATGTATAGTTGGGATTAGTTTTTTCCAGTGTGCATTACTTTGCACTTAACATTCAGTTTAAACTGTAATTTTGTTACCCAGTCACTCAGTTTAGGGAGATCTCTGGGGAACTCTTTGCAGTCTGCTTTGGACTTAATTATCTTGGAATTATTTTGTATCATCTGCAGATTTTGCCACCTCCCTGTATACTCTCTCTTCCTGATCACTTATGAATACGTTGAACAGAGCTGGTCCCAATATAGATCCTTGGGGGACTCTGTGATTTACCTCTCTCCATTGTGAAAACTGACTATTTATTCCTATCCTTTGTTTCCTATCTATTAATCATGAAAGGACCTTCCCTCTTATTATATGACTGCTTAGTTTCCTTGAGAGCCTTTTAGTGTGAGACCTTTTCAAAGGCTTTCTGAAAATTCAAATATGCTATATAAATTGGATTACCCTTTGTTCACATGCTTCTTGATACCTTTAAAGAATCCTAGTAGATTGGTGATGCATGTTTTCCTTTTAAAAAAAAAATGTTGCCTCATCCTCAACATATTATGTTCATCTATGTATCTGATAATTCTGTTCATTATAGCTTCAATTTAAGCTTAACTTCTGTATCTGGTACTGTCCTGTAATTGCCAGGGTTGCCTCTGGAGTCTTTTTTTAAATATTGGCATTACATTAGTTATCCTCCAGTCATCTAGTACAGAGACTGATTTAAGCAATAGGTTACATATGGTGGTTAGCAGTTCTGTAGTTTCATATTTGAGTTACTTCAGAATTCTTAAGTGAATACCATCTGGTCTTGGTGACTTGTTACTGTTTAATTTATCATTTTCTTCCAAAACCTCCTATTGACACCTCAGTCTGAAACAGTTCCTCATCCTGTCACCTAAACAGAATGGATCAGGTGTAGGAATCTTCCTCACATCCTCAGCAGTGAAGACCAATGCAAAGAATTCATGTAGCTTCTCTGCAATGGCTTTATCTTCCTTGAGTGCTCTTTTAGCACCTCTGTTGTCCAGAGATCCCATTGACTGTTTGGAAGGCTGCCTACTTCTGATGTCCTTAAAATTTAAAAAATAAAAATAAAAAAATTGGTGTTTTTTGCTGGTTGCTTTTTGTTTTGTTTTTTTGTTCTTTTTTGGCCTGTCGAATTATACTTGACTTGCCAGTTTATGCTCCTTTCTATTTTCCTTATTAGGATTTGACTTCCAATTTTTAAAGGATGCCTTTTTGCCTCTTACCACATCTTTTGCTCTATTCTTTAACCATGGTTGGCATTTTTTTTTGGTCCTTCTACCTTTGTATATATTTTTATTTGGGCTATATATTTAGTTTGAGACTCTATTGTGGTCATAGGGGGCAGGTATCATAGGCTTGAGGATGCTAAGCCTCCCCAAACAGCCACCTCCAGAAGCTCCCCCTCTGTCTCACCCACGCTCCATCCCTGCTCTGCCCCAGGCCCTGCTTCTGCTTGATCACCTCCTGAGAGGCTTCTCCACCCACTGCTCATGTCTCTTTGCCCTCTCCTCCAAGATTTGGGATGGGGGTGGCCCCTTTGTGTGAGGCAGAATGGAGCTGTGAGGCAAGTAGGGGCTCTCTACATGGGCAGTGTAGTCCAACATGCTAGGGAGAAGGGGAAGTGCCACCCTCTCTGCTCTCCACACTCCCAGGTCCCTGCAAGGCAGGGAGTGAGTCATGGGCAGGTCAGGACTGTGTGGGGAGAGGGGAACTGAGGCCACCACCTGATTTGCTACTGGGAGCCATCACAGGAGTGGAAGAGGCGCCGCGGGAAGTACTCAGCATCTGCGCCTTTGCCTCCAGGTGACTTGGGGAGCAAGGCTGTATCCACCCACCACCTCCTAGCAGCAGCATTGCCTCCAGGTGGCTTTGTCCCCTCCTTCAAGGTCCCCCCCATCCGCTGGGTACAGTCACAAGGTCTTCAGTGACACAGCCCTCCAGCCAAGTCATACACAGAGTCTGTATGTGAAACAACACAAACAAAACAAACCTCTTCTGAAGTACATGGTCCAATAGGGACCCTATTTGATGTCTGCCTGCAGCCCTGTTACCAGATTTGCCCTTCACCTTGGGGTATGCTCATTTACTAGGGTTACTTTCCTGGAAGGGGGGTGTGATTCTACTAATGTACTGCTTGTGTTACTTGTGTGTTCATATGGCTACAAGCCCCCTCCCAATGGAGCTATCTTGTAGGACCTAAGATTTTCAGAGCTGGGTTCTTCCAGCACCAGATTCAAATAACCCCACCCCTCCCCCAACACACACACTCATTTCAGATTAACTGAGTGTGTCTGAGTGGAGCAGGCTATCAGCACTATCAGCTGACCCCTTATGCGGCCCTGAATTCAGCAGGCTGGGTGACACCACACTTTCAGTGGCTACCCTTATATGCCCCTTTGCCACGCACCAGAATAGAACACACTTCTTGAGCAGGCTGGGTCCAAACAGCACTTTTCATCTACTCCCCTCTCTCTGCCCCTGGATTCAATCAGGCTGGGTCAAACATAGGCTAGGTAGAGTAGCACTTCTTGGCTGTCCCCTTCATATGCACCTTTACACCACAATTGTTCTAGCAGTAACCCCCTTGATGAGAAAACTGCATAGGATTTTTGGACACTCCAGAGATCTTTGGCTTAGGTAAGAGAAGTGTTGCTACAGAGCAAGATAGGGACCAAGAACACAAAGGAGTACATGCAGTTTGGAGAGAGAGAGAAAGTGGCAATCAGAATGATTATAACAGTTATTTTATTGCTAGGTATATAAAACTTAGGATACTAATAGTAATACCATACAAGGAGAGAAAACAATCAAATGTTTACAATACTACACAATTACAGTTGGGGTATTGGAGAAAGCTATCCCAGGTTTGATTACAAAAGTAGAAAGTTATACTTGGACTGAGAGAGAGAGAGAGAGACGGTGGGTGTTGGAGGAAGAAGGGGGGTTGATCTTACCACTTCATGCAGCTCAGAGATGCCAAGAACAGGCTTGTCAGTTCAGGGTATGGAGGGCTTTTTGTCTGGCAGAGCCCCCAACACGATCAGTCAGGAAGAGAAGGCAGGTTACAGTGGAACTGATGCAGAATTTTGGATCCAAGCGTCAGAACAGGGGTTTGAACTGTGATAGGGGATTTGTAGATGCCAGGTTTGTTTATGGATAAACGATGTCTGGACAAAAGGAGCTGATCATTCCTGACGGAGAGAAAAACTCTCTGATAGGTTCGGTTTGGGATACGGGGGGTTAAGCGAGACAGTGATGATTCTAGGGGTTTGCTTAACCAATAAACCCTTTATTTTATAATAAACAATTCTATCCTTATAATAAACAGTTCTATTTCTACAATAAACAGTTTCACAGCAAGCAATTGCACAGCAAACAGTGAGAGCAAAGGACAGGGGAACTCCGTGCACGAAAAGACAAGATGTGCCACCCAAGACTTTAGCGTTTTGTGATCTTTCCTGGATCAACGCGTGGCTGCCAGCATGTGACACTAGGGTGCCCAGTTTTGGAGTTCCCCAAAGAGTTTACAAGACAAACACAACAGAAAACAGTTAATCCATACTCACAAACATTATATACAGGTATACTATGCTGGCCAAATTCAGTTGCCGTTTGCTTAAGATACTGCAGACGGGAGAGAGCCACTGTGAGTGATCAGTTCACAGTGAAGCGGGCTAGTGAAGATGCGTCAGCCCGCCGAGCCGACAAGACCAGGGGATATGCAGGATGCCGGGTGGATTCAATTCCTCTCTGCCTTCTGCCACCTGGGTTTGAACTTTTATAGTTTCCCCCTGGTCAGCAGAGGCTAAGCCCCATTGGTTGCTATTTGCTGCATGACCTTCTAAGGTCATGGCTCCGAGTTTAGCCAACCAGGTGCTCCTGATTTCCTGGGCAGGTATGAACCAGCCAACCAGGTGATTACAATTATCCTGGGCAGTTGCTGACCATGCACCAGCAGGTGGGGTCACTTCATTTCCTTATAAGGAGACAGGTACATGCGGCTCGTGCTGCTGAGTCAACCCTCCCTAGGCTGCCTCTTTATCCACGTGGGGGGGGCAGTGCATGTGGTGCTGCAGACGCCACTATGCAATTCAGTCCCCACATGCCCCCTGGCGGATGCCAGCGCCACTTAAACCAGGTCACTGGACTTAAGTCCTACCGGAAGTAAAGCAGCTAATTCTTCTGTCTGCAAAGTCTTAGTGACTATGGCAACACCAAATAGTTTATGAGTGAGGATTTTCAACAACATGACAAGTATAACAATGGCTACCAAAATCATAACAGCAGACATTAACAATGACAATAACCAAGATTTGGCTGAGGGAATACCCAAAAAGTTACTAAGCCATCCCATCATTCCCCAGGTGCACTGTTCATTTAAATCTTTAACAATCTGGTTAACATCTTCAATAACTTCAGACATTTCCAGATATATCAGGAATATAAGTACAGCAGGGTCCCAATTGATCCCCCCAGGGTGGCACACAGGCCCCCCTTTCTTAGCTAGGAGGTACTCAAGACCCAATCAATTTTGGATAACATTTTTGCATTTGGGAGGCTTGGTCATTAAGAAGCCCTAATGCTTTGGCTGTTGCATTTCCCAGCTTCTCAACTCCTTCAGTTAACTTTTGGAGTTGATTATACTTAGGGTGCCCCCTATTGGGAATGTGGCTATTACATAAGGAACAGTACTTTTTAACCAATTAACAAAGTCGGTCCATGACCGCTTAGCTCTATTATGAGGATGCAATGGGAGACCGTCCCAACCAAGATATATCATACCAGGGACAAGCCCAACAGAGCCAATGGTACAATGGCCCTGAAAGATAAGAGGTAAAGTTGTATAGGCATTGGGGCCACAAATCCAATAATGTCCAGGCCATAAAGGAGGGGTCATCTTTGGGCTTGTTCGTCAGGAACACCTGTGGTTAGTCAGGGTTTGATGCATCTGGTCTCCTGGAGTGTGAAAGATCTGTAAGGTCTATCACAAATTTTAGCACAATCTGCACTAACATTGATGTGCTTTGTCCACATGGAGAAACCCCTTCTTTTAAGTTGCCAACTCCACATTGCACCTAATAAGTCCAAACAATAGGTGGAGAAGTTGAAAGTGGGTTCGTTGATCCCACGGTTAGCAGGAGAATAACAAAGTGAAGACAGGTTAAACCCTCCTTCCCTGTCCATTACAACATGAGATCCATTTCGAAGCATTATGGTGGTTGGAGTGATAGTCCAAGTACAGTTTCGTGCATAAAGGGCAGTGGGACCAGTCCATATTTTTTGATGTAGCTTGACCTTTACGGTCCATGTCACTTCTGAAAGGCAGCAATAACCAGGTTGCCAGACGACAAAGAGTTAACTGAGAACCACATAGGCTTTACCAAACCTGAAAAACAGAACTGGACATAACATGTTAGTTGATTCTACTTAACCAGTAGCCAGTTTCTGTTCCAGTTTCTGAACATCATCCTTGGCCGTGCTGTGCCATTGTGACCCGTCCATACCCAGGGTACATACTAAATGCCCCCTCCACACAAAACCAATGCATAGAAAAGAAAAAAAAAAACAGGCTGTCTCCTTGCAAGGTTCACTATGGAGGTAACAATGTTATACAGTTTTTTTTACAAACAGTTGTAAGGGTTGGTTTACTAGTGACACATGCCTCACCACTGGTTGTTCTGTTACCTCTACATTACCCTCCTGCTGGGGCTAGGCTTTGGACCCCCACTCTGGCCCCCTACAAAAAAACATTTTTTGTTGAACATGTGGCTCCAATGCAGAGCCATTTCAGGCACGCCCAACTCACTTTCAGCTGGCCACACCCGAGAGGAATTTTCCTTGCTAACAGCCATGGGTGGATCTTTCCCCACCCTGTAAGGCAGGTAATTTGCATCAACACCTCCACTTGCTAGTTCACTGGGTTCCAAATTAACTGCTATCCCTTTCCAGTCTGGACTAGGTTCTAAAGAGATATCCACCATTTTCACTAGCATCTCATAAACAGGGTTCTGATGTTCCTTTATTGCCAGTCTCTGACCCCATATAGTATCAGATGTACCTGAGTTAAATAAGATATTATAAGATATATTCAAGGCATTCAGAGGTGAGAGTTTGCCTACCACCCCCTGTTTTCCCAAGAGATCAACAGCACATCTGTCCTGCTGTGTTGCTTTAGCTGCCCAAATTTCCCTTTGAAACTGAGGCACTATTTGCTCACTTACAGAGCTAACAGCCTGGAGACATTCAGGTTCCAACCTCATTGTCTCCCCACTAAAATGATCAAGCACAGCCATTTGGTTACAGGGCTGTTTAAGCTCTCTAAATATCTTCACCCCATCTGGAACCTTTTCCAAGGTATCCAAACTGAACTTTTCTAAAACAAAGTCAGTGGATTCATTCACATTTGAAAAACCTTGGCAGTTAGAAACTAAACCACCTTTCCCCACATCTAAGCTGTCCCGTGACTCATCCTGAGCTGACTTAATCAATTCACTTTCACCCCCTTCAGTTGCAGAAAACGGAGAGGCACACCCTATCTGCTCTTTAGATGGATGATTGGAACTAAACTCTCTCTCTGCAGAGAAACTGCTCTTTTCAAACTTCCAATCATTTGAAATTTTCCTTTCATCCAAGCCCACATGGCTGTTCACAAACAAACTTTTGGAGATTGGGGTGGCTTTCCCCATTGGCAAATCATTGCCCCCAACGGACACAGGCTTAGGAACCTTTCCCTCCTGGGTCTCAGTTGAATCCAGAACCACTTCTGGTATATCAACTGATAAATCCTGCTCCAGCACAAGCTGAACAGTACTTTCTGCCTGCTTCACAGATAGTACACTGGGGATCACACCCCCAGCAGATAAACTGCTACCTGTAACAGTGAGACAGTTTGAGATTTCTTCCCCTTTAACAGAGCCTAACTGGTTTGCCAAACTAGGATCTTTTTTGATGACTTTGGTGTTAATTATTTGTGGCATACAGGGTCCTGTGGGAATCCACTCCAGCGTGGGATGGCATCTTAGAAGACACATGAGCTGTGAGTTAGTTAGCTCAGCTGCCCAGGTCCATTCTTCGGATCCTGCTGGGCAAACAAACTGGTGCAGGCGCTTATCTTCACCACCACTGGTCTCATTCATATGATGAACGAGATGTGCCCACGCTTGCCCTATCCTTAGTGGATTCTCCCAGGGACATCGGGGACCATTACTATCCTGCTCAACCGTCCCGTATCCTGTTCGTGACGCCATGTGGAAACGGAGAGAAAAACTCTCTGATAGGTTCGGTTTGGGATACGGGGGGTTAAGCGAGACAGTGATGATTCTAGGGGTTTGCTTAACCAATAAACCCTTTATTTTATAATAAACAATTCTATCCTTATAATAAACAGTTCTATTTCTACAATAAACAGTTTCACAGCAAGCAATTGCACAGCAAACAGTGAGAGCAAAGGACAGGGGAACTCCGTGCACGAAAAGACAAGATGTGCCACCCAAGACTTTAGCGTTTTGTGATCTTTCCTGGATCAACGCGTGGCTGCCAGCATGTGACACTAGGGTGCCCAGTTTTGGAGTTCCCCAAAGAGTTTACAAGACAAACACAACAGAAAACAGTTAATCCATACTCACAAACATTATATACAGGTATACTATGCTGGCCAAATTCAGTTGCCGTTTGCTTAAGATACTGCAGACGGGAGAGAGCCACTGTGAGTGATCAGTTCACAGTGAAGCGGGCTAGTGAAGATGCGTCAGCCCGCCGAGCCGACAAGACCGGGGGATATGCAGGATGCCGGGTGGATTCAATTCCTCTCTGCCTTCTGCCACCTGGGTTTGAACTTTTATAGTTTCCCCCTGGTCAGCAGAGGCTAAGCCCCATTGGTTGCTATTTGCTGCATGACCTTCTAAGGTCAGGACTCCGAGTTTAGCCAACCAGGTGCTCCTGATTTCCTGGGCAGGTATGAACCAGCCAACCAGGTGATTACAATTATCCTGGGCAGTTGCTGACCATGCACCAGCAGGTGGGGTCACTTCATTTCCTTATAAGGAGACAGGTACATGCGGCTCGTGCTGCTGAGTCAACCCTCCCTAGGCTGCCTCTTTATCCACGTGGGGGGGGGCAGTGCATGTAGTGCTTCCCTACTTCAGCAATCCCAGAGTTCCGTACGTGTTCCATCTTTGATGTAGATGAGGCTTCTGTTCTCCATTCATGTGCTAACTGAGATGCTTATGAGGCATGGGGAGTTGTCTCACCCTTGATGGGAGGGTTTCAGTTGTGTCTCCTGCCTTTTCATATTGAAAATGTCTTTGGTTTCTAGTTCAAGCAGCCTGGCAGGGGTGGAGGGATTCAGGTGAGCCAGAAAGAGAGTTGGGGTATTGCGCCCTGGTTCCCCAAGAACACAGAGCTGCCAAGTAACACTGTCTTGGGCTCAGATCTCAGACTGTTAACTGAGGGTACTGTGATAGGCCTGGTGATCATCAGTATCTTCTGGGTTTGCTCAAGTATTGTCCCTTGCTCTGATATGGAGCAGTTCCCCCAGGGCTTCCTCCCTGGAGACTCTTCACTATCTCAGACCTTTCTGGTCCCAGCTCTCAGCTGGGTCATGAAACAGTTCAGGTTCCCTTCCAGGGGTGTAAAAACGTTCAATATTCAGCCCCTTCTCTGGGCTTGCCCAACTGCCTTCCTTAGATCTTAATTAAACTCCACTCTTCAGGATTAGGCCACTCCACCTATGCCCCATAGGAGGGACCCGGGCTGGCCCATAGGAGGGACCCGGGCTGGCCCATAGGAGGGACCTGGGCTGGCCCACTACTCCAGGTCCTGATCCAGGAATTCTCTAAGTAGCAGCCACATGCTGCATCCCTTTATTGCTCACACTGCTGCTGCTGCAATTCCATAGGCCACTAACCCGTGGCCCCAGCACCTTCACACTTTATCCTTATCTCAGGGTAATCTTGAGCTGAATCCCAGCAGCCAGCCAGGAGCTCCTTCTTGCTCCCCAACCCCCTGCCAGAAACTGCTCTGCTCAAGGTACTACAGTCCCTTCAGCTAGCCAAAAACACCATCCTCACTCCTGTGGCTCCAGGCAGCAACTGAACTCTGCTCTGTACTACAGCTCCTTTTATATGGGTCTGCAACCCTCTGATTGGCTGCTCCCTGAGGCCTCTCCCTGATTGGCTGCTTGAAGGACTAGTCTCTACTGTTCTTTCTGGGGTGGGGTGTTTTTGGACCACGGGTCCTCTAGCAGAGGTCCTTGTAGAGGGGTGTGAGGTGATGTACCAGGAACCCAAGGATGTTAAATATAATTACTTTATGGTCCCTATTACTGAGCAGTTCAGCTATAGTCACCTCTTAGAGCAGATCCTGTGCTCCATTTAGGATTAGACTCATAGACTTTAAGGCCAGAAGGGACCATTGTAATCATCTAGTCCAGTGTTTCTCAACCTTTTAAGTAGCAAGTACCCCCTAACTTCTGAAAATTTGAATAAGTACCCCAACACTCAATTTTCCACTCTGGAAATAAAATCTTTTCCCCCTTTACTGCTGGATGACTGTATTTCTCATAAAGCAGGAGAGTTCTGAGTTCTGCAGTGCTGTGTGGCTGTGGCAGATCACAAAGCCCCCTGCTGTTTCTCCCTTCCTTCCTCCTCCCCTTCCTCCATATAGGAACAAAGGTCAATGCCAGTCAATCACTATGGCCTGATGGCAGGGTCATGTGGTGTTTCCTCACACAGGCAATAACTTGTGAGGTATTAGCAGGCAGTAGCAGCCCACCAGAGTGGATAGCAGCGCTCCCCATGGCCTTCCGTAGGGGAGGCGGGCTTGGGGAAAATCACACTGTGGGGGCCCCTCTTAACATTTTTATACTGGTAAAAATCTGGGGCTGTCATAGTTGTCAATTTCACTGCTCAGCTAGCTCAGTGAAATTGACAAGTAAGCCTGGGGGTAGAACCTGGCTTCAGGACTGGGCAAGTCACTGGGCTCTCCGCCTGGCTTTCTGGGTACCAGGCTTTGAGCTGAGGAGGGGGCTGCCACCTGGGCAAGTTGCAGGTGGCTGCCACCTGGCTGCCAGCCTGGGAGGTAGGCGACTGCCACCTGCTCCGAGCTGGGGCAGAGGAGGCTTCGCCACAGGCTGGGACCCAGGGATGTAGGCAGGCAACAGGCAGCTGCTGCCTCTCTTCAAACCAGGGCACGGGAAGCTGTCTCTCAGCTCATAGCTGGGGCACGGGTGGCAGCCACCCATCTGTGAGCCCAGCTTGCAGGGTGCAGGAGGCTGCCACTGGGCTCCCACCCACCTCCCTTCACTGGGTTTTTCACCACGTACCCCCTGTCTGTGTCTCGCGTACCCCCAGGGGTACACGTACCACAGGTTGAGAAACTATAATCTAGTCTGACCTCCTGCACATTGACCTCAGGCCACAGAACCTCATCCACTCACTCCTATAATAGACACCTAACCTCCTTGCTGAGTTGCTGAAGTCCTCAAATCATGATTTAAAGATTAAATCAAGAACTGCCTCTTCCCTTGTGGGTTCCAGGACTAGCTGCTCCAAGAGGCAATCATTAATGATGGTTAGAAATTTTCTCTCTTTATCCTGTTCTGAGGTGACATATACTCAGTCAATATGGAGCTAGTTGAAATTCCCCATTATTGGGTTTTCTGGTTTTGTAGCCTCTCTAATCTCCCTGAGAATTTCACAATTACCATCCCAGTCAGGTGGTTGGTGGTATATTCCTACTGCTTTACTCTTATTGTTCAAACATGGAATTTCTATTCGTAGAGATGCTATGGTACAGTTTGGAAGAATAAACCTGAATTAGGCATCTAGGCTCCCTATACAGGGCATGAGAAGAGATGGGAATTCACAAAAGCCAAGATGCTAGGTTAGGAGTCACTAAGCCAACGGGAGATGCTGATGAGAGGGGTGTGTCCTGAACCCCACCCCCTCAGAGTTTGGTGTAGGAAAGCACCTATCTCTGCTTGTGAGACACACCTGGGAACCCCTCTCTTGGATTCAGGTGACTTAAGTATCTAAGCTGTTTCTTGCAAGATGGAGTGCTGCGCCTGTGTCACTTCATAACCGTTAACGGGGGGTTGGGCACTCACCTGCTATGTGGGAGACTCCAGTTCAAGTTCTCCCTGTCTGTTGAGGGAAAGGGATTTGAACAGGGATCTGCCACCTCTCAAGAGGCAATTGTGATGTTACCATGAGCACTGTCTGTGGGACAACCTAGTGCTGAGCAGTCCGAGAGGGAGATGGAAAGTCAATGGTAGTTGAGAACCCAACTCCATGAAGCTTCTTTGAAAATCCCAGCCTAAGCTAATGAAATCAGTGCTGCAACATATATAAATATGTCTGTGAGGAAAGACTCCTCACCCACTTGACCCCCTCCCCCCCCCCAAACACACAAACATCATTTTTTCTTGCCACAGGAAAAAATTCAAACCCAATTAAACACACTGAAGAAAGAAAGAGAAGAACTTCTGGAGTGGAAACAGACTGGAGAGAAGCAATGCCAGGAATATTTGGTAGGTGCTCACTGTTATGATCCAGTAGTTACATCAATCAGGACTGATATTTCTCTCTGTGGAAGAGTGACCTTGTCTATACCCAGCGCTGCTCTGATTTAGGCATGGCTCCATCTACACTGCACACCACTAGGGGTGACTTGTAGGGTATGTGTAGCTACACATACCTGCGAAAAGCAGGCTTTGTCCATACTGCAGTGTGTAGCTACATGTGTGAATAAAAGGCTCCAGCAGGGGGAGGTTGTGAAACTGTCAGAGCCTTTCCCCGTCACAGAGCTGCTGGAGCCTTTCACTGCTGCCAGAGCTTTTCCCTGCAAAAGACTCCAGCAGTGGGAAGACAGTGGGGAATGGCTCCGACAGCTCCCTATCGTGGAGAAAGACTCCAACACTATGGAGTCAGTGGGACACTACACTGCTAAAAATAAAAATATCGCTGGGGGAGGTACTGCTTGGGCATGTAGAGAGGCGTGTAGGGCATATACCCATAGAGTTCAAGCATGTTTCATCTCTACTTGCTTAAGCCATGCCTCAATGTCTACACTGCTATTTATACCATACTGGAGGGCAGAGGGGCATGTAGTGGATGTACTCTACACAGCACCGTAACACTTGTGCAGTCTTCTTCTAATGTTTGCAGGTTCATCAGCACAATGAAGGGCCCTAAGGCCACCATGAAATCTAGTCAGTTGACACTCGTCGACAACGTACGCCATTGACTGATGGAGGCCACACTGATGAAGTGGATTGCCACACGCAACCCATGTGTAGAGGTTGGCTACACATATTCCTTGGCCAGTTTTGGAACCTGTTCAGCAGAGTCCAAAGGTGACTTGGCAGGTCAAATCCAGGCAGAGAAACAATCTGATCAGTGTCAAGGAAACCATTCCAAACGACTTTAGCTGACCACTCATCACGCCGTAGGATTGCTGCTGACAGATTCCAATCTTGCAGTTTTGATTTCTGCAGTGCAGATGTACCTTAAATCACTTATTAATGTAATATCTTTATACTGGTGCAAACCCCTGACGTGCAAATATTTTAAACTTAACTTAATTTGAACCTAGTTTAATGTCTAGGTTTCACTTTGCCCAGTTAAACTGAGGTAAAAGGTGCTAAGTAGGAGCAAGATGGAGGTTAGCTATAATGTGTAGCTCAGATAATCTCAAGTGCTTTGTCTACTGTAGACACCTTAAAGGGTAAGATCATGTTTGTCTGTTTATCATCCTTCTAGTCTGATTTCTCCTTTGGCTTCCAGTTTCAACTCAAAGCACTGATCTTATTCTCCAAACATAGAATCAGAGAGTTGGAAGGGACCTCAGGAGGTCATCTAGTCCAACCCCCTGCTCAAAGCAGGACTAACCTCAGCTAAATAATCCCAGCGAGGGTTTGGTCAAGCTGCATCTTAAAAACCTCTAAAGATGGTGATTCCACCACCTCCCTAGGTAACCTATTCAAGTGCTTCACCACCCTCCTAGTGAAAAACTTTTTCCTAATGTCCAGCATAGACCGCCTCCACTGCAACTTGAGACCGTTGCTCCTTGTTCATCTGCCACCACATCAGTGGGTCCAAATCCATCTACAACAGTGACATAAGGGGAGATTTTCAAAGGCACATATTGTGATTGGGTGCCTAATTTGCATTGATTTTCAATAGGACTTAGGTGCCTAACAGCTATTTTATATCTTTGAAATCTTTCCCCTGCATCTCCATCGATAACCACCAGACATGACTGGTTTCCTCTGGGACAATATAATTAGCAAAATGCCAGATGAAACATGTAAGAGCTGGAGAAAAAGCATTTGCATGGTGTGTATTGTAGCTGGTATTATATGGAAAACTATTAGAACTTTTTCCTTCTTCAGTATTCTCCATAACACTCTTCCAAAGTATTTCTGATTCTGAGTCAGACCCCCACTTCTAACCTGTCTTCTATTTGAAGAACCTAGATGATAAACAAAATATACTAAGCAACTCAGACCTGAAAATGCATCATTTAGATGTATTGGGTAATATTTTCAAAAATGCTCAAGTGATTTCGGAGCCTAAGGTTAACCATTTTGCAAGTGGTTAAGAGTCAGATTGTCAAAGATACATAGGTGCTTAAAAATACAGAGGTGCCTAATGAGATTTTCAAAAGTAACTAATATCTTAAGCACCTAATGTCCTCTGTAATCAAGGGGAGTTAGGCACCTAAGTGATACTGAAAAGCCCTCTAGGGGCCTATCTGCATCTTTAGACATTTAAATAGCTTTAAAAATCAGATTCTTATACATTTTAAATAGGATTACACTCCTAAATGGTTTTGCTGCTTCTGAAACATTTACCCTAAGTCCTATTTTCAAAAGTCAGTTTCAAAGAAATTTATGCTCCTAAGCACGAAAAGTCACCTTTGAAAATGGGAATTAGACTGTTAAGTCACAAAGGCACTTCTGAACATGTTATTCATTCCAGCCAGCTGAGAGTAGGGATGTAAAAATTAGCTTAATTAAAAATGAGTTTAAAAGTTCTAAAAATAGAATGTTTAAACTGTTAAATGCTTGGGGGGAGCTGTGCTGGGTTGTTTCCTCAATGCCAAGTGAGAGCTGCCCAGCTGTGGCTCACCTCCACCTCACATGCAGAACCGTAGCTTTCCCCATCCCCCCGCGCTGGGCTCCGTGCCTCCTCCCAGCAAGAGCTGTCCAGCTGCTCTCATTTGTAGGGAGCCGAGCGCAGCTGCTGCTCCCCTCGCCCCCCAGTTTAAACAGTAATCAGTTGCTTAAACAGCTGATTTCCATTTCAGCGGTTACACTTTTACATCCCTATCTGAGAGAGTATCAGAAAATCTTAGTATCTTAGCATCATAGAAGATTGAGATTGTCAGGTACCTCAGGAGGTCATCTGGTCCTACCCCCTGCTCAAAGCAGGACTAACCTCAACAAAATCATCCCAGTGACAGCTTTGTCAGGCTACACCTTAAAAACCTTTAAGGATGGCGATTGCGGTAACTCCCTAGGTAACCCATTCCAGTGCTTCACCACCTTCCTAGTGAAAATGTTTTTCCTAATATCCAACCTAGACCTCCCCCACTGCAACTTGAGACCTTTGCTCCTAGTTCTGTCATTTATTACCACGGAGACCAGTCTAGCTCCATCCTCCTTGGAACCCCCTTTCAGATAGTTAAAGGCTGCTGTCAAATACCCCCTCATTCTTCTCTTCTGCAGACTAAACAAGCCTACTTCCCTCAATCGCTCCTCATAAGTCATGTGCTCCAGCCCCCTAATCATTTTTGTTGCCCTCCGCTGGACTCTCTCCAATTTGTCCACGTCCTTTCTGTAGTGGGGGGCCCAAAACTGGACACAATACTCCAAATGTGGCCTAACCCAGTATCAAATAGAGGGGAATAATCACTTCCCTCCATCTGCTGGCAATGCTTCTACTAATGCAGCCCAATATGGTGTTAGCCTTCTTGGCAATAAGGGTACACTGTTGACTCATATCCAGCTTCTTGTCCATGGTAACCCCCAGGTCCTTTTCTGCAGAACTGCTGCCTAGCCAGTTGGTCCCCACTCTGTAGCAGTGCATGAGATTCTTCCATCCTAAGTGCAGGACTCTGCACTTCTCCTTGTTGAAACTCATCAGATTTCTTTTTGCCTAATTCTCCAATTTGTTTAGGTCACTCAGTATCCTATCCCTACCCTCCAGCATATCTACCACTCCCCCCAGCTTAGTGTCATCTGCAAGCTTGCTGAGGATGCAATTCACCCCATCCTCCAGATCATTAATGAAGATGTTCAACAAAACCAGCCCCAGCACTGACCCATGGGGCACACCACTTATTATCGGCTGCCAATTAGACATCAAGCCATTGATCACTTCCCGTTGAGCCTGATGATCTAGCCAGCTTTCTATCCACCTTATAGTCCATTCATCTAAACCATACGTCTTTAACTTGCTGGGAAGAACACTGTGGGAGACAGTATCGAAAGCTTTGCTAAAGTCAAGGTATATCATGTCTACTGTTTTCCCCACATCCACAGAGATAGTCATCTCATCATAGAAGGCAATCCAGTTGATCAGGCATGACTTGCCCTTGATGATCCATGCTGACTGTTCCTGATCACCTTCCTCTCTTCCAAGGGCTGCAAAATGGATTCCTTGAGGACTTGTTCCCTTTTTTTGAAGATGGGCACTATATTTGCCTTTTTCCAATCATCTGAGACCTCCCGCAATCACCACATCAGTCTCCTCTCTAGTATCTATCAGGCAGGGTCTCTGAAATCTCAACTGTATGTTCTTAATAGGTTGAAATGAAAAGAGGCTCTAAGATGTGTACCCAGACTCTCTCTGTCTCCCTGACCTGTTCTTTCCCTGTTTGTGTTCTTAATTACAGGAAAAGATAAAAAGTGAGAGGCAGAAGATTGTGTCTGAATTTGAGCAACTGCGACTCTTTTTGGAGGAGCAGGAACGACTCCTGCTGGCCCGGCTGGAAGAGTTGGAGAAGGAAATTGTGGAATTGCAGGTTGAAAATGTCACCAAACTGTCTGAGGAGATTTCCTGTCTCAGTGACTTGATCAGTGAAATAGAAGAGAAGTGTCATCAGTCAACAAGTGAATTCCTACAGGTGAGACAGGTAGAGACATCCACATTCCTGCACAAGGAAGGGAGAGATTCTGATTGATTAACTTTGGAGTTTATTAAGTGTTTTGAGAGCTCCCACTCCACAATGGAGACTGTTGACGTGTCCTTTAGCAAAGCAAAGGAAAACTAAATTTGACATTTCTAATATTTCTAGTTTGAATAACATAGTTTTGCTGTTTTAAAAGCAGACATCTCAGGCCTTTTTAATACCTCATCTGGAAACAATAAAAGGCATTACTCCAGTTTATAGGAAGTAGGAGAGTGTCACGAATGTGCAGCCTGATGCAGCTTGAACCTGGGGTACCGCTGAGCCTCCGTACGGTTCTTGTGGCTTGTGCTGACCTCCAAATATGCTTCTGTTGATGATACATAAAATCTCTCCAGACCCTGTTATCATCCAGCATGACAGCAAGTGGTACCCAACTGAGGCACATGAAAACTCTGTCTGAGCCACTCAAGCATCCACCAGAGACCCAGGGGAGAGCCAGTAACCCTCACAGATCTTAAGCCCTTTGCTACCCAGGAATGCAGCCTGAGATAATGCCATCTTGTTCTGGACAAAGATTTGTCCAGCACAAGCTCATTAATGAGTCTGCTTCCCCCTATATGTGAGGAAGTCATGCACCAGCTTTTCTAATCTAAGAACAGATTGCCTAAACACTTCACTCAAAAGCACACTGGTTAAGATAAAACATTAAACAAGTTTATTAACTACAGAAAAATAGATTTTAAGTCATTATAAATTGTAAGCTTAAGAGATCAGAAGAAGTTACCAAAGAAATAAAAATAAGAACGTAATTTAAATACTAACAGGATTTGAATCTAGAAATGTCTCGTGCTGCGAGATGGTATAAGCAGGCTTGCAGCTCTTCAATTCATAGGTTATGTGAAGCCTGGGTCCACCCCCTATCCCGTTCAAAGGTCTTTTGTCTTTCAGGCATTCCTTCAGGTGTTGAGTTTTGGGGAAGTGAAGACAAGTCATGATTTCATTTCCCATCTTTTATAGTCTTTTCCAACTTACTGGACCAATTGGTGCTTGTGACTGGGGGATCATCCTCATTGGTCAGTCAGTATTTCATTTTATATGTGCTCCTCTCTGTGAAGATCCACTCTAAACATTCCCCTGTTAGTGGAATCTATCCTTGAATGAGTGAGAAATAACCATCGATGCTCTCTGGCCACTCCATTGTTGTGCCTGAAAGGCTATTTGTGGGAGTTTCCAACCTTGCAACTTGTTCTAGTAGCATTTTCAGCAATATTTTATAACTTCATATACTAAGATAGCACATACAATCCACCAGGATATTAATGTTCATCAGATCAAGACTTTTAAAATAATACCACAGAAGGCGTACCTTGTACAGAACATATCCTAATTACATAACATTGGTGAATATGGAGATTCTGTGGTGATGTTCTCAGACACAAGAGTGTCACAGAAAGTAAAAGCCTTTTTTAGGGCCTAGTAAGAAATGGGAATTAATCCAGCTTCCAGAATTGCTGACCAGAAATTGTGTATATGGAGCTTTTAGCTTGAGAAAGGCAAATACTCTGGACAGAGCAGTTGCATGTGCAAGTTAGAGATTCATCTGTCTGATTAATCTGTTTGAGCAAGTGCAATTGGCAGAGGCAAGATAGAATTTGGAAAGTGAAAACCCACAATTATGGGTGCATACTTATGGGCCCTATTCCATCTATGTATATGAATGGACTTTTAAAGTTACTAACTACAGATAACTGCATCAGGAGTTTAACTAGAGATGGCAAAGTGAGTCCCCACCAGATCAGGAAGGATCCCAGCTTATGTCACGTGGAACTGAGCTCTCTCTTCTCCCTCTCTCTTCTAGGACATCAAAAGCACATGGAGCAGGTACGTAGCTCCTTCCCATTCTTACTCACACTTCATGATGCTGGAAGGGAATTAGACCCCAAGGGTCAGATTTTGAAGGGTATTTAGACACCTGAGATGTAGACAGGCACTTAGTGAGATTTTCCAAAAACACTAAGCAAGTTAGACACCTCCCATTGCAATCAGTGGCAGTGAGGAGCCTAGCTTGGTGAGGTGCTTTTGAAAATCCCTGTAGGTAACTTTAAAAATTGACTTTTAAGTGACTTGCCCAAGGTCACAAAGGGAGTCTGTGGGAGAGCAAGGAGTGGAAATTAGGTTTCCAAAAGCCTTCAGTAACCCCATAACCACTGGAGCATCCTTTCTATGGAATTAGGCCCTTCTGAATGGGGAGGTAGCAAGTGAACCCCTTATTCTCTTTAGATACTCAAATAGGAATTAGGCACCTAAATAATCCCATGAGCAAGCCAATGGACTCACCAATTGGAGTTAGAGGCTCAGATAAGCCCATTAGACAGCAGTCCTGTTTCCCCAAAAACAGATTTTGGGTACCCCCTTCAAACAACCCACCTACTAACCAATCTGTTCTCCTTCAGTATGGGTCTCCAGGGTGGCTAAGGCCCGGTCTACGCTACACAATTAGGTCAACATAAGGCATCTTATGTCAACCTAATTATGTCATCGTCTACACTACAGCCTTCCTACTAATAAGTGCCTACTCCTACTAAGGCCTGGTCTATACTAGAGAGCTTTGGTGACAAAAGTCAGCTTTTGTTGACAAAACAGTGCTGGTGTTCACATTGGTGTCGCCCTCCGCCCTCCCCCCCCGACAAAAATGCCCTGTTTTTTTTGACAAAATAAAATCACCTCAACAAGAGGCGTAGAGCTTTTTTCGGCAAAGTTTAAGCAACAGAGAGTCAGTGTAGCCATTGCCCTTGGTTATATCACTTTAAATGGCCACTGGACTATTCCATGATGCCCATCATGACCGCTCTGGTAAGCAGTTTGAATGCTGTTGCCCTGCAGCCGTCCACCCCTCCCCTAAAGACCCAGGAAGTTTTCTAGTAACTCACTATGGAAAACTCACTCCACAGTGGCAGCAAACGCAGTCCTGCCTGGGTGCCCTAACTACGAGGAGGTGTAACTCCTGATGTGCTGCAGACCCAGGGAGAGAGGCGGGGTTGTGTCCCCTTCCCCTGTCACACACTCTCCCTTCCTCTTCCCCTCTCCCCCCACTTCTGTGGGCTTCTTGTGTTTGTGTTCGGCAATGTCAGTCTGGCTGACGGCAATCTAAAAGCTGTCATCAAACTAGTAGGGTGCCCATGGAATGATGGGATTCAGAAACCTTCATAGCTACCCACAGTGCACTGCTCCCAGTGTTGACAAAAGAGCTGATGGTGTGAATGCACTCCACTGAAACTAGGAGACAGTGAAGACATGCAACAGTGATTTAGTTACAGCAGTGGCTGTATGACGGCAAAATTTGTGTCAACAAAACTTTCTAATGTAGACAAGGCCCAAGTGCCCTACTACACCAACATAACTCCACCTTCACGAGAAGCATAGGGCTTATGTCAGTGTAATTAGGGTGATGCAGTGTCTGTGTAGATACTGCATTACTTACATCAGCTGTTGGCTGTCTTGTTAATTTCATGGGTCCTGCTGTGAAATTGACAAGAAAGCCAGGCAGCTAGTGCTCAGCTGCCCTCCTCTCCCTGGGAGAGCTGGTCAGCTGGACTCTGCTCCAGACTGGGACTTGGGGTGAGAATGGACCCCGCTCCAGGCTGAGAGTGGAGCAAGAAGCCTGGGTAACTCCCCTCCCATTCCAGTTCTGGCTGGGACCATTGGCTCAGCCATGAAATTGACAAGGCTGCCCAGCTCCCTGCAGGGAGAGGGTGGGGTGTAGGGGGTGAGAAACTGGGGCAGCTGGACCCCTCTCCCCAGGGACAGAAAGCCCTGAGTGCCTTCAACCCTGCTCCCTGCAGGGAATGGGGAGGTGAGGTCAGGAGGCAGCCCACCAGGAGTCCAGGAGCCTGTGAGGCAGCCAGGCTCTTGGCAGGGAACTGCCAGTGGAGCTGAGAGACCAAGCCAAGAGAGGGAAGAGCACCTTCACAGACAGGGTTGCTAACTTAGTGAGGAGGGCTGTAAACTAGTTTCGCAAGGGGATGGAGACCTAAGCCCAGAGGTAAGTGGGGAAGTGGGATACCAGGAGGAAACATGAGGAGGAGGATGCAACAGGGGAGGCCTCCTGATTCATACTGAGAAAGTAGGACAATTGGCTAGTTATCTTAAGCGCCTGTACATGAACGCAAGAAGTCTGGGAAACAAGCAGGAGGAATTGGAAGTCTTGGCCTACTCAAGGAACTATGATGTGATTGGAATAACCAAGACTTCGTGGGGTAACTTACATGACTGGAGCACTGTCATGGATGTGTATAAACTACTCAGGAAGAACAGGCAGGGGAAAAAAAGGTGGAGGAATTGCACTGTATGTAAGAGAGCAGTATGACTGCTCAGAGCTCCAGTATGAAACTGGAGAACAGCCTGTTGAGAGTCTCTGGGTTAAGTTTAGAGGCGAGAGCAATAAGGGAGATGTCATGGTGGGCGTCTCTTATAGACAACCAGACCAGGAGGATGAGGTAGACGAGGCTTTCTTCAGACAATTAATGGAAGTTTCCAGATCACAGGATCTGGTTCTCATGGGGGACTTCAATCACCCTGACATCTGCTGGAAGAGCAATACAGCAGTGCACAGACAATCCAGGAAATTTTTGGAGCATGTGAGGGACAACTTCCTGGTGCAAGTGCTGGAGGAACCAACTAGGGGCTGTGCTTCTCTTGACCTGCTGTTCACAAACAGGGAAGAATTGGTAGGGGAAGTAGAAGTGGGTGCCACCCTGGGCAGCAGTGACCATGAGATGGTTGAGTTCAGGATCCTTACAAAAGGAAGAAAGGAGAACAGCAGAATATGGACCCTGGACTTCAGAAAAGCGGACTTTGACTCCCTCAGGGAGCTGATGGGCAGGATCCTCTAGGAGGCTAACATGAGGGGGAAAGGAGTCCAAGAGAACTGGCTGTATTTTAGAGAAACCTTACTGAGGGCACAAGAACAAAAACATCCTGATGTACAGAAAGAATAGCAAATATGGTAGGTGACCAGCTTAACAGAGAAATCTTCAGTGAGCTTAAACACAAAGGAAGTTTACAAGAAGTGGAAGCTTGGTCAGATGAGTAGGGAGGAGTATAAAATTACTGCTGGAGCATGCAGGAGTGAAATCAGGAAGGCCAAAGCACAATTGGAGTTGGAGCTAGCAAGGGATTTGAAGGGTAACAAGAAGGGTTTCTACAGGTATGTTAGTAACAAGGTCAGGGAAAATGTGGGCCCATTGGTGAATGGGGGAGGGAACCTAGTGACAGATGTGGAAAAAGTTGAAGTACTCAGTTTTTTTCCTTCTGTCTTCACAGATATGGTCAGCTCTCAGACTAGTGCACTGGGCAGCACAGAATGGGGAGGAGGTGAGCAGCCCTCAGTGGTTAAAGAACAGGTTCAGGACTATTTAGAAAAGCTGGACATGCATATGTACATGGGGCCAGGTGCAATGCATCCGAGGGTGCTGAGAGAGTTGGCTGAGGTGATTGCAGAGCCATTGGCCGTTATCTTTGAAAACTCATGGTGATTAGGGCAGGTCCCAGACAATTGGAAAAAGGCAAATATAGTGCCCATCTTCAAAAAAGGGAAGAGGGAGGATCCAGGGAACTACAGACCAGTCAGCCTCACCTCAGTCCCTGGAAAAATCATGGAGCAGTTCCTCAAGAAGTCCATTTTGTAGTACTTGGAAGAGAGGAATTTGATCAGGAACAGTCAGCATAAATTCACCAAGGGCAAGTCATGCCTGACCAACCTGATTGCCTTCTATGATGAGATGACTGGTTCTGTTGATATGGGGAAAGCAGTGGATGATCATGATATACCTTGACTTTAGCAAATCTTTTGACATGGTCTCCCACAGTATACTTGCTAGTGAGTAACAGAAGTATGGGTTGGATGAATGGATTATAAGGTGGATAGAAAGCTGGTTCGATCGGGCTCAATGAGTAGTGATCTACAGCTCGATGTCTAGTTGGCAGCCAGTAACAAGCAGAGTGCCCCAGGGGTCGGTTCTGGGTCCTGTTTTGTTCAACATCTTCATTAATGATCTGGAGAATGGAGTGACCTAGACACTCAACAGAGCGACCTAGACAAATTGGAAAATTAGACCAAAAGAAATCTGATGAGTTTCAACAAGGACAAATGCAGAGTTCTGCACTTAGGACAGAAGAATCCCATGCACAGCTACAGACTGGGGACCAACTGGCTAGGCAGCAGTTCTGCAGAAAACGACCTGGGGATTAGAGTTGACAAGAAGCTGGATGTGAGTCAAGAGTGTGCCCTTATTGTCAAGAAGGCTAATGGCATATTGGGCTGTATTAGTAGGAACATTGCCAGCAGATGGAGGGAAGTGATTATTTCCCTCTATTTGGCACTAGTGAGGCCACGTGGAGTATTGTGTCCAGTTTTGGGCCCCCCGCTACAGGAAGGATGTGGACAAATTGGAGAGAGTACAGTGGAGGGCAAAAAAATGATTAGGGGATAGGAGCACGTGACTTATGAGGAGAGATTGAGGGAACTGGGCTTGTTTAGTTTGAAGACGAGAAGAATGAGGGGGGATTTGATAGCAGCCATTAACTACCTGAAGAGCTAGGAGCTAGGCTGTTTTTAGTGGTGGTAGATGGCAGAACTAGGAGCAAAGGTCTGAAGTTGCAGTTGGGGAGGTCTAGGTTGAATATTAGGAAAACAAAATTTCACTAGGAAGGTGGTGAAGCACTGGAATGCACCTAGGGAGGTGGTGGAATCTCCATCCTTAGAGATTTTTAAGGCCGAATTTGACAAAGCCCTGGCTGGGATGATTTAGTCAGGATTGGTCCTGCTTTGAGCAGGAGGTTGGGCCTCCTGAGGTGCCTTCCAATCAAAATCTTCTATGATTCTATGATACCACATGACCTGCAGCTTCCAATGGTGGAGTGACTCTTGCTTATTCAAATTCAAGGTCAGGAATACAAAATGGAGTCTTGGGGAATTTCTCTGGTATCAGTGCCTGAGAGTTCATTCTCACACAAGAAAGAAAATAGAGAATGTGTTTTTTTTTTTCCCCCCCTCTAGATGTGAGAAGGTAAAGGTTCAGAAACCAGTGGCTGTGCCACAGGACCTGAGAAAGGAACTCAGTATCTCGTCCCAAAGAAATGTTTGTCTGCAGGAGGCTCTAAAAAAATTCAAAGGTAATTAACAGCGATTTCATGCTATGGTTATGATACATGAGGATTTGTCACTGTGACTATAGAAGGAGATGGAGTCTGGCTATTAGTTCGCAACTCGTCATGGCTAGACATCTTTGTGGGTGGGATGGGGAGGGCTGCAGGCTGATGCCAGTTCTCTATGCCTCCACTTGGGTTGCCTCAGACAAAATTTGCAATTCAGAATTTCAGACACACAAAATCACCCAATGTCTTAGAAAATACTGAATTTAAGCTCTCTGGCTTGGATTTTCCAAGGTACCTAAGGGAGTTAGGCCCCCAACTCTCACTTTCGATGGGAGCTGGCCAGCACATGGCCTCAGCCCTTTTGAAAATCCCAGAGTCTGTACCTAAAGTTTCTCCATCTTTAAAAAGGGGGAAATAATGGCCAGCCTACCTTGTTGTGGTAGTTAGTGAATGCCCCACCAGTGCATTGAGATCTTTGGATAAAAGGAGATGGAGAGGTGAAAGGTATCATATCTTGCATGAGGCTTTCACTTTAGTTTGGCCTCACTGGAAAGGTCTCTCCATTCCAATCTACTCTCATTCAGTGTTCTTTGCCATCTGTCTTTCTCTCAGTATTATATCCTGGTTACATGCAGTGTTGCTGTAGCCGTGTCAGTCTCAGGATATTAGAGAGACAAGGCAGGTGGGGTAATGTCTTTCATTGGACCAACTCCTGCTGGTGAGAGAGAGAAGTGTTTGAAGAGCTGAAGACCTGAAGAAGAACTCTGAGTAAGCTCAAAAGCTTCTCTGTCTTAAGCACAGTTAAATTAATGAACTGTAAGAATATTACCATAGTCAAGACAACATGAAGTCACCTCTCTTTCAATCCTTCCTTTCTCTAGAGACTCTGCCCTCTGACCTGACCTCTGAGACCAAAGGCAGAGAAAAGGGTGAGGGCTAGATTCACAAAATGATTCAGGGGTTTAACTGCCATTTTAGGCACCTAAATCCCACAATCAGGCCCCATTGGAATTCACAAACTCAACTGCACCCAAACCTTGTAGGTGCCTAAAATCACTCAACACCTCTATTTTTGTGGTAAAAGTTTGTTAGTCACTTATGTTTCTGCTCTATGGGGTGCACTGCAGTCCCAGTCTAGCTATCCGGACTCCTAAGCCCCAGAGAAATACACGACTGGGGAAAGAAAGGCGTTCCTCCTGCTAACTCCCTACGTGGCCCAATCTGATATGCATGCTCTGAGCAGGCTTACTGGAGCAAACCCTATATGCAAACTTAAGCAAAATAACCAGGCCATAGGGAAGGAGACACTCCCTTATAACCTACAGCTCTGTGATTAGGCTAGTCATGTGGGAGATGCCCAGTTCTAATGCCCTGGCTGCCAGAGAGGGAGAAGGGATAGCTACCGGGGTCTGATGTGGGTCTCCCTCAGTCTCCCCTGTTGAATCTGATTCACTGCATATAAATAATTGAGCAGGGAGACTGGCTTCTGGGTCTCCCACTTCCCCGGTGAGTGCTCTCGCCACCCAAGTACAGAGACGTTCCATGATTTCTCTCATTCTCTGGCTCAATGAGTCTTTATTTATTATCCACCATGGAACATCTTCAACAGGAGAGAATGAGGGCCCCTGAATCAGAATATCCTAATGCCCAGAGGCACACCCTGAGAAGTGGTAGATCCCATTTTGAATCCCTGCTCTCTCTCAGGCACAGAGTTGACTTGAACCAAGGGTCTTCCAAAGGCCATGGGAGTGCTCTAACCACTGAGCTTAAAGTTATGAGGGAGGAGGATTTCCTTCCTCTCCAAGCTTCTTGCCAAAAATGGCACAGGCGCCTAACACCAAAAGGGGGTCTGCAGATGAGAATCCCAAGCAGAGGGAGACACCTACTGTGCTACCCAGACTTAGTCACCAAAGTCCCTGAGAGGGACAGGGCTTGGCACACCCCAGCACGTTGGCATTTCCCACTGGCTAGCTTAAGCAAGGAGTCGCTTAGTGTGCTGGCTTTTTTGAATCCCATTCTAAGGCCCATCTCTCTCCCCATTCATGATAGAGGGAGCCTGGGTGCCTACATCAGGCTTTGTGAATCAGTGTCACTTTTGAGGTGCCTAGACATCAGGTATTGTGATGCTCAGTGTCACTTCGCCTACATTTCTTTGTAAATCCAGCCCTCAGTTTTCATGAGAAAATCTTCCTGCAAGTATGGGGGTAATCACATCTCTTCTGATCTTTTCTTTCTCTAGAGACATTGCCCTATCAACTGAGATTCCTGATATCCAAGGCGGAGAAAGAGGGTAAGTTTTCATGAGGATATTTTCCTACAACAATAATAATTATTATTATTTATTAAAATCTCAGGATTAATTTTTAGAAGAAGCTTCTGAATTCACATGAGAGGTTTTCACTAATATCAAATCATGGATTCGAAGGATAGATGGGATCATTAGATCATCTAGTCTGATCTCCTGTATAACTCAGGCCAGTTTCAGATTGTCAAACCCAGTTATTTATACAGAAATGTAAAATAAGCAAGGCCAGATTCTGTCCCCTTGATATTGCTCTAGTGTTGCAAAGGGCCAGCCCTAAGCATTCAGAAATCATGAGTCAAGCCTCTGAAAATCAAGAAATTGGCTTGAATAACATGAGATTTTTCTAATAAATTGCATCTCATGGGTTGTTTTTGTTGGCTTTCTGATTTTGAGCCTCGTATTGATCTCAAGGGCTAAAATAGTTAAATTCTTTCACTGTCCATCATTAAAACAGTAATATTTAGGTTGGTGGGCAGGATTTCTGCAGTTGTCTTGGTTTTACTCAGTTCCTTGGCAAACATCCAAAAGCATTAATTCGAAAGCTGAAAGTTTATTGATCAAACACAGGAAAGAAAAGAGATTTAAAGCATTTATATTGAAACTGGAATTGAGGGATTATGCAAAACAAATAATCAAAACCTCTAAAGTCTCTATCCATGTTGAGGCAAAATATCAGCCTCTGATTTGGAGATCAATCTTTCTTTGATGAAAAGGAATGGGTTAATTTGCTCTCAGTCTTCTGTGAAGGCTAGTCACGTCTCCTGTTAACAGACGGACAGAAGGCGGAGGTGAGACAGGATAGAAAAAGTGGGGAAAAACCGCTTTTGCTGATGTTGTTGGAACTGTGAATGGCTGGTAATTTACGAATGGGTGGTTTCGGGGGCAGGTTGACCACAGCAGCTGTTGCTTGGATCCTGGCTCACATTGTGGTCAGGGAGATCATCTGGTTGGGTCTTTTCTCTTTGGACGGGAAGGATTGTGGTCATCCCATCTCACTGTGGTGATGGATTTCAGGTGCAGTGCAGCAGATTTCAGGTTCTGATGAAAAGCCGGGAGATTGAGAGAGAGGATAGGAGCAGGGAAGGGGGCAGAAAGTAACACAATAGGAACAGAGACAGTACAGGAATTGATGTTCCTCTGCTGTACTGGGAATTAGGTGTCTGCACTTATGGTCTAGAGACTGGATATCATGATGACTTTTCAGGACTCACTGATGAAAACAGAGCTTCTTAAATAAAAGCAAGGCCTAATGGCCTCTGTGACCCAAGGTGCCTAGGATAGTCCACTTGATAATGCCAAAATCAGGGCAACAGATTCTCCCAAAACTGGTGGCTAACACTGTAGTTAGATTCACCAACCAGTCACAAACTGTGCTCCTGATCCCTCGCACTGGTTATCAAGAAGCAAAAGAAGAAGTCACACAGCCCCCATTTATTGCATTTCAGTCTCTAGCTCCCAATCAGCAAATAGATCCAGTAAAGTGATAAGTTATTTAAAACTCTATTTTACTATACAAAATGTTCTTCTGATTCCCAAAGGGCCAGTCACATTACCAGATCAATACTAGTTTGGATCTTACCCAAAATACCATGCTGCCAGCCAATCCTTTAGTATCTAAAGCTAAAGGTTTATTATAAAAGAAAAGAATGAGAATAGAGTTGTCCAATGGTCAAAGCAATCAGATACATATATATGACTTCAGAGTCCACATAGCAGGTTCTTAGCAGCATTTGTGGGTTTTCTGGCTTGTAAAATTTCTCTGGAGCACATCCAAAACTTGGATGGAAGTGTCAGTCTTTTGTTCAAAGTTTGAGTTTGCAGCAAAGGTATTCTAGAGATGAGAAGCAGGACTGAAGACAAGATGGAGGCGTTGCAGGTGCATTTTATATCTTTTGCCATGTGGTTTGTATATCCTGTGTCCTAATTACAAGCTCACAGCACATGGGCATGGAAAAGCACTTGGAGTTCCCTGTTCACAAGCATATCCCTACATGCCCTGCTGACTCATAGGCGTAGCCCGTCTTCTCTCCCTGGGTGCATCATATGGCTGATTGCCCTTGATGGGCCATCAAGCAGTCTGGATAGTGCTGATGTTAATCTGTCTGGATGTGTCACCCAGTAACACAGCACAAATTTGAAATACAGATATATCACACATATTCATAATTTACGATACAAAGATGATACATACATAGAGATAAGATTATCATTCTTAGCAAATCATAATTTTTCCACTGATACCTTACATGGCATATTTTGTAAGATTCATTGCAATTTTGTAATACTAATACCAATAATATTATAAATGGTCACCCATACTTCATATATCATTTCAGCCTCCCTCTAGGGAAGAAAGTCTTTTGGTCTGATCTGGTCCTTCTGTCTTGGGATCGAGGGAAATGAGATGAGTCGGGATGAGCTGGGATGCGAGGTGGGATGGGAGATGAGTTTAGGGTTTTTTATTTTTTTCCAAAGTCTTTTTTTAAGAACTCCAAAAAGGCAAAAAATGGTCTGCATATTTCATCCATCATCACTTTGTCCACTAATAAGGTCTAATCCCCACCACACCTATTGTGCTCTATTAATTTCTGGTTCCACATCTTCTGTTTTTAACCAAACATGATTTCAATAGTCTTTGAATCATATCAGCAGGCTCTTTTGTTTGGACTAATGCAGTCTCTCTGTCTGGTTTTCTTGCACTTGTTCATAACATCCTTTACTGAAAATTACTTGACCTGCAAGTTAATTCCCAAGAAGGCAGAATGTTACAGGTTATTGTGACATTTTATGAACATACAAATACCATTTACAATTGAACGTAGAGTAAATTTTTAGGTCCAATTAATCACAACAGCCTTTAGGGTGCACTCAGGTCACATTTTGTCACTTCTCTCTGTAATTATAATGATTAGAAAATTGTTCTATTTTTATTTCTATTTCTTAAATGAAAGACAAGCTTCACTGCCCAGAAATGTCATTCAGGTGGATCATTGTTCTTTTCCAGAATGTGAAATGAACCCATTCTTCAACCTCTGAAAACTGGAAATAGTTAAGGAAGTGTCTCCTACCAGTGCCTTTACTATATTTCCTCTTTCACCCTAGTGTAGGGGTTCCCCAACTTTTTTCCCTGAGGCCTACTTGTGCAGCCGCAATAGACATTGCGACCCATCACCCCTGGCTCCTGCTGCCTCCCTATTCATCCTCTTGGCTCCACTGCCTCCCCGGGCTCCCAACCCCCTCAGCCCGTGCTGCCTCCCTGGACTCCCAAGACCTCCCCTCATTGCCTCCCTGGGCTCCCCATTCCCCCCATCACTCCCAGGCCCTGCTGTTTCCCCCTCCCATTGCCCCAAGATCTCTTAGAATCATAGAATCATAGAATATTAGAGTTGGAAGGGACCTCAGGAGGTCATCTAGTCCAACCCCCTGCTCAAAGCAGGACCAACCTCAGCTATATCATCCCAACCAGGGCTTTGTCAAGCCTCAGCTTAAAAACCTCTAAGGATGGAGATTCCACCACCTCCCTAGGTAACCCATTCCAATACTTCACCACCCTCCTAGTAAAAAACTTTTTCCTAATGTCCAACATAGACCTCCCGCCCTGCAACTTGAGATCGTTTCTCCTTGTTCTGTCATCTGCCACCACCGAGAACAGCCTAGCCCCGTCCTCCCTGGAACCCCCTTTCAGGTAGTTAAAGGCCGCTATCAAATCCCCCCTCACTCTTCTCTTCTGCAGACTAAACGAGCCCAGTTCCCTCAGCCTCTCCTCATAAGTCCTCTGCTCCAGCCCCCTAATCATTTTTGTTGCCCTCCGCTGGACTCTCTCCAACTTGTCCACATCCTTTTTGTAGTGGGGGGCCCAAAACTGGACACAATATTCTAAATGCGGCCTCACCAATGCCGAATAGAGGGGAATAATCACTTCCCGTGACCTGCTGGCAATGCCCCTCCTAATGCAGCCCAGTATGCCATTAGCCTTCTTGACAACCAGGGCACACTGCTGACTCATATCCAGCTTTTTATCCACCTTTACCCCCAGGTCCTTTTCTGCAGAGCTGCTGCCCAGCTTGTCGGTCCCCAGTCTATAGCTGTGCATGGGATTCTTCCTTCCTAAGTGGAGGACTCTGCACTTATCTTTGTTGAACCTCATTAGATTTCTTTTGGCCCAATCCTCCAGTTTGTTTAGGTCACTCTGTATCCTATCCCTACCTTGCAGGGTATCTACCACTCCCCCCAGCTTAGTGTCGTCCGCAAACTTGCTGAGGGTGCAATCTACCCCATCCTCCAGATCATTAATAAAGATGTTGAACAAAACCGGCCCCGTGGAAGTAAGGGTGGCGCGCCCAGCTCCAAAAGAAGTGCTGTCATCCGGCTAGCAGCCATATCTCTCTGGCCACCTAGGCCAGGCTGCACAGGCAGGAGTTTCTGATCCCAGGAGCTCCCCTGGCCATACACCCCTGACCACCATGTCCGCAGGAAGGGGGAACTTAGGAGCTGGCCCGCTGGATCTGCATGGACAGGCCCTGTTGCCTGCATCTCCCCAACAGGCTGGCAGCTTTGGGCAGCATCACTTGCCTCACAGCCGGGTGGCCAGGGATGCCAGCTCTGGAATCACCCGTGTTCTTCCCCTACCTCCACCCTTTGCTGACAGCCACGAATTGCGGGCTGTGGCAGCTTGGAGTGGGAATGGCCATGAACCTTCCAGCCTCCTCCAGCTGTCCTCGGAGATGCCACCTCTCCTCTCCAAACCCCTTCTCCTCATCTGCTTCACCCTCTACCACCTGCTGAGGGTGCTGGGCTCCTCCAGCCCTGGGTGGGGGCCATTCCACAAATATATGCAGTTTGAGAGGGCAACACCCACCTAAACCCCCTGAAACATCATCCATGGTGGACCACCCAGAACTGTGTTGTGGTCCATCTTTGGGATGTTTAGAAACCACTGTTCTAGAGAGCCATAGCCTGGCAGGGAAGGTTTTCTACTGGGTGAGTGGAGAAAGGCTCCTGACTGCGACCTCCTCTTCCCAGCCGCTGACTAGAACCCTGTCTACTGCCTTCCTCCATAGGAATCCCACGTCTGGTTCCCTCTGCAACAAATCCATCAAGGAAAATCACCAAATCAATGTTGTAAATATAATACAAGGAGATGAGGGGGAAATAGGGCAGCATGGAAATGTGTGAAAAGCTGAAGCTGGTATCCTTGTAATAACTTCCTCTGCCACCTCCCCTGCTCTGTTTCTGTTGCTGGACGTGGAGCACACCCAGTAGGGGGAACAGGCAGAGATCCCCTTTGTCACGGATCCACAGGATCGGTGCTATGGGCCCAGCTTTGGAACAGTCTCCAGGAGGAACCCCTTCAGTGTTCCAGACCCCCTAGGGTTTTCCCACTCTTCCTCCGAGATAAGCCACATGGCTTCACCACCTCCTTAGGCTGGACCTCTGGGCCTTCAGCACCTCTGCTTCACACTGTGAGCTCTGTTCACTGAGAGAGACACCTGAGGGAGACTTGGACAGTCCTAAGGAGCAATGCACCACTGCAAGCATCTGCAGTGACACTCAGACAGATTTGTCAAACAGTTTTATTTGTCAACTGCACCAGAGCACAGGAAGATTGTGGTTATCATAGAGAAATGAAGGTTACAGCATAGTCCATTCTGGGTGGCCAGAGCCAAGCCAAGCTCTGGTGAACCTCTTTGTTCAAGTTCAGTCTCCCTATCCATCTGGTCGCCTTTCTCAGACTCCCAAGTGTGTCCCAGATTTCTTTCTGCTGAGCAACACTTAACTTCTACCTCACACCCCCACCTCCCACTCCTTTGTTCCCAAGCTGGGGAGATGTGGCTCAGCTTCCCTGCTGAGAGGCAGGGAAGTCCATATCTCTCCGGCTTGTTTGTTGCTAGGTGTTCATGTCCGGGCAGTTGGATTTGTCATTGTCTTTTCAAGAGATCCATAGATATGGGACCTCAGGCCCCAAATAGCTAGGTGACACTCACACCTGTATCTTAGCCTGCCCTTAAAGCAAACACTCCCTTGTCACCTATTAGGTAACATAAGGGGAAACTGAGCCACAGGTAGGCTTCATAAAAATATTTCAAAATTTCCCACTTTGTCACACCCTCTTAACAGTAGCTCCTAGATGCCAAGAGGGAACGATAGTGAATTTTCTGCTCATCCTCAGCCAACAGGCAGATCCCCAGGTCTGGCTCTCAGTGACCACCCCAGCCAGCATGAGGCTATTGGGGAGCATAAGAAAGGGTCCTAGCCTCCCCCAGGGGTGAGCTGTGCCTGTAAGAGTTTGTCTTCACCTGGGCTCGGTGCGAGGAGCCACGCTGCTGACCCTGACCTGAGTTGCCGTGTCCTCACTGGTGCTGCTGTCCCTCACGTGAGTCTCTAGGACTTCGGGGAGCACATCCCGTGTCTCATTGTGACACTGTAAACTGAGCTATTCTGAGATTCTTTCCCAGTGATTCATGGGGTAACATGTCTGTCTTTCATGAGGAAATTGTGGGAAGGCACTGGAGGACTATTCCCCCCATGTCAGATGGGCAGGAATCTTGGGGATCTTTGATCTTCCTCTGCAGCATGGGATGTGGTCACTTGCCAGGATTATCTGGGTGCAACTCAATCATTTCCCTGCATTGCAGAGGCCTTGGGCACTGGTGCACCTTGGTGCCTCCTGTTCTCTGCCTGTGGCAGATCATAGTCCAGTCTGCTGTAGGCTGTGATGCTTTGGGCTAATACTGGTTGTAGGATTAGATGTATGGGTGCTGGAGGTAGGGGGGGTTGGTGGCCCGTGGTGTACAGGGAGTCAGACCAGATGACCTGGTGCTCCTTTCTGGCCTCAGACTCTCAGCACTCGAGTGATTTAGCTAGCATCCTCGCTGCAACATGAGCAGGTCACCAGCCCGAGTGAAAGTGGAACCCAGACTGTAACCTTGGTCCAGCCCCAGCTAGCCTGGGAGGAAAGTGCCACTTAACTCAGGTGAGGTGTTTTTGTGTCCGGACAGGAAGGGCATTAGGGTTAACAGCCGAATAAGAGCCTGGGTTAACTCTGTGATGAGACAAACCTTAACACTCTCCTCCTATCTCTCTCTCTCCCCTCTTGCAGTGCAGACCACTCTGGATCAACCAAATCCCTGTTTCGTCATATCCACAGATAACAGTGCAGTGAAACACCAAAATTTGCAGCAGCAGAACAAGTTTTACCCTGCTCCCTGTGTGCTGGGCTATAAAGGCTTCACCTCAGGGAGATGTCACTGGGAAGTGGAGGTGCAGATGAATCTACAATGGGTTTTGGGCATTGCCAAAGAGTCTGTGATACATGAGGGAGTCATGAACCCTACGCCAGAGAAGGGGATCTGGGCTTTGGAGTATGATAGTAATAGTAATAGATACTGGGCCCTAACCTCCCCTAAGACTCCTATAGAGCCACCCCATCACTTTCCTTATTTCCTTAAAATTCGGGTTTATCTGGATTATGAAGGGGAGAAAGTTAAATTTTATTTTGGTTTTGACAGCGAGCCAATCTTTACTTTCACATCTTCTTTTACTGGGAAAATCATCCCCTTCGTTGGGAGACGGTATGCAAAAATTCAGCATCCAGAGAGCTATGATTACTGGAGTAAAGACTATTAAGACTGTGACCTAGGAACTGGTATCACTCAGTATGAGATATCTAAAGTAAAGCAATGATATGGGAAATATATAAATTATAGCTATCAAACTTTGCCATTCTAATCACAGTCTTGCCAGCCCCAAGCATTCAAAAATGATGTGTCAGGCCTCCCAAAATCATAAGATTGGCTTAAAAATCTTTTTTTTAATATTGAGGGTTTTTTTTTTTTTTGCCTTCTGGTTTCTGAGCTTTCAGGGTGTTCTTGTTTCTGGTTTTCAAGCTTTTCTGCACAAAACATGAAGGCTAGAAACTTATCTATAATATAATCTGAGGCTCCCTTGCAATCTATCTACTCCAGAGGCTGGGACTCCAAGAAAAACACCAAATGTTGTAAGACTCACAATAAAATAAAATTGTGAGAGAGGACAAGACTGAATTGCTCAGCATCATACTGATAAAAGTCGTTTCTCAACTCTATGATCCTCCAGACGCACACAAACTGGCCAACCAGCAGACACCAGGAGCCATTCTCAGGGACACAGCAGATCTTGCCTGTCTTAAAGCAGGGCTACACTGCAAATGTTGCAGCAACACAAATGCGCTGCACCATTGTAGTGCTTCAGTGAAGATGCTACTATGCCAACAGGAGAGTTTCTCTCATCAGTGTAATTAATCCACCTCTGCGAGAGGCAGTAGTTCTCCTGCAGACATAGTCTGTCTACAGCAGGAGTTTGGTTGGTAGGACTGTGTCATTCAAGGGTGTGGATTTTTCACACCCATGAGCGATGTAGTTATATCGATGTAAATTTATAGTGTAGACCTGGCCTAAGTTCTGACTCACTCGTTTAGGCTCTGCAGTAGCCATGCTGAGAACAATGGGAAAGCTCTCTCCACGCTGGCAGCCAGCACAGGAACAGAAGAATCAAATCTTCCCGGGCCTGCTTTGGGGGAGGGTACTCTGAAATGAGGCATCATGGGATATATTCTGGAGGCCAATTAATTCAAATTGCGACCACACTCTCACTAATTTGAATTAACAACTACAAATTAGGCACTATGCCACTTGCAGAGGTGGTCTTATTAATTTGGTTTTACAGGCACCTTAATTCAAATTAACATTAGCGTCAGTTTAGACGTGCCTGTAATTAATTCAGATTAAGGGTCCTTAATTTGAAATAAATCACCAGTGTAGACCAGGCCTTAGGGTCATCCATCAAAGTCCTCTGCTATTTACTTATGAATGTAAAAAGTATAGTGGTGTCCCGTCCCCCCCCCCCACCACCACCTCCCTTAGTTCCCTAGCTGAATGTAGTTCCCTAGCTGAATGCTTCTATTTGTCTCTGTTTAATTATTTGGATGCTGTAAATTCATGTGAGAAAATTTACAGAATAAAGTTTATTTCTATCTTCTGGTCTTTAACTTTGTCATGAGGGTATTTGATCCATACAGCTCTGCCTTGAAATGCTAGACAGACCCCATGAGCAAATGCCTTGAAGGGCTTGAAGAAAAGCAGCTGTATAACTTTAAGCAAAAGTTCTAAAGGCAAAGCTTAAGACATGATTACATAAAATAAAAGAATCAAGTGATACTTTCCCCTGTAAGAAAAGAAGCAGTAACATCCTCCTCCTGAAAGAAATAATTAGCAACCTCCAGCAGCCAGAGAACAGAAGGAAATTTGCAGTAAACTAGCCAACCCACATTATCAACTGAAGTAATATTATGGGTGGTGCCTCGCTGCACCATTATGTTGCAGTAGCATTTCTTTCTTAAACCAAATAGTTAACACTTTTTCTTTAAAATCACATACACAGTCTGACTGGCTGGAAACCTGATGTGCCATCCAAGGGCCATGGGTACGTTCAAGGATGTAAATCTGGAGTCATTTGGGGTCACAGGGTTCTTGAGTTACAGCCCCTCCTAACTTGACCTGTTTTAAAAATGCAGTGAGCTAGGCATGAAATACCAGCAGAATCCTGTCCATGGCTGATTGAGGGAGACTCTCCCAACGCACTCTGTAGTCTACAGGATACTGTCCTGGACTGGGAGGCAGAAAAACACAAATTAATCTCTTCTGGTGCAGCTTTGCAGATGAGATAAGAGAGGATGCACAAGGTGAACTCAGACAAAGCTGGGAAGATTATTCATGGATTTAAAGGCCAGAAGGAATCATTGTGATCTTCTAGTCTGACCTGCATAACACAGGCTGCAGAAATTCCCCAAAATAATTCCTAGAAGCATCATTTAGAAAAAAAAAATCCAATCTTGATTTAAAAATTGTCAGTGATGGCGAATCCACCATGCCCCTTGGTAAATTGTTTCAATGCTTAATTACTCTCAACATTAAAAATGTACACCTTAATTCCAGGTCTCTCGCTAGTGCAGCAGACTCACACCTCAACCACTTAACTGAATGGCCTTTGGAAATGAACCTACCAGATCAATTAGCCACATATGCCAGAATTTCAGCCACACAACACTGAAATAAGGGTGAAGTTGATTAAGACTTGGAGCATGGCATAGACACAGTCCTGAGACTGATTTGACAGCTGAGAACAGGGATCTTTAGTGCATGGCACAAGCACAACCCTGAGACTGGGGGAAGAAGAGGTAGCTGAGAATCGGTAGGCTCCGTGCATGTCACAGGCACACAGCACTGACAGTAGGCTGGGAGACCAGACATCAGGCTAACTTGGGTCATGGCAGAGACACAGCGCTTAGAATGGGTAGAGTTGGGGCATGACACAGACGAAGGATGGTCTCTGGCAGGGGAGCTGCAAACAGTCATGCTTCGTACATGGCAGAGACACACAGTCCTGAGACTGGGGTGGGAGGTGGGAGTAGGCATGCTCTGCTCATGGTGCAGGCAGAGCACTGACAATAGAGAATCAGGTGAGACTGGGGAGTCTGCTGAGAATGGGCAGGCTCAGTGCATGACACAGTCTGTGCCTCAGTTTCCCCATCTGTAAGCTAGCTGGGCTCTTCTAGGGCAGGGCCGACCTACTTTGGCTTGCTTGGAGTTCAAGAATTAAGTCTGTTTTATACAGGGCTCTGGCAGGCTTTCCTCCACATTCACAATAGCCCGGTTTGGGAGTGATAGGAGGGTTCTGTGGGGCACATCAGAAAGGAGGGCACTGCAGTGTTGTGCTTGGCAAAATGAATTTTGGATTATCTTCATGTGGCCTGGGTTCAGCATGGTGTGGAAGGGATAATTACATCATGTTGCAATAATGTATCCTGGTGCAGAGCCATCCTGGTAACCAGCTGCATCCCCAGCAAAGCTCTAGTCACTCCTCTTTTCACACCACAGCTGAATTTCCTTTCCTTGTCCCAAGTGTCTGCTTTCCAGACTCCCTCAGACCCTCTCAGTCTGTCTCCAGATCCCATTGGGCCTCAGCCGGACCTCGGATGAAATGCTCTAAAGGTGACAGGAAAGCTCAGTCTGCAAGGTCCATTGAGTCCCTGGTCTCTCTGCTGAGCCTGATATTGAGGGGGACGATCAGTGCAGACTTTGCTGATTACCTTGATGTGTGATGGAGATGCCTATCCCCCGGGAAC
This sequence comes from Emydura macquarii macquarii, assembly GCF_026122565.2. Lineage (NCBI taxonomy): Eukaryota > Metazoa > Chordata > Testudines > Chelidae > Emydura > Emydura macquarii. The sequence continues at coordinate 228,353 of NW_027131996.1, read as the reverse complement.
CAGGCTGAGATCCCAGCACATTTCACAGGCCCCTGAGCAGCTACTCAATGGTCTATCAGCCACTGGCCATACGGAGAGGATTTGGGTTATTAAACTGAAACAAACCATCTGAAAAGAAGCATTTTCACTTGAGCCCAGGCCCAACGCTTTGATGCTCATTTTGTTCCTCCCCAGAACAAGGGGTTTGGGGATGGCTGAATCTTTCTCAGCTGCATGTCCAAAGGGATCCAGAGAGAAATATGTCAGCTGTACACAGAGCAGGGAAAAGGAGGCAAAGTGGGCAATGGGGCCAGAAAGATGAACCCGAGAAACTCCTGTTTACAAATTGGCCTTAGCAAGTTTGTTTGAGCCTGCAGAGTTATGTCTTGCTGCCCCAGTGCTATTCACCTTAACCATTTCCTGGTCTTTCTAAGACTGTTCTGCAGACGGATGAACTAATGATTTTGCACTTGCCCACACAGCATTCACTGGGGCCTTGGTCATATAGTTGTTCTGTCTTTTTCCCTGGTTTTCTAACGAGTTTGTCTTTAAAAAATATGCCACCATCCTAATGGGGATTTTCTGAGCTGTAACTGGCACTAGATATTGGCAAGATTAGCTCCAGCATTCATTCAAGCTTTTGCTTGTGAATTTAACGTCACTTGTAGGGCATGCTGGGTTACATTTCTTACCACCGCCTTCAGCGGCTGTAACTTTAACAATGGACTGATTCCAGCTCAGCAAACATGAGTCTCTTCCAAAGTGGGGGGGAATGCCCAGTTTTCAACTGCATACAGAATTTGTGTCCATCCCCAGCAAAGATTGTATTGGATCCAGGAGCAGGTCACCCTAACCTTAACCTGTCTGCTGATCGGAAAAGTGTGAGACATGAAAACACGCTACAGAATCTGCCCAACAATCCCTAGAGATTTAATTGTACTGTGTGTTTGCTGGGCTCTGAAGGATTCCTGGCAGAGAAACATTACTGGGAGGTGGGGCATGGGTAAATCTGGACCTCTTGGTGTGGCTAGAACATTGGTGAAGAGAAAAGGATGGTTCTGTCTTAAACCTGAAGGGGGCATCTGGGCTCTGTGATTTTGTTGGACCCAGTTCCAGGTTATCACCTCCCCACAGACCTATGTGACTCTGAGCATGAGACCCACAAAAATCAGGGTTTATCTGTACTATGAAGCAGTGCAAGTGGCATTTTATTATGCTGATAACACGACCCCAATCTTCACATTCAATTATTTTGCACTGAGAAAATCTTCCCTTTCTTTTCTCTTTGGTCTTCAGGATCATATCCCTGCAACTGTACCCCTGCAAGCCAATAAATATATTTCGTTGTATATAATTTTTCCCTACTATTTACACAAGTCTCCAGCATACTGAACGAGAAAGGATTTTAGTAACGTTAAAAGAAAGGCTCAGATCCACAAAGGGACTTAGGCAACTAAGGCCTGGTCTACACTACAGAGTTAGTTTGACATACAGCAGCTTACATTGACCTAATAATGTCAGCGTCTACATTACTATGTTTCTCCCACTAACATAACTTGCCTGCTACATTGACTTAATAACTCCACCTCCACGAGAGGTGTAGCGCTTAAGTAAATGTAGTTAGGTCAACACAGTGGCAATGTAGACACTGCATTGCTACTTCTTTGAGTGCTGTCCCTGACGTGCTCCACGTTAGGTGTTGGTGCATCCCCAATGCCGTCAATTGGAGATTTTTGCAGCAATGCTTGTCTGGGCCATGCATATGCAAGTGGGTGTCTCACAGAGCCGTTGGTGCCTCAACCGCCACTCACGTGGCCCAACCCCCTCTGTTCCTTCTCAATCATCTTCGGCCTGAGATGGAGCTCTGCAGCGCTGTCCCTGACAGAATAACAAACAAATTAATTAGCTTTAGATATAGTTTAGATAGAGAGGTTAGTTATAAGTTAGTAGTAAAGTAAGCCATAAGTTTTAGTGAGTTAAAATTTTTTTTTCTTTCTCTCCTTAGTAGGTAGATAATTCTCCTTATAGGAGTAGACCTCACTCTAAAATACCTGACTCCCCGAGCTTTAAAAGATGTGGATCCTGCAGAGACACAATTACTGCCTCAGATGCCATTCCGTATGTGTCAGATGCCTCGGAGAAGGAAACGCTTCATAGAAGTGCAAACACTGCACTAACCTGAAGGCAAGAACTAGGTATGATAGAAATCTCCGCCTTAAGCTCATTTTGATGGATAAATCCCTCAAATCTGGCTCGGAATCAGACTCTAGTGAAAAACAGGAGAAAGACAAAGTTCATTCCTCTACAACATTTAGGAAAAGAGCCCCAACCTCATCAGAGGGAGTCTCACCCTAAAAGAAGTGGTCTCCAGCCAGGTTTCTGCCTTCTATGCTGACCTAATGGGTGAGCACTTTCGATGCTCCAGGCTCCTCCAGCACTGTCTGCACCAGGAAGTGATCTGAGCCCCTATGAAAATCAACAAAGCCAAGACGCAGATCTGAATCTGCCATGGCACCATTGACACTGGTGAAAATGACACTGAGACCCACCACAGCTCCGATGCCTCCACCTTCAGCGCCATCAGCATCGGTACTGACCAAGACAGCACTGAGAAAAGCGGCACACTATATACAGCTGACACAGCTGCATCAGCACTGGTGGCACCGACACAGCAACAGCAAGGTGAGGCGAAAGATGGCACCATACCGCACTCACCGCTCTTCAGTACCAACAGATCACCAGACCACACATTCACAGAGCAGCATATGTCCCCCATCACTATGCCGTTTTCCAGTGATAAGGACGACAGTCTGCAGGAGGGTGCCTTTTCATTGCATCACTCTTCCCTATGAGACAGGAATCAACATCGACCACAAAATCAAAATCTCAAATGAAAGATGTTGGAGAGTAAAGAGTTAAAAGCTGGACAAGTAGTCAGGCCTAAATTACAGGGAATAGGGTCAGGGTAAGGGTAAACTTTGTTTCTGTTAAATGGTATAAATTTTAGTTAGTGTTTGTTATTTCTCTTCTCCTCCTCCCCTTCTGGCCATCTGTGTAGGTGATGAGCCTATTGCAATTTCTGTGCAAGGTTTTATGGTGGGAAGAAAGCACTATTTTCCTTCTCCCACTGGCATGCCTTTACTTTAAAGAATATTAGTGTAAAATGTATAGGTTTTAAGGTGATGTGCCTGACCTCTGTATGGTAATCCTGTAAACATCAAACAGGGGCGGGTATAATTATATTAATTACGTAGTTGTTAATATTCATTTTATAGCGGTCAATGTAATGAAATAAGGGTCTATGGGGAGTTGCTGGAAATGTATATGTTTACATACTGTTATGGATAAAAGAATTGTAAAGTAACCCCCTCGTTGCTCACTCCTGGGGTGGAGGTGAAACGAGCAGGCAACAAAGGGTTCTATCTAGATAGAACCAAAACATTCTGCAAATCACCAAGATTATGCATATCAACCACTGAGTGAGTCAAGGGATCCACAATATCCATTCAGAGACTCTCCAAATGGATATCAAGTTGCATCCATCTTTGCTATGAACAAAGAAAAGTAAAACCATTTTCTCGTATAAGAACCCACTCCATGAGGGCGATGGCAACCTCTGTTGCCTTCCTGAACAATGTACCTCTACAAACATTTGCGGAGCAGTGACATGGGCCTCTGATCACACATTCATAAAATATTACGCAGTTACACTGAACGCGGACAACACCACACTGTTAAGCTCTACAGTGTTAACATCGGTTACCCAAAACACTTTGTAGTCCCCCCGCCTCTATCCACAATGGGGCACAGCTCTACAGTCACCTAGAGTGGAGCACCCACAGGGAGAGCACTCGAAGAAAAGAGGGTTTCCTCACCCTGTACAGTAACGGAAGTTCTTTTGGATGTGTGTCCCTTTGGATGCTCCACTACCCCCCTCCTCCCCTCTGCTTCAGAGTTTGTAACTAGAGCTCCATGGTTGAGAAGGAACTGAGCGGGGTCAGGCGCGAGTGGTGGTTGAGGCACCAACAGTGCCATGAGATACCCGCTATGCAAGTGTGGTCTGGACAGACACTGCTGCAAAAATCTCCAATCAATGGTGTCGGGACGCACCGACACCTAAAGTGGAGAACCCACAGGGACACACATCTTGAAGAACCTCAGTTACTGCACAGCATGAGTAACCCTCGCTTAAGTGGCCTCCAGGAGGTGTCCCACAATGCCCAATTGTGACCGCTCTGGTCACCGTTTTGAACTCCACTGCCCACTGTCTGGGTACACAGGAACAAGCCCCTTCCCTTTTAAGGGACCAAGAATTTTTAAAATACCACTTCCTCCTTGCTCCGCATAGAGAGCTGGCTACGTGCTCCAAACACGCTCCTGCTTGGACTGCACAGGAGATGGTGGATCTCCTGGGTCTGTGGGGAGAAAAGGCTGTTTAGGCACAGATCTGATCGATCCATAGACATGTGGACGTCTACAATCAGATTGCTTGGGGTATGGGGGAGAAGGGCTACAAGAGGGACCCACAACAGTGCCAAGGAGCTGTGACAAGCGTACCAGAAGGCAAGGGAGGCAAGCAGTCACTCTGATCCAGCTCTGCAGCCATGCTGCTTTTTAAAGGGGGCATTGTGCATAGAAGCCACCATATCAATGGGCAGACACAAAGGAGATGTCCAGATCCTGGGGAGGGGGAGAAGTGGTGTCTACAGAGACTGAGGATTCTTCCAGGAAGTCCCCAGTATCAAGAGGGACATGGGGGTGATGGGTCCTGTCCTAGAGAGGCTGCCTGGAACCGGGAACAGCAGGAGACACGTTTCTCAGTGGCACTCAGTCTGTGTGTGATTCGCTCTGGTAACTGACTGGTATTGGGAGCGGTTTGTCAGAGACAGTCTCTTGTCTCCAGCCCAGGTTCACTGGCTCCTAGCCTGGGCCTGAACTGCAAGCTGTGCTGCCCTAACTCAGGTCATGGAGCCGGCACTAGTCAGTGCTTTGCCACCAGCTTCATTTTGTGATGGGCAGGGCCAGATTAAGCCATCACTGGGCTCTGGGCAAAGCCCCTCATGTCACCCCTCCTCCCCCGGGGTTCCCTTCTGCCCCTCTCCAGCTGGATCCCTCATGCAGGGCCTCACTGCAGCTCCCTGTCAGGCACTTGGATGTCAGCAGTAAAGCTCTTCCTGGTCTGGTTCAGGTGCTTGTTCCCTGCCCACTCAGGAGTGCCCCCAGCATCCCAACCCCCGTTGCGAAGAGTGAGTGAGTGAGTGGTGTTCTGACATGGGTCACATCAATTTTGTCCTGACTCCATAAAATGGGTCATAGATCTGGGTCTAACCTGAGTGGACAATGGACACCCCTACTTTACCCATTCCTTAATCCAGCCCTGACTACACAGGATCCCTCTGGGGTTGTGGTTCTGCAGAGGAAGGGGTGTGGGGAGTTCATTCACTGGCTGTTGTGTCCAGAGGGGGCTGGTCCCTGCTCAGAGAGAGGAGGCTGCACTCGAGCTGTCTCTGCTTTTCATTCTGGATCACAAACTGCTGCCTCCTTCATTGGGCTCTGGGAGCCTGAACTAAGCATCTGCTGCTCTCCCAATATGATCTGTGCTGAGGACAGACCTTCATTAAAGTCTCCTTATTGCCCAGCCCAGGTGGGGATGTTCACTGGGCCAGAGGGAGAGATTGACTCTGCAGTATGGTGGCTGGGGCACCCACCTGGGAGGGTCCAGTCCCCTTCCCCAAGGACTCTGTAGTGACTTTGTGCTGTGTCATTGTAGTCGTGTCGGTCTCAGGACATCACAGACACAAGGTGGGTGAGATGAGATTTCTTATTGGACCCACTTCTGTGAGTGAGAGAGCCAAGCGTATGAGGTACATAGAGCTCTTCTTTGGGTCAGATATTACCTTACCCAAAGTGTGACAGGTTCAATCAGAGAGACCGAGGGGGCTCCACACCAGAAGATCCCATGGCCCCTTGGTTAGCACATCTCCTCAGAGCTGTAAGAAACCCCTGCTCAAATCTTTTCTCCCCATCTGGCAGAGGGGGGAACTGACCCTGGGTCCCTACACAGCATGACTAGGCTAGGGAGGAATCACCCCACACGCAGGTGGAACGAGGTACCTGCCTAACTCATTCTCATGAGAAAAGAGCATGGACACCTAAGCCACAAGAATCCAGCAAAGGGATTCCCAGCTGTGCATGCACAGTCAGAGAGAGGCACCAGGGAGCAGGCTGCAGGGAGGGGCTTATCTCCCTGAGATATGAGAGGGGTGGGGATTAGGACATATCCCTCTCCTCAGCATCTGTTTTAGGTGGTCCCCTGCCTATCCCACTGGTTTTTGTGCAGGGCCAGAGCCAAACATATTTGTGGGCCCCCATTGGCATGGGGGTGGTAGTACCTGGAGTGAGGGGCCAGCCAGAGGCAATGGGGCAAGGCGCAGGGTGTGCAGTCGGTCCCTGGAGCCAGGGGCTGGGGGGGCAAAAGGGCACAGCAGTGTCAGGATCCCTATCTCTCTTCCAGAACAAGGATGGAATGCTTTCTCTCCTCTCCTCTTCCCACCCTTCTGGGGCGGATTGGGTTACTGCACCTGGCCAGACATTGTCAGGTCGTTATGGGCCCCTTTCAAGTGTGGGCCCAGCATGACGACACCATTGGTGCTATAGTAAACATGGTACTGCTTTTGTGGATCTCCTTCCTAGTTGCCTCTTTTATCCCTTGGATTGTATAGGGAGCCTGGATGACTAAGGCTGTGTCTACCCTAGAGAGTTGACAGATGCACAGCTGCACCGATGCAGCTGCGCCACTGTAAGAGCACTTGTGTAGGCACTCTATGCCAACAGGAGAGAGCTCTCCCATCGACATCATTAATTCACCTCCAATGAGTGGAGGTAATCATGTCAGAAGGAGAAGCTCTCCCGCCAGCACAGTGCTGTGCACATTACCATTTACGCTGGTGTAACTTATGTCGCTCAGGGGTGTATTTTTGCCAACATAAATGGTAACGTAGAAATGGCCTAAATCAGGAATTGGGGATCCTATGGTTTTTCCAGTGGTTTTCTAGATGCCTAAAATGTAGTCGTTGCAATGCCAAAGTTGGTTTGTCAACCCAGGCTTCAGTGGCTGCCTTCAACCAGGTTGTTGATCTATACACAATTGTAGATCAGGCTGAAGCTGATAGGTCTACTGACCAGATGGCAGGGGCCCCATCTGTCCTATATTTCCCCATGTAATTTTCTAATTTTCACCAAAATCCCCAGTTTTCTTCTCATGATTCATAAAAGAGAAAGGGCAGAGACAATAAATGCTCTTCAGCACAACCCAGAGCCACGGAAGAATAATCAGGAATGAGACAACCCACCCCAAAGGGGAAACTTGGCAACTCTAACATTCACTCTGCTAATGGGATCTGTCTCAGTGAGATGCAAAGGGTCAGTCTAGACTAGGAAAAGGGGCAGGCTCAGTCAAGGTCAGAGGGAAATGGGCTAGCTGAGCCTGACCACGTTACCTAGTCCTCACAAACTTAGTCTGCAGCCGAAGCGGAGGTGGGCTCCCCAGGCCTCTAGGCCCTCTGGAAATTTTCATTTATTTACGGGTTTACAGACAGTGTTAAAATTATACATTTTTTTTACTGACTGTCTGTAAATTTACAGACGTTTGGCAATCCTGGCCGGGAGCTGGGCTGCAGCTGCCTGTATACCAGCTTGGAGCCGGGAGTCAGGTTGCAGCCACCCATTTCCCACCTGGTCCTGGCTTGTAGCCAGGAGGCAGGCTCTAGCCACCCATTTCCCGACTCGCAGCCAGGAATTCAGTTCCAGCTGCCCGTGTCCCGGCTCACAGTCAGGAGTTGGGTTCCAGCTACCCACAGGTTGCCTGGCCCCAGCTCTCAGTCAGGAACCAGGCTTGTAACAGCCCACAGCTTGACTGGTCCCGGCTCGCATCTGGAAGGCGAGAACCAGCTGGCCCATGTTTTCAGCAGCAGGGGCTTCTTGCCCCGCTCCCAGCCAGCAGCAGGAACCACCGCCCCCGGCTTTATTGTCAATTTTACCGCTCCAGTGGAGTGGTAAAATTGACAAGAATGAGAGACCCTCCACTGCTGTAAGGGGACGCAGTGTCTACACTGACACGGCATTGCCCTAGCTCTGCCGACAAAAGTCCTGCACCTCTCGTCAAGGTGGTTTTCTTTTGTCGAAAAAACAGGGTGGTTTTGTCGGCGGGGGGTGGGGGGGGGGTGATTGCAGTGTGTACACCAGCACTGTTTTGTCAACAAAAGCTAACTTTTGTCGACAAAACTCTCTAATGTAGACCAGGCCTTAGTCTCTCTGCAGACTCAGGCAGATATTGCTGCATCAGTTACGGTTGGGTCTCAGTTTCAAGTTTTCCTCTGTAAACTTGAGGGCTAGAAACATACTTCTTGGCTCCTGGCAGTCATAAAGTTAAATCTCTGAGTAAGTTTTTGCAGGACTGGGTACTTAGATCACTAGCTTTGGGACTCTCCATTGATATTCGGGGAATTCCTCATACCACAACTTTCCCCAAATTCATTCAAGGCCCTACTGTGCTAGGTGCTGTACGTGCATATGAGACAGCTCCTAAGGGAAAGAGCTTACAGCCTCAATATTAAAAATAATAATAATAATGATTTTGTAGGTGTTGAAAGTGACTCCATGATTAAGGCCGTTCCCTTAAAGCAGGTATTCAACTTCCATTATGTGAGAACAATACAGATTTTCTCCCCCAAAATTACAGCACTTACTCTTAGAGTACAGAACACATCTTCTGAGAATATACAAGGAAATCTCTTAATGACTTTAGCAATAAGCATTAAAAACAGGTCTGTTCAGTTATTTAGCACTAACTATTGGATCTTGCCATGTAGCAATACCATTCCTAGCCCCATAATAGTTTAAGTAAATATTTTATATTTGGGTAAGTTTTTCAAAGCATCTTTACAAAAATGACTTAGGGCTGGATTTTCAAAGGTATTGAGCACCTGAAGATGCAATGAGGGATCTAGTGGCATTGTCAAGCAGGCTGCAGGGCTAAAAATAATAGAGAAGACATTCCTGCTTAGGCTAGAACCTGGAATCTGAGACTCTCCTCACTCGCCAGGTTTCATAGCACTGGCTCCAGCCCAACCCTGCCCATTTCCTTTGTTGGTTTAGCCCCAAAGCCAAGCCCCAGGAGCCCAAGTCAGTTGACCTGGGCTCTGCAACTCTCTGCTGCTGGTGTTTATTTGCAGGGTAGATGTACAGGCAATCTTTTAGACTCTGATGTCTCTAATACAGCTCACATGTTTCTGTCAGGATTTAACACTGGGCCGATTTACCCATCTCTGTGGAATTGAACAGGACCCCTTGGCGTGTCCCAGGGGCAGTAATGGGGTTAGATTTGCAAATGGAAAAGCGCACTGAAAACAAACACTTTCCCTTTTATTCTGTGTCACCCTCTGCTCTGTCTTAATTAGTCTGGGCAAAACACCCTCACTCCTTCAGACAAACTGTGTGTGGTGTTAGTTATGTTGTCTCTGTCTGTGCCACAAATTATTCCTTTTCCTTCTCTGTTTGTGAGGCTGGAATAATTAAAACTGAACTCCATTTTCTGGGGCTTGTCTGGCACCTTCTCTGGGCTGGGATGTGAACTACAGTCTCGGAAATAATAAGATCTTAGAGTTCCCATGAAGGATAAAATCCCTCTTCAGTTTGATGCTCTGTCACATTCTCGGGTGCAATCTAGAATGCAGACATGCCAGCTTTCACAAATTGCTCACAAGAGTCGTGATTTCTGAGTAAAATAAAGCTTCACTCAGGATCTCCTGATTGAACTCTCAAATGTGAGGATTATTTTTTTCAGCCATCCGTCTAAAAGTGAAGCTTAATTTTATTCAGAAAGGTGGGTCTCCTGCTGTCAGTTTTGCTCCAGGTGCAATGGTGGCTCCTACAGTCAAGCCCTGGGTGGCTGCTCCCCATTGCAGGCCTGGGGAGGGTAAAGAATGCTACAGAGCAGAGGTGAGGCAGGGAAGGCTGAACTGTGACCTGGAGGCTCCAGGGAGGTTGAAGTGAAGGCTGGGAGGTGATGGGGTAGGGAGCTGAATTGTTAGGGTGATGACTGTCATCGGTGTTATTACCGGTGTGAGTGCTTGTCCGTGTAGGCTGTGTGGGTGTGTCCCCTGTGTAGATACTGTTTTAGCTCTGCAGATAGCCAAGAATCGACAAGACCACAGATTAGCTGAGAAACAAAGGCACCCAAGCCAGGTTTATTGCAGTTGAAGCACAATGAGAAGCAATCTATAGAATAGCTACAGGTACAATTCAAATATGAGTGCTCCATTACAATGGACTTGGCACAACTTAATGGCAGGACTTTCCGTTATCCCCTAGGCCAGACAAAGTTGTTCCCTCTGACACTCTCTTTTATACACTGTTACAGGCAATTTCATAGAATCATAGAATCATAGAATATTAGAGTTGGAAGGGACCTCAGGAGGTCATCTAGTCCAACCCCCTGCTCAAAGCAGGACTAACCTCAGCTATATCATTCCAGCCAGGGCTTTGTCAAGCCTCAGCTTAAAAACCTCTAAGGATGGAGATTCCACCACCTCCCTAGGTAACCCATTCTAGTGCTTCACCACCCTCCTAGTGAAAAACTTTTTCCTAATGTCCAACCTAGACCCCCCCCCCCCCCCCCCCCCCCCCCGTAACTTGACACCATTGCTCCTTGTTCTGTCATCAAAACTAGGCATTATAGATAGGGATGTTCCGGATACATTGATTGTTTGTTCAAGCTTCCACTATGGCTCCACTATGATAATTGACTGCTTGAACATATGAGTGAGAACATCCTGCCTAAACATTTTGTGATTTAACATTTATTACACATTGAGGCCATGTTTATGAAGATCTACGTAGGAATGTTTGGGAACATCCTGAAATCTAATTGCAATAATTTACAAGTTAAGTAAAGTGCCCAATGGTATCAGGAATGTGGTTGATGTGTAAATCATGGGGCAATGAGAGGGCAAAAAAGATTTCTTTTATTTCCTTTTAGTAAAATTGGTATTAATAGAATTGGTGTAGGCATAAGGATTTTATTATGTTAATAAGTAAGTATAAGATAATGTACCAATGCAATGAGATAAGAATATAATGATTTTTAGTAAGCGTGAGTTTGAGTCTGCCAAGATAAGACGGCGAGGAAGTAATTGCTGAGGTAATGGTTCTCAGCCTCCAAGGGCAGGAGGTTGAGAAAATGCTTTTGTTTAAAGAACTTTTACAGCCCAGATGGCCAAAGATCAAGATAACCCCGGAAAACAGGGGAGTTTACACCCAAGGATAGGAACAAGACAAAGTGTGAAACAGGAATGAAAGAAGAATGGGAAAGCTGTCACCCTTGTGATATCAAATGTCATTGACAGTTACATCAAACAAGGAGACTATCTGACATGACAAAATCCATAGACCTGAATGGTGATGGATAAGTATACAAATGGGGAGAAGAAACCTGGACTTTGGGCTCATTCTGCAAACCTCAAGGAGTATTGTGTCGCAACCGACAGAGCCTGGCCCCATCCTCGTGTCTGAGTCACCTGAGTCAGCTCGAGCAACACAGACGCTGCTAATTATATCCTTCCTGCAGAACTGTGTGCATGTGTGTGTGTATGTGTAGAAGTGTGTTTTAGGCAATTGCTTTTTCAAATATTTTCTGCATTCATAATAAACGTGGCACACTGCCTTGTCCCCTGAGTAAAATCCTGCTGTTTATTTCATAAGTGTAACACACATTTGTGAGTGAAGCAGAAAAGTTAGCTGTCCTGGGGGACGTGGGGGGGAGGGGGCGACTAGAAAATACGTCCTTCCCCACAGTGTGACTAACTATGTGGAGTTCCTGCTTCAGGAAAAGTTTTCAGCTGTCAGCAGTCAGCACTGGGTCCATATCCGTGAGGGAATCAACATGATGCAATGCTTCATTAGCTCACACATGGCTCACTGCATGCAAACACAGAGCACTATACATCTTTCCTCCTCCCCGCATTCCCCATAGCTCTGGGAAAGAGCTGACATCCCACTTAAACCTTGGGGGAATGGTTTTTTGACCCGCTGACAGCAATGGGTTACCTCTTACTGAAATGGATTGGATTGGTATTAAAATCCTATTTCCCAAACACACACTCAGTTCACTCTTTACAGGTAGCTCCAGAGACCTGGGAAGAGTGATTTACAATGAGAGAGATTTACAATCTCATGTATCCCGCTCCCCCAAGTGCATCTTGGAGTAAGTTCCTCCCATGAACACCCCTAGAGGCACCTCAACACTTGTGGCTGAGCAAATGAAATGTAAACAACCTATTCTGTGTACCTTTAGCCACCTTTAAATACAATTCAATACACCTGGAAACAGAGAGTAAGCACTATGGGACCAGCACAGCAGAACAATTCCTGATTTACATATGTGACATGTCCGTGCCTAGGGTAGTCCCCTTGAAAATACCAAGGTCACAGCAGGCTACAAAAGAAGAGCAGATTTTTCCCAACCTGGTGGCTAACACTGCAGTTAGATTCACCAACCAGTCATAAAAAGTGCTTCTTATTCCCCATACTGGTTAGCAAGCAGCTAAGAACAAGACGTTACACTGCCCCCTTTATTGTATTTCAGTCTCTGGCTCCCAATCAGCAACTAGGTCCAGTAAAGAGCTAAGTTATTAAAATGCTATTCCCTTTACCAAAAATGGTCTCCCAATCCCCAAGGGGTCAGCCACATTACTAGATCAATATGAGTTTGGATCTTACTCAAAATACCACACTGCCAGCCAATCCTTTAGAAACTAAAACTAATGGTTTATTATAAAAGGAAAGAAACTAATAAGGAAAGAAATGTTGAAAAGGTCAAACCGATCAGATATAAAATGACTTTAAAGTCCATATATATCAGATTCTCAGTAGAACTGTGGAGTTAGCAGATTTGTACAGTCCTCTGGTGTACATCCAGTATCTGGATGGATCTCAGTCCTTTGTTTCACAGCTTTAGTTGCAGATGAGTTGATCCAGAGGCAGGAAATAGGAATGGAGATAATATGGAGTTGGTGAAGCTGCATTTTATAGTCTCTCGTCTCCCATGTAGCTAGTCATTGCTCCTTTCCACCAGGTTAATTTTACATTTCCGGAAACTGGAAAGCTGGACTCTACCCATTCTCTCTCGGGCCCCCTCGATTTATTGCATGATCCCCTTCTGAAGATGGAATAAACAAGTGTCCTGGAAGTCTTGGGGATTGGAGTTTTCTGCTTATCCCATACCCGTACAGGAGCCCAATTGCCAGCTCCCCTCACATATGCTGACACAGGGGAAGTCTCTCTCTCTCAATCTGAGATAAAAGTTCTGACTCCACTAACTACTAGGGGAAGCTTCCTGAACTACACTGAGAAAATAGGGCAATTGGCTAGTTATCTCAAGTGCCTATACACAAACACAAGAAGCCTGGGAAACAAGCAGGAGAAATTGGAAGTCCTGGCACAGTCAAGAAACTATGACATGATTGGAATAACTGAGACTTGGTGGGGTAACTCACACAACTGGAGCACTGTCATGGATGGGTATAAATTGTTTAGGAAGGACAGGCAGGGGTGAAAGGGTGGAGGAGTTGGACTGTATGTAACTGAGCAGTATGATTGCTCTGAGCTCCAGTATGAAACTGGAGATAAGCCAGCTGAGAGTCTCTGGGTTAAGGTTAGAAGCAAGAACAATAAGGGTGATGTTGTGGTGGGTGTCTGTTATAGACCACCAGACTAGGATGAGGTAGATGAGGCTTTCTTCAGTCAACTAGGGAAATTTTCCAGTTCACAGGATCTGGTTCTCATGGGGGACTTCAAACACTCTGACATCTGCTGGAAGAGCAATACAGTAGTGCACAGACAATCCAGAAAGTTTTTGGGGAGTGTTGTGGACAGCTTCCTGGTGCAAGTGCTGGAGCAACCAACGAGGGGCCGTGCTCCTCTTGACCTGCTGCTCACAAACAGGGAAGATTTTGTAAGGGAAGTAGAAGTGGGTGGCAGCCTAGGCAGCACTAACCATGAGATGGTAAAGTTCAGGATCCTGACAAAAGGAAGAAAGGAGAACAGCAGGATACGGACCATGGCTTTCAGAAAAGCAGACTTTGACTCCCTGAGGGAGCTGATGGGCAGGATCCCCTGGGAGGTTAATATAAAGGGGAAAGGAATCCAAGACAGCTGGCTGTATTTTAAAGAAACTTTATTGAGGACGCAGGAACAAAACATCCCAATGTGCAGAAAGAATAGCAAATATGGTAGGCACCCAGCTTGGCTTAATAAAGAAGTCTCTGGTGGGCTTAAACACAAAAAAGAAGCTTACAAGAAGTGGAAACTTGATCAGATGACTAGGGAGGATTATAAAAATACTGCTCAAACATGCAGGAATGAAATCAGGACAGTCAAAGTGCAACTGGAGTTGCAGCTAGCAAGGGACGTGAAAGGGAACAAGAAGGGTTTTTACAGGTATGTTACCAACAAGAGGAAGATTAGGGAACGTGTAGGTCCCTTACAGAATGGGGGAGGCAACCTAGTAACAGAGGCTGTGGAGAAAGCTGAGGTATTCAATGCCTTTTTTTGCCTCTGTCTTCACAGGCAAGGTCAGCTCCCAGACTAATGCACTGGGCAGTGCAGAATGGGGAGGAGGTGAACATACCTCAGTGCTAAAGGAACAGATTCGGGACTATTTAGAAAGCTTGGACATACACAAGTCCATGGGGCCACATGGAATCCATTTGATGGCTTCAAAGGAAGCAAGGAATCCATTTTAAGGCACTTGGAAGAAAGGAAGGTGAGCAGGAACAGTCAACATGGATTCACCAAGGTCAAGTCATGCCTGACCAACCTGATTGCATTCTTTGAAGAGGTGACTGGCTCTATGGATGTGGGGAAAGCGATGGATGTGATATACCTTGACTTTAGCAAAGCTTTTGATAGTCTCCCACTGTATTCTTATCAGCAAGTTAAAGAAGTATGGTTTGGATGAATGGACTATAAAATGGATAGATAACTGGCTAGATTATTGGGCTCAATGGATAGTGATCAATGGCTTGATGTCTAGCTGGCAGCCAGTAACTAGGGGAGTGCCCCAGAGGTCAGTGCTGGGGCCAATTTTGTTCAACATCTTCATTAATGATCTGGAGGATGGGGTAGATTGCACCCTCAGCAAGTTTGCGGATGACACTAAGCTAGGGGGAGTGGTAGATACCCTGGAAGATAGGGATACAGAATGAACAAAACAAATTGGGGATTGGGCCAAAAGAAATCTGATGAGGTTCAACAAGAACAAGTGCAGAGTCCTCCACTTAAGACAAAAGAATCCCATGCACAGCTACAGACTGGGGAGCGACAGGCTAGGCAGCAGTTTTGTAGAAAAGGACCTGGGGGTTACATTGGATAAGAAGCTGGATATCAGTCAATGGTGTGCCCTTGTTGCCAAGAAGGCTAACGGCATATTGGGCTGCATTACTAGGAGCATTGCCAGCAGATCGAGGGAAGTGATTTTACCCCTCTATTCGGCCCTAGTGGAGCCACATTTGGAGTACTGTGTCCAGTTTTGGGACCCCACTACAAAAAGGATGTGGACAAATTAGAGAGAGTTCAGCAGAGGGCAATAAAAATGATTAGGGGGCTGGAGCACATGACTTATGAGGAGAGGCTGAGGGAACTAGACTAGTCTGCTGAAGAGAAGAATGAGGGGGGATTTGATAGCAACCTTTACCTATCTGAAAGGGGTTCCAGGGAGGATGGAGCTAGGCTGTTCTCAATTTTAGTAGATGACAGAACAAGGAGCAATGGTCTCAAGTTGCAGTGGGGGAGGTCTAGGTTGGATATTAAGAAAAAGTTTTTCACTAGGAGGGTGGTGAAGCACTGCAATGGGTTATCTAGGGAGGTGGTGGAATCTCCATCCCTAGAGGTTTTTATTGTACGGCTTGACAAAGCCCTGTCTGGGATGATTTAGCTGAGGTTAATCCTGCTTTGAGCAGGGGGTTGGACTAGATGACCTCCTGAGGTCCCTTCCAACTCTAATATTCCATGATTCTACTGAGTCCTTGGCCTCTGCTGCTGTGACTGGCAACAAAGGAGACCAAACCAGGCCTTATTAGCTACATTTGTGTGTGATAGGGACATCTGTCCTACTAGGGACCAGGCTAAGATTCCCAGCACCTTTCACAGAGGCCCCTGACCTATCACCAGATGAATTTTCAGCCACTGAGGGTAAGTCTACACTACAATATAACCTGTGCTTGAGCTGTTCGGCTCAAGCCTACCAACCCCCCTTGTTTCTACATTGCAATTGCGCTAATTGAAGGTTCAGACCCTGGATTCAGAACATTGCAGGGCTGAAGGGTCTAAGCACAAGTCAAGCCAGGACCCAGTGTTCAAGCTCTGTTGCATTGCAATGTATATACAGCCCCACTTGACTCATAGCCAAACAGTCTGCCACAATTCCATGGGACAACTTCCAAGCACATGGTCAGTCCCACTGACCACAGGCATGTCTCTACATTGGTGCAGTCCTGGCTTCTCTCTCTGGGCTCATTGTAAAGGTAATAGCTCTCGATGAGTCATCAAGCTGACACCAATCTGCCTGGAGGGTGTAATCCAATAGCACCTCACACATTTTTGGATATAGATAGAAAGTTTTTATTGAGAAAATATTTCAGAAAAAATAACAAACAGGTAACCCATAGATTTTTAAAGGGGCGAAGTTATATATAACATCCAGGGACTGTGTGCAGGTTATCGGGAGGTGAGGGGAGTGGCTGGAAGTCCGGGGAGAATAACGATGGATAATCTGCGGGGTCCTGGATGGGGGGGTGATGGTGTGGGCGTTAAAGGGTACAAGGGAGTATATGGGAATGGGGGAGCATCACTGAGTATGCTTATGGGTTACTTTTTGGGGGTTTTAACAAATGGAGTAAATAAGTCCATACAAAGTGGGGTGTCCCCCATTAAGTCCGATGCATCAGCAGCCGCCGCGTCCGTTGGTGTGTCCCCCGCCGCGTCCGTTGGTGTGTCCCTCGCCGCGTCTGCCGGTGCGTCCTCCGCCGCGTCCGCCGGTGCGTTCCTCGCCGCGTCTGTCGTGGTGGTCGTCGGTTGGGTCCGCCGGTCCGGAAGGAGGGTCCTGCGGTGGTGCTCCGTCCCTCTCCTCCTGGTACTGCCGGTGGCTGGTGACGTGTTCTACGTAGATGTCCCTGGACCACCGGATGGAGTCCGAGACCATGAGGCGCTGCATGAGCTTGGCGTAGCGCCGACCCACACCGCAGGCCCAGAGCACGGGCTCGTTGCGGGGGTCCCAGGCGCCCAGGGCTCCGACGACCAGGGCGTGGACCTGTACGTCGTAGCCCTGCTCCCTCAGGGTGTCGGCCAGGGGGCGTACTTCTCCTCCTTGCGGGCTCGGGCGGCGTGGAAGGCCGGGCTGCGGTTCTCAAAAGGGACCGTGACGTCCACCATGACGATCTTTTTGTGATCCTCGTCGGTGATGACGACGTCGGGTCTCAGCGGGCTGTCGGTCCCGGGGATGGTGCGGTTGACGGCCACCGTGCCCCGGTGGGCCGGGATGGCCTTCACCAGGCGGTCCTGGACCGCGTTGTGCCTCAGCTGCCAGGCACGGGAGTGGGGCTTGCATCCGCAGAGGACGTGGGGCAGGGTCTCGTTGACGTACCCGCACCTCCTATCCATAACTACACCTATCCATTACACCTATCCATAACTTACAGTACCAAGATGTTACATGCCCTTAAACAAAATCATCGTAAACAGCAGATTACAACCTTTCCAAAGGTACCTGACATGGCCTGTCATGTCCAAATTATTGTAATTTTGTGATATTGATATTAAATAATATTATAAATGGTCACCCCTAATTCAGACAGCATCACAACATGCTTATATACAGCACAAGAGACAGAGCACAGGCTGGAGATGTCACAGTAAAACTCAAGTTCTTGTCATAGTGACATGCCGGCATAGTCCCTGTTGGTACCAGAGAGACACTACCAAGAGGGGAAGCAAACCACATGATTCAGATCCCAACACTTGCAGCCTCAAAATAAAAGAGGAACAAAAACGAAACGTTTGTAATGCTTTATTTACAGTATATATCAGTGTGAAAAGGAGCTGAATGGAAGCTTTAATAATCACACATATGGAAAAGAGATCCACAAATTTTGAATCAGTTTTCTTAACAGCACTAAAATAACAACTATGGCTGGGGTATAATATATGGAATTAATGACTTACAGACTCGCTTTCAGTAATATTTTATAAATCTCTCTGTCCCTCTCATGTTCATTTGTCTTCTCCCTTTTCTTTCATATTGTCTATATTTACTCATCATTTTTCTAGCACTCCTCTCCAACTCCGGTTTGTCTCCCCCTCTCTACTTTAATCCCTGTCACAGGTATTTCCCTCTCAGATTCTATATTCTTTCCCTTATTTTATGCTTTCTCTTCCTCTCTGACTGTTTTCCCTTCCCTCGTTTCATTTCTATTTTTTCCCAGTTTTTGCAGGACTCTCCATTTATTCTTCTTCTATTTTTATTCACTTTTTTCCTTGCTTCTTCTATTTCCTATGGTTCAAAACACCCTGCCCCTTTCTGTTGCAGTACTGACAACCCCAAAAGTTAAATAATCATGAGTCAGACATCAGAAAGTCATGAGATAGACCCAAAATTATAAGCTTTTTAATATAATGTTGTCTCTTGATTTTTGCCCTCCCCCAGCCTTGTCCATCTTCTGTGTGTGTGTGTGTGAGATGGTTTCCAGCTCTTTCATATCTATAGAAGAAGGTAACTTAGGTTTCCATTGCCAAAGCTGTCAGTGGGAGGCCCAAATGAGATCTAATGACACAGGTTTGTACAAATGCTCCCTGCTGGTGCAGAGTACCAAGGTTCTCCCCAAACCCTATTTAATTATTTCTGTGTCCCTGCCACCCCCACATCTGCCTGTTCCCCAATCTACCTGTTAATTCTGGACTCCAATTGCCACATCTGTCCCTCAGGGGCCTCCTGGGACCACTTTCAGCTCCAGGGATTCTTCACCCCCCCACCTCCTGATGCTACAGGGTGGGAGAGGGATGAGTCCCAGAAGTTATAAATCATGGAGTCGGGGGCCCTTTTTCCATTTCCAGTGGACTATTTTCCCCACACACAGATACTGCCTTCATGACACTGTCTGAGATGGGATCCCCAGAGTTCTTCTCAACCTTTGGCTTCTCCACCTCAGTCATTCCCTGGTTTGACAGTACGGAGTTTGACTTTACAGAGTTTCCACGTCACAGAGATTCCACCATAAAAAATCTGAACCAAGACAGTAGTCCTCTAGGGTCATAAATGTTAGAAATAACCAAACAGATTGTCCCGGGGATGGATTGGAGAGACAGAACCCTTTATTGCCTGCTCGTTCCACCTTGATGCTGCGAGTGAGCAATGAGGGGGTTACTTTACAATTCTTTTATCCATAACAGTATGTAAATGTATACATTTCCAGCAACTCCCCATAGACCCTTATTTTGTTACATTGACCCCTATAAA
This sequence comes from Emydura macquarii macquarii, assembly GCF_026122565.2. NCBI lineage: Eukaryota > Metazoa > Chordata > Testudines > Chelidae > Emydura > Emydura macquarii. The sequence goes on along the minus strand of NW_027131996.1, from coordinate 208,807 downwards.
ATGAATATTAACAACTACATAATTAATATAATTATACCTGCTCCTGTTTGTTGTTTACAGGATTACCATACAGAAGTCAGGCACATCACCTTGAAACTTACTAACATTCTTTAAAATATACTGCATGCAAGGGAGGGAAAGAAGATAATGCTGTATTCCCACCAAAGACCTTGAACAGAAGGGAGAATAGTTATTTGTTAGTCTCATTTCTTGTGCAAATGGCCAAAAAGGGAGAGAAAGAAGAGAGATAACAGACTCTAGCTAAAATTCATACCAAGTAACAGAAACAAGATTTTGCCTGTGTCATGACTCCATTCCCTGTAGCTTAGGCCTGATTACTTGTCCAGCTTTTAACTCTTTACTCTCCTACAATAAAGACTAGGATATCTGAGGCTAAAAAGTCTGATTTTTTCAGGGTCCCCAGGGGGATATTCACCCCCTCCCTCATCTCAGTGACACAGGCTGACCCTGGATCCTTTCCCCACCCAGAACCAGGGCCGGATTCTCTCCCCCCAGAAAGATGCCGGTGGGAAAGTGAAGATCAGGACCCCATTATTAGCATCAAAAAATGTCACCTGCCCCCATTCATAGTCCAGACAAACCTGAATCCTCCTAGGGACCCAGACTAGGGGCAGAGGGATTTCTGGGGAGGTGAGAGCCCGATACTTACCCCACCAACACATTACAGCCCAGATTCCCCCTGCTGGATTGTGGCTCATCCGTCCCTTCTGCCTCATAGGCTCTCTGGCGAGCCCCATAGCCCAGCATCCCCCACCCCCAACTCCACCTCCCAGTAATGTCTCCCCCAGGTGAATCCCTCACAGCCCAGCACACAGTGATCAGCAACAAATCTCTCAGGCTTGTCAGGCAGATCCTGCCATGTGTCTCCCCATCTAGCACTTCTCTGATCCGCAGACAGGACAAGTTGGGGATGAGCCGTGTCTGGATCCAGAGTCACATTCACTGGGGGAAGAGAGAATCAGAGTGTTAGAGGCAGAGCTCAGTCCTGCAGGGTCGGGGAGGGGACCATTTCTCACACACCCCAGAAACCCTGTTCTAGCTGGGATAGTCCTGGATCCCAGGGAGCTGCCTCTGTCCTAGGCACTTGAGGTTGTGCAGAGATGCCACTGCAGTTCTCAGCCTGTGTAAAGGGAGCTTCTCATTTGTTTGCAGAGCTGCAGCTCCTTGTTTCACCTTCTGCAGCTGTTCCATTCCCAGCAGCAGACACACAACCCAGCAAAGAAGGTGTCAGAAGCTTTTAATGAGGAGAAAGGAGAGAGAAAGGAGGCAGCAGATTTCAGATCTAAACCCCAAAGGGAAGCTCCCTCCCCTAAATGCATCTTCCATTCCCAGGCCAGGGAAGAGAGATGAAGAGGTTACATTGGGAAAGATTTGCTCAAGACCAGTAAGCAGGAAGTAGGAGCTGGCACTGGGTGGAACAGCTCTAACCCCAGAAGAGAAAGAAGTGGGGAGGAGGCAATACTGGAGGGAGAGAATCCCTAATCCTCTAAGCCAGGGGTGGGGAACCTTTTTTATGTCAAGGGCCTGATGGCGGCCCTGGCGGCGGGGGAGAATTCGGCGGCGGCGCGGTTTCACGGCGGCGGCGGGATCCCGGGGGGGGCGGGGGGCAGTGCCCGCTGCCGAAGTCCCCCCACCGCCGAAAAGGGGCAAACGGCAGCAGGGTTTCGGAGGCGGCCACTGCCCCCCCACCCTGGAACACTGCCGCCTCCGTGAATCCGCGCTGCCGCTGAATTCCCCCCCGCCACCAGGTCCAGACCAAATGATTTCGCGGGCCTTATACGGCCCGTGGGCCGGACATTTTCCATCCCTGCTCTAAGCAGTAAGCATCTCCAATGGGACAGCCCAGTCCTGCCCAAAGGAAAGGTAGGATTCTGGAGAAAAGCCATTGAAGCTTCCCAAGGGAAAGGAGAAGGAGGTGGCACCACTGTGGGAGAGATCACTCATTCATCTGAGTTGAATATTAGAAAAATATTCAAGTGCCAATTCAAATGACAAGGTCAGAGTTAGAGGTGGTGTGTGCTGGGCAGTGAGAACAATTATGGTTAATGGTGTGAGAGTTGCTTTCATGGGAATTTTCTGTTAATTGCAGGAAAATCTCCAGAACTATCTCTGTTTGTGATCCCAGAGATTCCCCCTTCCCTGCTCCAGTTCAGATGGCGGAAAAAGGTCAAAGAGGTTCATTCTCTCTGATTTCTCATGCCATCCTAGGAAGATCTCTCTGTCCTGAGACTAAGCAGAGATGCTCTGGCTGCTCTTTTCCCGACTACTGAGAGCTGCTGCTGCTGCTGTGGCTGGAGAAGCTGCCTCTGTACTTCCTTCCCAGCTGCCTCTCCCTGCTCCCCCTGCTGGGGCTGCTCCTCTGAGGAATAGAGAGAGGAAGTCTGGAACCTGAAAGGTTCAGGAAGGGGAGCAAGAGGAGGGAGGCAACAGATAAAAACCCTGGGGGAAGATCTATATGAGCCCAACCTCCTCTCCCTGGCCAGGCAGATGAGAGGGGGACTTCCACGGAGGAAAAACCACTCAAGACCAGAGAGTGATGAGTAGGAGGTGGCAGTGGGTGAGCTGTCCATTTCCCAGCCTGAAAATGCAGGAGGAGGTGGTAGAATCAGAGGGGGAGCCTCTCCCAGCCTAGGAAGAAAAGAGCAGCTCCAATGGGACAGCCCACCCAAAGGGAAAGGTTGGATGGTAGAGAAGCAGCATGGGGAAGACCCCTTACGTGGGGGGAAAGGAGAGGGATGTATCAGCCCTGAGGCGACTGGCCTCTCCACTAAATCCTTTGAATTAATATGTTAGTGTGGGTATCTCTGTTCACTGGGATCTGCATGAACTCAGCCTAAAGGATGGACTCGGGGCTGTCTGTGGGACCTCAGCTTGGAACCTCCTTAGTATTTCACGTTTTTATTTTTAGGGATGTGTCATGATGGGTGCAGGTTTGGTTTGTAAATGTAAAGCTAATCTTCCCCTGAAATCTCACCCTGTCTGTAGGGTCCTAGGGTTTCCTCGCTTCTTTTCTCCACTTCAGAGTGCAGAACATCTGGAAGTGGAAAGGAGAAGAGATGAGATTTCCTGCTCTAGTATTTATAGCAACATCCCCACTCTTAACAAACATAACTTTGTTTTAATTGTGAGAGAGAAATAGATGGAGGAGGACAGAGACACACTCAGGGGGCTGGAGTGGATGACTTTGCAGGATCTCTTCCAGTCCTACATATCTATGATTTTTAATAGAAGTTAATCTGAAACCTCTTATTATCTCTGTCATTCAGGCTCTACAGAGCAAGGGACTAACCATCCATTAAGCCTCACAGTCATCCTCAGAGATCTGATTTCTAGGATAGATATCCTTCTCCCTCATCCTCCACCTCTTACCCTCCAGACCTCGCTCGGTTTGTCTTGTTCTCCTGTTGCATTTTATCATAACCTAGACCCAGCTCCTCAAAATACAAGCACAAATTTAACTTTACACACACTTTGGGCCTGCTAACATCAGTAGGATATGGAGACTTTGCAGGATCTGGGATCTGAATTATAAGCTCTTTGGGTCTGTTTACTGAATGTCTGTCCAGCACTCAGGACGATGGGACCCTCTTCCTTCAGTAACTGAAATACAAACAACAACATTACATAGATGGGAGAACTGAGGCAGGGATAGGGTTGGCTCAATGGGCCAGGTTCACCCCTGTCCTGGCAAAAGAATGTAGTGGAGCGTTTGCAATGCCCCTATTCAGTAGCTGCAGAGGCTGGCGAGGGTAAGGGAGTCCTGGAATCAGGAAAGCAGAAGCAGGACTGCTTCCAAGACAGGAGCAAAGCTGGACCAGGCCTACAGCAAGGCTGGTTACAGAGCAGGGACTAGTCTGGAACATTGCTGGGTGCAGGACAGGGTGAGGCTGGATGCAGGGCAGGGCCGAGCTGGAGCTGGGCTTGGCGTGAGGCACAAGAGGACAAAGACTCCAAGTCCACAGGCATGTGCATTGTGATCCACTGCTCCTGTGCAGTAGCCGGGCTTAAGAGCAAGTCACCTGACTGCCTTAGCCAATCAGGTGGTTCTGCTATGGCCCACCTGTGCTCATTGACTGCCTGGTGACTGAGCAGGCAGCTGCAAGAATTCATTCCTAAGAGGCAGAGCTTTCCCGTGGCCACAGCCCTCCATCCCTGCTCCCGTTCCCCGCCCGCCTCCAGCCTGCCCATGCCCCAGTTCCCCTCCATTCCCTGCCCTCCTGGGAACACTCCTGGTGCCTGCAGCTGTGGGAGAGGTTTTACTCCTTCCCTTTAGCTCCTTTGGCCCAGGCCAGCAGCCAGATGGGGCCAGAGCACAGTGATGGGCTGGGTCCAAATGTCAAAAGTGGCCTTTAATTTAGATTCTACATTTAGGTGTCAACCTTTAGCTGCCTGGGGCCTGGTTCTCAGAAGGGCTGGGTGGCTGCTGTCTCATTGACTCCAGCTATGGATGCTGAAGAGCTGTGGAGCACCTGCCCTGCTGTTTTGTAGTTGGGGGAGATAAACTGAGGCACCAAAAGTTCTGGTTTGCTTACTCCAGATCACAGAGTGAATCAGTGTGAGACATCTTGACACCTGGGCCTCTGCATAATTTCATAGAATCATAGAAAGGGATCTCAAGAGGTCATCTAGTCCCGTCCCCTGCACTCATGGCAGGACTATGAATTATTTAGACCATTCCTGACAGGTGGCTGTCTAACCCACTCTTTAAAATTTTCTTGGCCTATCCTCAGAGGTTAAGGAGAACAATTTTTTTCCCTCCTCCATGTAACAACCTTGTATGTACTAGAAAACTGTTATCATGTTCCCTCTCAGTCATCTCTTCTCCAGACTAAACAAATCCAGTTCTTTCAACCTTTCCTCATCGGTCATGTTTTCTAGCCCTTAAATCGTTGTTTTCCACTATTTATTAAATGGATACATAATCTGTTTGTGAACCAACAGGCCCGAGTCCATCTCCTCCTACAACCTCAGAGACTCAGCTTTATTTCCCTTCCAGATTCTTCTTGGTACCTTTGAACTTCCTCAGAGTCTTTGTAAGCACAATATTTTTATGTGCGAAATCACACAAAATCTTCTCTAGCTGAGGAGAAATCTCCCCTGGCGGCTGGCACTTCTCCTTCTCACACCTGGAGAGAAACAATTCCACATTGTTATACTGCAATCACTCATATGTTATAATTTCTTGTTAGTAAAAGTTTCTGCTCCCATGGGCCTAGAGTTAGAATTCCTTTATTTCTCCCAGTCCCAAAGCAAGTGCAACACAGGCCATGGCAGTGCAACCTTCCTCCCAAAGGTCCCATTAATATTCTTCAACTCTGGCCTGGAGAGACTGGCTCTAGGGCTACAATGGGATTGAGTCTCCATTGCCAATTCACTCCTCAGCTTCCATGCACCAATGGACAGGAAGTTCCCATGTCAAGTTTTGTAGACATTTGTCCTCTAGTAACTAGCCTGACAGATCAATTGCCCCATCCTCGGCTCATTCAGCACAGGTCTCCGAACAGTCCTCATATGGTAAAACTCTTGATCATTGCTGACCTGGGTTGAATTGTAACCAGTGACCTAGCAGTGAAAGACCCATATTCCAGCCCCACATTCCTAAAGCAGCCAGTCCTCCAGGGATGTCATATCTCCAGAAAACACATTAGGTTAATCTTTCCCATTCATTAGCTAATTATAGAGTCTTCTATAAAAGGGTGAGAGCCTAACAATTAAGTCCATCAGTGAGATTTGTATCCAAACCGTGACCCTGCCCCACGTATTTTGCTGTACAGCCCTGGAGAGTTTTGGTGTTAACGAGGTCTCTGAGTCCTTTCCCAGAACTGTGAAATATGAGGGGGAATGAGAAGGAGCCATGTACCTGCTCAAGGTGCTTCTGATGTCCTAGAGAGGAGGAGAGAAAAAGAATCTCAGTGCCACATGCCACACATTGGAAATACCAGGGAAGGGAGTTTTCAAATCTGGGGGCAGGGGGCAAAAGCCCCTGCGCTGACCCCAGGGCCATGGATGGATTCACTGAGTTAAAGGGGCTTTTCCACCTTTAATATCTGAATCTGTAACTCTTCAAAGAGCAATAATTACCAGCATTTCTGCAATGCACACACTGAGTTACACTGTTACCTCTGCTTGCTGGACTGTGGTGCCCATGATCCAGGAGTTGCCCTGTCCTTGTGTTGGAATCTGGGATGTTTTTATCTGAGTCTCACCTGCAGGAATTCACTCACTGGCTTCTGACACATCCCCTTCATCTCACTGATCAGCTCACTGAGATGGGAAATCTCCGCAGAGAGTTTGGTGATATTTTCATTCTCTATCTTCACTATCTCCTTGTACAGCTTTTCCACCTGAACCAACAGGAGTCGCTCTTGTTCCTCCAGGAACTGCCGCAGTTGCTGAAATTCAAACATAATCTTTTGCCTCTCAGTTTGTGTTTGTTTCTGTAAAAAAAAAATAAGGAAAGGGCAAGCCCAGGTCATGGAGAGAATTTGGGGTCCTTTTATGGAGGGCTGAGTGTGCAGAAGGGAGAATTTATTTGTAAACAGCAAGACATGAACTGGCACCTGACTACATACACCCTATGGTTAGCAGGGAGAGGATTTTCTAATACCTTCCCATTTGACCCCAATGTATCATACACTCATGGACTCATAGACATCATGACCATCTAGTCTGATCTCCTGCACATTAAAGACTGCAGAACTTCCCCCGCCCCCACTCCTGTAATAGACCCATAACCTCTGGCTGAGTTATTGAAGTACTCCATGTGACGCTGGCTGGATTAGGAGGACCCTTGAGGTGTATTCAGGAGCTCTTATTAGTCCCTTCTACATCAATCTTGCGCTGGGGGTGTCACGCTGGCTGGATTGGGGGAGGGCATTTATTATGTTATTTAACATCAATATGTCAAAATCATAATAATTCATGTGAGATATGCCATGTCAGGTACTGTTAGCAAGGCTGTAATGTGCTAAGTAAGGTGATAATGTTTATGTTCATGTGTTATATGTGTAATGGAAGTTATGGACATGTTTGATATATCTGTATTTCAAGTTGTGCTGTGTCTGAGCGACACCCCAGACAGGATGGCTGCAGAAATAGCCTGCTTAATGGCCCATTAAGAAGTTCACCGGTACAAGGGGTCCAGGGGGGAAGCCAGGGATATACCTGATGAGTCACCAGGACTTACTCATGTGACTCTGGACTCCATTTTGGTTCCTGTAAAATTCCACAAGCAGCATGGCACAGACCGAAGGACATAAAAGGCAGCTGCACGACATCCATTTTGTCTTTCAGTCTCTGTCTTTAGTCTACTGTCTACCTCTAGATCAGCTCATCTACAAATTAACTGAACTGAAGCTGTGAAACAAAGGACTGAGACCCATTCCGGTAATGGATGTACACCAGAAAGACTATACAGGCCTGCAAACTCCACAATTCTTCTAGAAACCTGATATATATGGACTTTCAAATCATGTGTATGTATCTGATTGCTTTAATCATTTAACATTTCTCTTATACTTTGTATCTTTCCTTTTATAATAAACCTTTAGTTTTAGTTACTAAAGGATTGGCTGGCAGCGTGGTATTTTGGGTAAGATCCAAACTTATATTGATCTGGTACTGTGGCTGACCCTTTGGGGTCAGGAGAAACCTTTTTGGTAAAGAGCATAGAGTTTTAAATAACTGATCTCTTCACTGGACCTAGTGGCTGATTGGGAGCCAGAGACTGAAATGCAGCAAAGGGGGCTGTGTATATTTTTATTTTGTCTTCTTGCTAACCAGTGTGGGGAAACATAAGTACTGTTTGTGGCTGGTTGGGAAGTCTGACTTCAGTGTCACCCACCAGTGCTGGGAGAATCTGCTCTCCTTTTGCAGACTGCCCTGACCTTGGCATTTTCAGGTGGCTACCCTAGGCACGGATGGGTCACACTCCAATCTAGATTTAAAGACTTCACATTAGAGAGAATTCATCATTTACCCTAGTTCAGACCAGCAAGTGACCTGTTCTCTATTCTGCAGAGGAAGGTGAACCTCCCCTTCTGCCCCCAGATCTCTGCCAATCTGACATGGGGGAAAATTGCTTCCTGATCTCAAATATAACAATCAGACCCTCAGCATGTGGGAGAGACCCACCAGCCAGACAGGGATTTTTCTATGCCTGTCATAGTCAGTATATTGTGATATCAGTGGTCTCTGAGAATCCAGATTCAAAGCAGCAGGAAACAGGCCTCAGCACTAGAGCTGGATGGCATTTTTTGCAGTAAATTATTTTTCAGAGGAAATGCACTACACTGCAGTGCTTTGAAATGGCTACACTGAAATGTGTTGTGAATTCCTGTCAATTTCATCTCACTGTTTTGGTAAAATAATAATAAAATAATAATAATAATTAATAATAAATGAAATTAAAACAAAGGCAAAACAAAACAAAAATACCACTAAAAATTTCTGGAAAAAAATGTTTCATTTAAAAAACTTCTTAATTTTTTGGGGGATATTTTTCAGAATTGAAAGGATTTCCCCCACCACCACCACCAATTTGGGGGGAATTTACAGTGAATAACTAGATCCATTATTTGCCAAGCCATTCTGAGAACTCCATTGACACAGATGCCAAAGGGAAAAGAAACAAAAAATTCAAAAAACTACTGCAAACCTCAGGCAGGGAGCTCTGCAGTGGATACACTCAATTCATGTTGGGAGGATTTTCCTCAAAGCCAGAAAATCTAGAAATGAATTCATTAACTAACATAAAAAGCGCAGATTCTGAAGAAGAGGATGCTGCCCTTCTCCAGGGAGAGGACTTATTCATGCCCTGGGCAGGTATGCATGCATATGTGCACTCTCACTCTCTCTCTTTCTCACTCGCTCACACGTTCCCGTGATCATGGAGAAATACACACAAACCCACATTCACCAAAGCCACAGAGGACTCTGCCTAAAAACAGACATCCCACTGCATGTCCCTGCAGATTAATGACAATGGGCACCTACTAGATACTCCTGGCTTTTCCATTCTCCAGCCACTTTAAATCCCAGGAGCTTGTCTCTCTCTTCCCTCAGAGTCTTCAAATGGGCCTGAAGTTTTTTCTGCAGAAACAGAAATGATCTGGGTGATTGTATTTTTAGGGGTGAGAATGGGGGGCTATTTTTCCACCAAACAAAATGAGGACTGGAGAACCTGATAAGTTTATGATATCAGAGATACTGAGAAAGTGAGTCTTATAAATGGACACTGGGAATGTTTTCTATTCAGACTCTAAAATTATGAGGTCCTGTTTCTCCATTGAAACAGCATGAAGCTGGTGTCATGTCTTGGTTTGTTGTTTCACCTTGTGAAATAATCTATCTTTGTGAAAGTTTAACTAACAAAATGATACAAATCTCAGAAGCCACCAAGGCTAGAAACATGGGGTGGAATTCTCAAAAGAGCCCAACTCCCATTGAATTTCACCCCTGAACTCCTGTATTGGTTGGACAGAACTGCTCTAAGCCCACGTGCAAACCCCATTAGATGTGTTGATTTGTGTTACGAACAGTTGGGGTTTGCCTGATTGCTGTCCTAAACCTTTTCAATAACAGTGCCCTCTGGGTAGCTACCCCTTAGTCCCTAACAGAGTGCTCAGAAGCCGGGATTCTGGGAGATTTCAAAAGGATGCATTGTGAAACTAGTGGAACCACTTTGGATGGTCCTTGCCCACATACACAATAAAACAATTCAGATTGAAATAGGTCAGCATCGTCCAGGGGTTAGTTTTGCTGCAATCCAGTCCAATCCCAATGGTATTTGGCATGGACCTGCACTGTTTGGAACCGTTCAGTGTGTGGACTCGAGGTGCTCAAGTCCACTCAGTGTTTAGCACAGTGGCCTCCGTTAGTGCAGACCAGCATCTGAGTTTAACCACTCATGGACCAACATGGGAATTGAGAATCCCTGTGGGAAACCTCATCTCCCTGCTGGGCCTGGGAGCTTTATCAAGGAATGTTTCCCTTCTAATGGACATGTTCAGTGTTTGGCAACAGCTTTGCTTAGTGGTTAGGGCATCTTTGGGACACCTTGGTTCTGTTCTCCAGCTCTTCCATTGAGCTTCCAAGTGATCCTAGGCAAGTCACATCCTCTTTCTGTGCCTCTGTTTCCCCCCCACCACCACCACCACTTTTTTATCTGTTTGTCTAGTTAGTTAGGTTGTCTGCTCAGGGAAAGGATTGTCCCTCACTGTGTTTTGTGCAGGGCCCAGCACAATGGAAGTCAGATCTCTTTTGGGGCCTGTGGGGGCTACTGGGAGGCAAACTGTAATAATAATAAATACTGTGATATAAATCAGTAACAACAGCTTGTAACTACCCCTACTCCAGTCTGAAGGCAACGCTCTCACATAAATTGGCCTACAGCTCTTTTGATTGAAACCTCACTGGTCATTTAACAGTTTCGATTCTGTAGATAGCTCCCTTATTTCACCAATGGGAGCTGGTTTGGAAAAGGATTCAGCTTCTCAGCTAAAACTTTCCCACATCAGACATCTTTAAAGTTTCTTTTTTTTTTTTGGCCTTTCTTGCCATGCTGCAGTATCATTTACGTTTTAAAACATCTTCCATACAATAAGGCTTTACAGAGCTGAGTAACATACACCAATCGTGGAAGGCAAAAGAGATCAAGTGTGTCAGGCAATTTGAGTTTAAAGTAATTTATAATTACAGTCCAAAGTTATTACACATCAGATTAGACAGTGATTCCCTACCTTGTACTCCTGGCCAGCCTCCTCTATGGGAACCAAAGTGTGAGCTCTGTGAGCCTCGGATCTGTCACATATCACACAGATGGGGCTTTGGTCCTCTTCACAGAACAATTTGAGAGGCTCTTGGTGTTCCCCACACACTCTTTCCCTGCCTGCTTCCTTTATCACCTGTAAACTCAGCTGTTTGGCAATTTCTAGAACATTTGCCAATTGCCTATTTGGCCTGAAGTTTCTTTGTCGCACAGTTTCTCTGCACTGAGGGCAAGAGATGTCTGTACCTGATCTTTCCCAGTACTGGGTGATGCAAGCTTGGCAGTAATTGTGCCCACACTCCATAGTGACAGGTTCTCTGAAATAGTCCAGACAGATGGGACATGTTGCCTCATCCTGGAGGCTTTCCAAGGGGCTCCCTGCAGCCATGGCTTCCTCTGGACAGTGAAACAGCAGGATTAGTTTCACTTTCCTGAGTTCATATGCTCCTCCTACAGCAGCAACTGGGAGTTTTCTTTCCTGGAACTGACTCATGCCATTTGCTGAGCTGGAATGTGTCCTTTGTAAAAGTTACAACTCCAGCTTTTGTGAAAAAATGTTCCACTAGGGCTCAGATCCTGCAATCAGCCCCTTGTGCTGCTCTGGAGGGTCACAGAGGCTTCACTAGGGCATCAGTATTAGCTTATAATGATGAGCTTGCAGGAGCAAGGTTTGTGTGTTTAAGGAGTGACATGAAACAAACTGGAGCATGAGAAGACTGCTTGGAGCCAGCACTCTATGAAGAGAACCACAGGAGTCATCCTGCCTTTCATGGGAAAAACAATGAGTTCTGGGAAATATAAGGAGAAGCAAAAAGACATTTTGTCCCCCATTTCCTGAGGAAACCCTGGGCAGGGTCTGGAATGTTCAGGAAAACCTGGATCTTGGTTACAACTGAAAGGCAGCAGCAACGTCGAAGACTGAAATCTTGGGAGATATTCCAGAGAATTGGAAGCAAAGGGCAGTGGGGAGTGGCCAGTTGCATGATGTCCTCAGTCTATGGCAGTTGCCTCTATTGATTCCAGTGAGACAATTCCTAGAATGCCTAGATCAGGGGTGAGCCCTGACTTCCTTATGAATTTTGAGTGTTCAGCAGCATTCAGGGTTGGGCCCTAAGTATTTACCTGTTTCCCAGTCTGGTTACTATGGGCTGAGGCAAAGGGACAGTGTTACTCGGGGTTCCTCAACCCAGTAACTTTTAGTCTCTGCAAGCCAGTATCAGGACATAAAACAAGGGAACACAGTACATCTGCCTACTATAGGCTGGCAAAAGATGGGTCAGAACCACATGCTTATAACTTAAAAGCTTTAAGGAGCCCAGCAATCTCCCTTGGAATTATTTTCACCAGTCTCCACTTATTAGTCTTAAGCACATACACTTGCAAGAGGTATCAGAGCACCCCAAAAGTCAGGGTACTTGATAGTTACCCCCACAAGTCTGAGACAGTCTTCAGGTGATTCAGGCACAGATTTCTGAATGGCACGTCCTTCCATCTATGCCTGGAGATCTTTCAATTTGTCCACAAAGTGATCTGCTGACTCAGACTTGTTACCCCAAAAGTTATAGAGACAGTTCAATCAAGAAAAATTTTATATATCTGACCAAACAAATCAATCACTAGGCAGAAGCAGGAGCTACAGAGACATGTCAATTTAAAAAAAATTGCTAAGAAAGCAGTCAATCTAATAGCTAGATTTCCCTATAACTGCAGTCCTAGAATATATACCAGACTTCCTGTTTTTCACAGACATCTGCCCCAGCATATTCAGAGAGAGAGAACACATATAGCCAGGCTCACTTCACAAGTTCACTGTCTCCCCCCACCGGTTGTTTACTTATGCTGAGTCCCTGCAAAGGTCTGAAAATGACTAAATGCAGTAAGCAGGATAATTGTTAGTTCATCCCAATAACTAGCAGTGGCTTGGACACCTGGCTGATTGCTAAAATGCCCCTGTACAGTCCCTTATTTGAAGGCCACCTCCCTTTTTATATAAGGAGGCCTTCGCACAACTGCAGTCATCCCCATAAAAGATTCTGGATGTACTAAAGCTGTGATCCAACGAACACTCAAGACTCCTAAGCTGAGACTGAGCAAATGATCTTCTTGTTGGCACCACAAATCCAGCACACCTGATTAGCAGGGTGATGATTACAGGGCAGCAAGTTCCACATATTTCCCTTCAAGAGAAGGGCAAGCATGGCACATTTGCCTCCACAAGGTGAGGGTGGTGGAGGTATAAGCTAAGGGCTTGTTGGCTGGGGGACTTGAGAGAGCTGAAGCCTTTGAATCATAGGCAGTGGGTATCAAATGCTAAGCTTTCCCTGGCACAGCCGTCACCATCAGGCTGTGAGATGCCCTGGGCAGTGATGGCCCCACCACTTCCCCTCCCTGCTAGATTCCCCCTTCCCTGGTAGCTGAGAAGGACAAGAAGCAATATTTGCTACACAGCTTCTCAGGTTCCTTGGACTCCCCAGGGAGATTACTGATGAACCGAGGAAGCTGAGTAGTAGATACTGCCTCCTCAGCCATCTAGGAACCTGCATGCTGCCCCCTCTCAATCCCCTCCCCTCAGTTGAGCAGCACAATGCAACCTCTGCTAGCCAGGGGCCAGCTTCCAGCCAGGTGATTCCCCAGGGCTGGGTGAGCATGCAGGGAACCACCTGACTCCAGAGCCCTCCTTGCCAGGCCCCCTAGCCTCCCTCTGGCCTCACACCCAGGCCCATTAGCTCCATACCCACAGGGCACCCAACGCAGCACTTGCCGAGCCCTCAGCCACAGGGCCACATGACTCAGCGCAGATACTTCATGGTGACCCAGTGCAGACCCCAAGCCAAGAGCAGTGGCTTGAAACCAGGGGAAGGACCCAGCAGCAGCCTAGGACCCCCAGCTCACCCAGCAGCAGCACACACTCCCAGCCGGTCCCGAGCGGGTCTGGCGGCAGGCTCAGGGCAGGCTCCCCAGGCGCTGTGAGCAGATTAGGGCAGCAATGAATGGAATGGGCCCCCAGCCCGGCCAGTGGCACAATGATCCTGGTCTCCCTCCCCTTGGTGGGGCTGGGGACTGAGCCTAAGCAGAGCCCGGAGAAACTGCACATGGTGAGGAACTGGGCTGGGGGGGGTGTTGCTGCATGGCAAGCTGGGGGTCCCTAGGGTGCCACTGGGTCCTTTCCCCAGTTCCCAGCCATTGCTCTTGGCCCACGGGCCACTCCAGGGCAAATCACCATAGAGTACCCATGCCAGGCCCTGAACCCATATGTGGCCTAGTGGCTGGGGGGCTCGGCGAATGCTGCCTGGGGCTCCCTGTGGGCCCGGACTCTAGAGGCACTGGGCCCGGGTGTGAGGCTGGCAGGGTGAACGGGGAAGGTAGGGGTGTGGAAGACAGAAAGGGGACCAAGCAGGGATGGGGGGAAAGAAGGGATGCAGCAAGTGGTGGGACCAGGCATGGGGTGTGAGGGTGAGCAGGATGAGGGGGCAGGGCCTGAGGCGGAGTGGGGGCGGGGCTATGGGTGGAAGAGGTGGGATGGGGAGTTAACCTTCCTAAGGGGAAGCTTCACCCACTGCCCATGCTTTGAATCCTACTCCATGTCATGATACTAAAGAAGAAAACCACTACCACTTGGAATAGCAGAATCATTACAGTGGGACGTAGGGCCACATTCAGAACGTTCCTGTCGTGGTGGGGGACCATCCTAATAATACTTCTCACCACTGGTGTTCTAGGTCCTTACCCACCCTGATTAGTATCTGAGTAACTTTGTTGGCTGCATGATGTACAGTGATTATGATTCTATGTGCTTTCTCTCTAGCAGCTTGCGAATGTTTTTACAAATCAGGGTGTACAAGCAAATCTTTTACAACAGTTAAGTTCATTGCAAGAGGTACAAGACTTGCAGCAGAATACAAGGTATATTTCACTTTTAACTCGCTGTATTTAAGCTTAGGCACTTGAAAAATCACAACCTCGAATGGTAACAGCATGAGAAAAGCATTTGTTTTCCTGTGAGTTATATTTGATCCAATGTACCTGGCTGATAAGGAACATAGGGCACCAGCTTGCGAGGCATACACTATTGTCACCTAAATACACAATCACAAATTCATTTGCAAAAGGGTTAATTGCATAATGGCACTCCCTCCCCGTGGTTACTAAACACATGGCTGTAGGATGTTTTTATTGCACTTATACTCTATTTCTAGCTTTTCTAAACATGTTTCCAACTCTCCTGTTTTTTATTTTTGAACATTTTTCACCACTCACATTTTATAATCCATGGGTTTGATTACAGTCTGGTTAACATTAAGACCTAAAGTCATAATAGGGGAAACCGACTTTGCTCCTGCTTCTGACATTAACAGAACAAAGGCTGTGATTTTCTCTGATTTCCTGTTATAGGTGAAATTCACCATTCTCCACCAAGCCTGTTTGAGTAGAGTTGGAAACATGCCCTTGTTAGAGATTCTAACAGGTCCAGCCCACAAGGACCTGAGACTATGTGCCCTTTCCTT
Organism: Emydura macquarii macquarii; assembly: GCF_026122565.2. Taxonomy (NCBI): domain Eukaryota; kingdom Metazoa; phylum Chordata; order Testudines; family Chelidae; genus Emydura; species Emydura macquarii. The sequence continues at coordinate 193,513 of NW_027131996.1, read as the reverse complement.
AACCAGTCGGAACATGACCATCTCCCCTATCTGCTACTCTTAGGAGTTTAGGATAGGACCCATTCTCTTGTCCATTTTCCAAACGTTATTTCCCAAGGCTACAGCAAATTGCTGGTGGGTGCTGGCAACGACTTTTAACAGCTACTGCCTCCACTGGTCTGTAAGGACATGGGGTTTCATGTTGTCTGGTGGGGCACCATCTATCCACCACTGTTCCGGAAGATGCATGTCTCTCCCAGTCATTGCCTTGAAAGGGGTCACCTTAGCCATAAGGATGAATGGTAGTCTTTGGTCCCAATCCTTTCCTTGTTCGTTCACTACCTATCTGAGGGCTGTTTTCAGAGTGCGGTTAGTGCGCTTTACGTGGCCTGAGCTTTGTGGGTGTCCATGTATGTGCAGCCTTGGCTTAATTCCAAATGCTTGGCAGATTCCTTTTGTGATTTCCCCAATGAAATGAGGCCCTTGGTCTAAATCAATTTCCTTTGGGATACCCCATCTAGATATGATTTTACCCCATCTAGATATGATTTACTCAATGAGCACCCGAGCCGTAGTCTGGGCTGTGTTGTTTCAAGTGGGTGCTGCTTCCACCCATTCAGTAAATGCCTCAATAATCACCAGGCAATACTGATTACCCCTAGGCAAAGGGATGATATAATCAATTTGTAATTGAGCCCACGGTCCCTCAATCATTTGGTGCATCCGAGGACCTTTAACTATTTTGGAATCTGCATTGTTGACTGTGCAGGGTAGATGGCTATTTACAAACTGTTCCATGTCATTGCTCATGTGTGGCAACCAACCAGCAGGCTGCAGCCGGGATAAAGTTATCTCTACCCCAAGTGCTCCCCCTCATGGACTAGGAAGATCATTTCTATCCTCAGAGCTGTGGGCACCACCCACACTGCTTCCTGTTCCCCTTCTTTAGTTGTTAGAATCAATTTAATTTGTACTTATTTTTGCCACACTTTCCATTCCCTGTATTTTCTTTTTCTCATTAGTTCTGCCAGGCTGGGATCCTGGCCTTGAAGGGTAACCAAATCTATCTACATGAAGTCTCCTTTCTTGCTGTGGCATTAGGGACTATACTGACCCCATCTCTTGGCTGCCACATTTCCCCATCCTTAGCCCCCCTTTTTTACCTTTTTGTCCACCTGACTATTTCATTTTGCTTTCTCAGTTCCCTTTCTCTGAGCCGTCACCCATCCCAAGTGCATCACAGTATCCTGTGCTTCTGCTAAGGCCCACATGTACGCTAACTTGTCAGCATGAATTATGGGTTTTCCATCAGCAGACCTCATACCTCTCTTTCTCCATTCAGGGGCCCAATCCACTAGGGATGGGAGCACCCAGTCCAAGTGTGTGAAAATGGCAACTTTCTTTGAGGGGGTGGGTATTCTCAAGGGCTACTGCTATGGCTACTATCTGGGCAGTTTAGGCAGAACGCAGCAAACTCTGTCCCCTTAGCTTAGCACCTCGTCTGTGGGCACTTTTATGGCAGCATAGCCAGTATGAGGTTTACCCATTTCATAATAACAAAGACCGTCCACAAACCAAAGAACAGCTACTATTTTCTGCATTTCACTCAACACAGCCCTCCCCCCACAAAGCGGTGTCTCTGCAGGTGGTGCCTTTGGCAAAGGGCATTCATGCTCTACTCCCTCTTTCATAAGACCACACGGTACCAGAGTAAGTATGGGGACCTTTTCCATAGCCACATTTTTGTTCAACAAGGCGAGGGTCCATTTTGCTAATCAGGGACTGGACACATGACCATTGCTGATCTTGCCAGTGAGTACATATTTTACAGGGGAGTGAGCTGTTCTTAGCAATACAGAAGACAAGCCTACCAGGTATTCCCAATGCTGCAAAGCCCAAACAAGTGCCAAATCCTCCTTTTCACAGGGGGTGAATCCCTTCTCCACCTCGCTCAGAGTCTTGGAGACTCACACCACAGATTGGACCCCTGTCCCATGGTTCTGATTCAGCACATCCCCCATGCTGTGGTCTGTGGTTGCCAGCTGCAGCACAAACGGCTCTTCTACTTGGGGATATGCTAGTGCTGGGGCTTCTGCTAATGCTTGCTTTAACTGGACCATAGCTTGGTGCTGCTGGGGTCCCACGCCAATGTTTCTCCTTTCTTTAACAATTCTTGCCATGGGGTGGCTTTCTCTGAAAATCCCTCAATTAAATCTCAGGAGAAATTGACCATTCCCAGTAAGGATCTGAGCACTGTTATATCAGTAGGGACAGGGAGTTTGAGTATTAACTCAACCCTTTGTTGGTTGGGGGAGCACCCTCCCTGTCCTAGGGTCACCCCAAGATAATTCACCTCCTGAGAACATAACTGGGCTTTCTTTGGGCTCACCTTAAATCCAGTTTCCTGAATCTTTTGTAACACTTTGTCTAAAAGCTCCAGGTTTTCTTCTCTGGTCTGGGTGCAGACCAAGATAACAGCCACATAAGAAATCATACTGTGCCTATCAGGCATTCCTTCCCACATTTTGGCTATATGGGCATGGCGGATGACAGGGGCATTATTCCAGCCCATGAGAGCCCTTGCAAAACACAGTTGCTTGCCCTGAAAGGTAAACACAGAGTTATAATAACTGTCCTGGTGCAAAGAGATAGCAAAGAAAGCATTAACCAGGTCTAAAACTGAGAACCATTGGGCTCCTCCTACAATGGAAGCCATCACCTCCTGATACTTACCCACTACAGGAGCTATCAACACGTACTCTATTAAGGGAATGGAAGTCCAACACAAGCCTCCAAGTCTTGATGTCACTTTTAAGGACTGGTCATAGGGCAGCATTATTGGAGCTTGTTTGTTCCACTAAAACCCTTTGCCTCAGTAGTCCATCATTTTTTTCTTTCTGCCTTGCTTCTGGGGTGCAGGATCAGGACCTATGACTTGTTCATTGATTTTACCACATTCTATTTTACTTTTGGCCCAACCTCCTGGTGTCTTTCAGCAATCTCCAGAAAGGCTGGGGGCCACTTGTGCAACTCCAGTTCTTCAGATGCCATAAGGGCTGCAACCCTGTAGTTCGTTGAAATCTCCACAGGATCCCAGGGTATGTCATTTTCCACAAAACCTACTGGCAAAATCAACCTGTTCTCTTAGTTCCCTCAATGCATCTATACCCAGAATTCCTTCACCTCTCAAGTCCATTAAGCCAAATTGTCCTTTATTTTTCTTAGTTCCCACTCTATATGGGATTAAGTTTAAAGGACTAGAGGCCCAAATATCAACCCTGCATTGCATTAAAGAAAACAAAGTCTTTCTCGATCGGGCGCAGGCACAGTGTAAGGAAGATTCATCCATCTGCCATCCGGACCGGGAAACTAAAGAAGTGTGCTGCTTGCCTGGAGCTAGGATTAGGGATGTGACGGAGAGACTGCCAAAACTTATCAAGTCCTCAGGCCACTACCCCTTCCTACTTCTCCACGTGGGCACCAGTGACACTGCCAAGAATGATCTTGAGCGGATCACTGCAGACTATGTGGCTCTGGGAAAAGAGATAAAGGAGTTTGAAGCGCAAGTGGTGTTCTCATCCGTCCTCCCTGTTCAGGGAAAAGGACCAGGTAGGGGCCGTCGCATTGCGGAAGTAAATGCGTGGTTATGCAGGTGGTGTCGAAGAGAGGGCTTTGGATTCTTCGATCATGGGATGTTGTTCCAGGAAGAAGGATTACTAGAAAGAGATGGGATTCACCTAACGAAGAGAGGGAAGAGTATCTTCACAGACAGGCTGGCTAACCTAGTGAGGAGGACTTTAAATTAGGTTGGACGGTGCAGTTGCCTTTTATGTCCTTTGGCCTTTGCCATGCTGCTTGTGGAAATGTACAGGAATAAGATGGAGTCCAGGGTCACGTGAGTGACTGGTGACTCATCAGGTATATCCTTGGCTTTTCCCCCCAGGCCCATTGTACCTGTGAATTTCCTTAATAAGCCATTAAGCAGGCTAGTGCTGCAGCCATCCTGTCTGGGGTGTCGCTCAGAAACACAGTACGATATGAAATACAGATACAAACATATCCATAACTTCCATTACACACATAACACATGAACATAAGCATTATCATCTTACTTAGCACATTATAGCCTTTCTAACAGTACCTGACATGGCATATCTCGCATGAATTATTATGATTCTGACATATTGATGTTAAAAAATATAATAAATGCCCCACCAATCCAGCCAGCGTCACACCCCCAACGTGAGATTGGTGAAGAAGGGAGTAATCATAGTTCCTGAATACACCTTGTCACACTGGTTGGACTGGAGGGGGCGGGGGGGCATTTGTCGTATTGGTTAACATTAATATGTCAAAATCATAACGATTCGTGTAAGATATGCCATGTCAGGCACCGTTAGAAAGAATATATTGTGCTGAGCAAGATGCTAATACTTATGTTCATGTATTATAGGTAAAATGAAAATTATGGATGTATTTGATATTTCTGTATGTCAATTTGGGCTGGCTGGGACACACCCCAGACAGAGAGGCGGCAAGACAATAGCCTGCTGGATGGCCCATTAAGACACTCACAGAGGCAAGGGGTCCAGGAAGAAACCCCAGGCAGACCTGAAAAGTTACCAGGATTGACCCATGTGACTCTGGACTCCATTTTAGTTCTTGTGACTTTCCCCAGGCCGCGTGGCCCGGGACAGAGGGTATATAAGATCAAATCCCAGAATCCATTTTTGCCTTTGTTCCTGTTCAGTTACTGACACACACCTACCTCTAGATCATTTCATCTTGCAACTGAACCGAAGGACATAGACCCATCCAGATACTGGATGTGTACCAGAGGGAACTATACAAGCCTGCAACTCCACATTTGCCTATAGCTAGAGCAGCCCCTGCTGCTGCCTAACTCACCTGCAAGGTCTAGTCCTGTAGGTGTGCTCTGATCATACCAGCTAGATCATGCCCTAGTCAAAGTGCCAGAGAAACAGGAGGGCGTGAGGCTGTTCCCCATATAATATTTAGGCTAGTGGTAAGAGCACTTGCATGGGATGAGGGTGATCTAAGTTCAATTCTCTCCTTTGTCTAATGGGGAGAAAGGATTTGAACAGCTGTCTTCCACCTCTCAAGGAAATGCTCTAACCACTGAGATGACAATAGTGGGCACCATTTCTCCCTCCTCCCCTGCCTCTTTTGTGGAATTCAGTGCCTGTCTAACTCAGTCTCACAAGACAGGCCTTAGGCACCTCAGCTGCCTGATTCGAGGAGAGGGGTTGCTGTTTGTGGATCACTAGCAAAGATAGGCGCCTCCCTGCAGCTTGGACGGAGGCACCGAACACTGTGAGGTGGTGGAACTTAGGATACACCCCTGTAACTGGTATCTCCCATTGGCTGGCCTTGACAGCTTTCTGCCTAATGTTCTGTTCTAAGGCACCTTTTGCTCCCCAAGCATTGTATATGGAACTTGGGTGCCTAATTCAGGCTTTGGGAATCTCAGTGTTGTTCCTTCCATTTTCTAGGCATATAAATGTGAGATATTGAATGCTGTGTGCCACAAGGCCTAAGTCCCTCTGTGGATCCTCAGTCTTCATGGGCCAGTGAGTTGTGCGTCTCAGCAGAGACTGTCAACAAAGGGCCCAATCAGTACAGACTTTGTGGTTACATGTGTATTTGTCATGGGTACATCTGGCCCAACAGGGACTAGGCTGAGATCCCAGCATATTCCACACAAGGCACTGAGCAGCCACCAGATGGATGTTCAGCCACTGCCCACATGGATGGGGATCTGGCATAGAATCATAGAATCATAGAGTTGGAAAGGACCTCAGGAGGTCATCTAGTCCAACCCCCTGCTCAAAGTAGGACTAACCAGGACTAACCTCAGCTAAATAATCCCAGCCAGGGCTTTCTCAAGCTGCATCTTAAAAACCCACAAAGATGGAGATTCCACCACCTCCCTAGGTAACCCATTCCAGTGCTTCACCACCCTCTTAGTGAAAAACTTTTTTCTAATGTCCGACCTAGACCTCCCCAACTGCAACTTGAGACCGTTGCTCCTTGTTGTGTCATCTGCCACCACTGAGAACAGCCTAGCTCCATCCTCCCTGGAACCCCCTTTCAGGTAGTTAAAGGCTGCTATCAAATCCCCCCTCATTCTTCTCTTCTGCAGGTTAAACAAGCCTAGTTCCCTCAGACTCTTCTCAGAAGTCTTGTGCTCCAGCCTCCTAATCATTTTTGTTGCCCTCCAATAGACTCTCTCCAACTTGTCCACATCCTTTTTGTAGTGGGGGGCCCAAAACTAGACACAATACTCCAAATGCGGCCTCACCAATGCCAAATAGAGGGGAATAATCACTTCCCGCGATCTGCTGGCAATGCTCCTATTAATGCAGCCCAATATGCTATTAGCTTCTTGGCAACCAGGGCACACTGCTGACTCATATCCAGCTTTTTATCCACTGTTACCCCCAGGTCCTTTTCTGCAGAGCTGCTGCCTAGCTCGTCTGTCCCCGGTCTGTAATTGTGCATGGGATTCTTCCATCCTAAGTGCAGGACTCTACACCTGTCCTTGTTGAACCTCATCAGATTTCTTTTGGCCCAATCCTCCAATTTGTTTAGGTCCTTCTGTATCCTATCCCTACCTTCCAGGGTATCTACCACTCCCCCTAGCTTAGTGTCATCTGCAAACTTGCTGATCTGCAATCTACCCCATCCTCCAGATCATTAATGAAGATGTTGAACAAAACTGTCCCCAGGCCCGACTCCTGGGGCACTCTGCTTGTGACCGACTGCCAGCTAGACATGGAGCCATTGATCACTACTTGTTGAGCCCTATGCTCTAGCCAGTTCTCTATCCATTTTATAGTCCATTCATCCAACCCATACTTCTTTAACTTGCTGATAAGAATACTGTGATAGACCGTATCAAAAGCTTTGCGAAAGTCGAGGTATATCACGTCCACCACCTTCCCCACATCCACAAAGCCAGTCACTTCTTCATAGAAAGCAATCAGATTGGTCAGGCATTACTTTTCCTTGGTGAATCCACGTTGACTGTTCCTGACCACCTTCCTCTCTTCCGAGTGCCTTAAAATGGATTCTTTGAGGATCTGCTCCATGATTTTTCCAGGGATTGAGGTGAGGTCTATAGTTCCCTGGATTCTCTTTGCTCCCTTTTTTGAAGATGGGCACTATATTTGCTTTTTTCCAGTCATCAGGGACATCCCCCAATTGCCACGAGCTTTCAAAGATAATAGCTAATGGCTCTGAAATCACATCAGCCAACTCCCTCAGCACCCTCGGGTGCATTGCATCTGGCCCCATGGACTTGTGTATGTCCAGTCTTTCTAAATAGTCTTGGACCAGTTCCTTGAGCACTGAGGGATGTTCACCTCCTTCCCATTCTGTGCTGCTCAGTGCAGTAGTCTGGGAGCTGACCTTGTCTCTAAAGACAGAGGCAAAAAAGGCATTGATTACTTCAGCTTTCTCCACATCCTCTGTCACTAGGTTGTCTCCCCCATTCTGTAAGGGGCCCACACTTTCCCTAATCTTCCTCTTGTTGGTAACATACCTGTAGAAACACTTCTTGTTCCCCTTCACATCTCTTGCTAGCTGCAACCCCAATTGTGCTTTGGTCTTCCTGATTTCATTCCTGCATGTTCAAGCAGTATTTTTATAATCCTCCCTAGTCATCTGACCAAGCTTCCACTTCTTGGAAACTTCTTTTTTGTGTTTAAGTTCGCCAAAGACTTCTTTGTTAAGCCAAGCTGGACGCCTACCATATTTGCTATTCTTTCTGCACATCGGGATGGTTTGTTCCTGTGCCCTCAATAAGGTTTCTTTAAAATACAGCCAGCTCTCTTGGATTCCTTTCCTCCTCATATTAGCCTCCCAAGGGATCCTGCCCATCAGCTCCCTGAGGGAGTCAAAGTGTGCTTTTCTGAAGTCCATGGTCCGTATCCTGCTGTTCTCCTTTCTTCCTTTTGTCAGGATCCTGAACTCGACCGTCTCATGGTCACTGCTGCCTAGGTTGCCACCCACTTCTACTTCCCCTACCAAATCTTCCCTTGAAGTTTAAAGCTAAGAGGGAAGAGAGAAATGCAATTGTGCCACTGTGCTAGAGTTCAGTTTATTTGGGTGACTTAAAAAATAAAATGACTGAAATCATACTTAACGTTTTTTTAAAGTGGAACTTTTAGTTTTAATTTCCATGATTTTAAAAGTTTGAGAGTTTAAAATACTCTCTTTTCAGATTTTTCTAGAGGAGGTTGGTGGCACATCTGCTCCGCCTGAACTCCAAGCTAACTAAGAGTTTTGGGCAGTTATGTATGCATTACAATGTTCTCTGAAATATGCCCTACAGAATGGTATGCAAGATACGAAGAAGGACATGTTTGCATTTTTATGATGAACTGGAGAAAATCAAGCCGATAGACAGATACTCTTATAATAATTAAAATAACACATCAAAGTACATCTATTTACAAAGACAAAGTAAAGCAACAACTAAATCTAAGATGTATATCAATTATACTAAGTTATGCTGTAGTAAGAAGTGAGAGCTTAAGGCCTGTAAAACAGGCTAAGGCCTAAATGGAAAAAGCCGAGTGAACAGAAGTATAAGGGGTCACTCAAGTTAACTGAAACTGGTACAGGAAAGTGCTGATACTGCAAGAGTGTAAAACTACCAAAATATTACTAAAATATGTAGTAGGTATAAGAGGTACCAAGATACTAACTCTCTGAAATGACACTTTTATGGATAGAAATGATACATGGAGTGGCAGTGCCCAAATCAGCCAATCAACGGAAAAAGGTGGTATTAGACTACGTCAAGAGGGTGGCAACTACCTACGTCAAAGAGGGGCAGAACGAAAGTGTATGTAACAGTGTATAAAAGAGGGTGTCAGAGGGAATACCGGCGTCCGGTCAAGGGGATAACGGAAAGTCCCGCCGTTGGGCCGAGACCATTGTAACGCCGCCTATGTGAAACTGACCCAGAGATACTCTGTAAGTCATTTCTCATTGTGCCACACGCAATAAACCTGGCCTGGGTGCCTTCGTTGCTCAGCTAATCTGTGGTCATGTCGACTCATTCGATCGTGAGAGCCGTCTCAGTTTCCTGATCAGAGCTGGGACAGCATCTACACAGGGACACACGCACGCAGCCTACACTAATAAACATCGGTGACCAACACACCGATTACCACATATGCTTGATTCTGACTGATTGTATTGCGGCCTTCATAGAAAGATATGTGTCACACTGCCAGTCAGTCTCTTGTGGCAAGGCACCTCTTTTACCTTGGCAGGCTAAGCACTTTGTCCTATGGTGGTGGGGGCCTGGAGAAAGTCAGCCCCACTGTGGACGGTGTTCATTCTTCCACTTGGGGATTTATTTCCCAATATTTTCCAGGGAGGCCTCAGGGCAGGTCTCAGGAGTGCACTCCAACAAACATAAAAAAAGAAAGAAAAAAACCAGTTCTAACACAAAACAAAGGGGAATACCTTTTCCTATCCTCCACTCTGAGGGCATGTGCCTTTGTTATTGGCCTGAGGTGCCAGATCTATTTTAGCCAGGTGGTCAATTATGTAGCTTCCCTATAAGGAGGAGAGCAGCCCTTCACCCTGGAGCGGCCTTTCTCCCTGCTGTCACTAGCCCTGCAGCAGCTTGTCTCTCCTCCCACTTTCTCACCCATGAGGGGTTTAAAAGATCTCAGGCAGCCCTAATTGGACTCAGGTGTCCCTAATTGACCTGAGGTAACCCTTTTTCATCTTATAGGGAAAAGGGCCTTTATCATTCTAGTCCCTGCAGAGACTTCTTTACAGTGCAGATAGTCTGGCATGGAGCACATTGGTGCATGCTTCTTCTGCCACCTCTGAGGGCTCTAATATGACTGACAGCTCTTTTATCTCCATCCGAGAGGTCTTCTGTGTGACCTCTCAGGGCTGCCAGTTTTCTACCAGAACCTCCTCCAGACCCGGCAGCTGGTTTCAGATTATTTTTGTAGATCATGGATCAGATGCAGATACAAATTTCATATTGTGTAGGCTCTAGAAATTTGGAGACCACCGGAGGAGTCTCCTGGGGTTCTCCTGGATTGGGAAATGACATAGAGGCTTTTCTGAACACATCCAGGAAGGTTGCCAACCCCCTCTGATTGGAAAGAGTGAGGGTGGACCACCTTGGTGATGCTCTTTTCGACTCATAGAATATTAGGGTTCAAAAGGACCTCAGGAGGTCATCTAGTCCAATCCCCTGCTCAAAGCAGCACCAACCCCAACTAAATCATTCCAGCCAGGGCTTTGTCAAGCCAGGCCTTAATAACCTCTAAGGATGGAGATTCCACCACCTCCTTAGGTAACCCATTCCAGTGCTTCACCATACTAGTAGTGAAAAACGTTTTCCTAATATCCAACCTAGACCTCTCCCACTGCAACTTGAGACCATTGCTCCTTGTTCTGTCATTTTCTGCCACTGGAAATAGCCTAGTTTCATCCTCCCTGGAATCTCCTTTCAGGTGGTTAAAGGCGGCTATCAAATCCCCCCTCATTCTTCTCTTCTGCAGACTAAACAAGCCTAGTTCCTTCAGTCTCTCCTCTTAAGTCATGTGTTCCAGCCCCCTCATCATTTTTATGCCCCTTACTGAACTCTCTTCAATATGTCCACATCCTTTCTGTAATGGGGCCACAAAACTGGACACAATACTCCAATGCCAAATAGAGGGGAATAATCACTCCCCTCAATCTGCTGGCAATGCTCCTACTAATGCAGCCAAATGTGCAGTTATCCTTCTTGGCAATAATGTCATACTGTTGACTCATATCCAGCTTTTTGTCCACTGTAACCCCCAGGTCCTTTTCTGCAGAACTGCTCCTAGTCTGTCGGTCCCCAGTCTGTAGCAGTGCATGGGATTCTTTTACAAGTGAGAGAAGATCATCAATCCATGACTAAGGGGTCCAGTGCCATCTTAACAGAATATTTATCATCCCCTCACTGCTGCCCTTACAATGCTGAAACATCCGTCTGCTACCCTTGTTGGGCTCTGTTTAGGTGAGGGTGAACACAGATCTGATGCCACTTGTTCATACAATCAAAGGACAACATTTCAGTTAACGCAAAAGTGACTTGTAGCACACTTCCAGACACATTGACCATTTCCCATCATGCTCAGCACCTAGTGTGCTTATGCAATATGCTAAGTACTTAATTATACTCTTGCAAATATAAAGCCCATGCAAATAACGTGCCCCCCCTTTCAGCTGCTGAGCAGGGAGAGTGCCACTCAGACCTCGCTTACATGTATAACTTGGTACAGCCACATTGGGTAGAGCCCTCATAGTTAAACAAATTATACAAGGGGGTCAGGTAGTGGCTACTACCCTGTTTTTGTCCCCAGGAGCTTCTACAGGTATTGTGAAGGAAAATGGGCCATTTTCCTGAAGGAATTGTCTATAAACAGTTAATTTTAAATGACCAGCAGGAAAAGAGACAATCTAATTTGAATCATTTGACTACTGGACAATTTAGTCAAAATCACAAAAAGGAAAATAAGGGGTTTCCATTGAAACTTGACTGTCTCTAAATGTACAAGATGGCAATGTAATCTGGGTACAATTGTGTAAAAACAGTTGGAGTAGTTAGGGGGAAAATACTGTCATATTATAAATGTAAATATTTTTGTGTAATTATGTAAGCTTTCAAGGACCTAAACCAACACTTTTGGTTTGTGAAACCCTATTTTGTATGTTTAAAATGGATTGGCTCTTTAAAGTATATATATATTATTCCACTACATGCCCATTTGAATTTTTCATTTAAAGCTGAAAAATTATAAACACTTTGTGCCAAACACAGACAGCTAGTGTTGCTTGGCTTTGTTATTAAGCAAACAAGAAAAGCAATGTTAAAAATATTAAGTCTTAAGGTGGCTCTAAGTAATCAAACTATCACTTTGATAAGGGTACATAAAACTCTAAGCACAAAATAAACAGTTACACTTTATGTAAAAATTAATATGGCTAATATAATGTTACAAAAGTTAAATTATGAAAATAAGGTTCATTTTCTCAAAAAATATGCAATGTATATTGTAGAAGAGGTAAAAGAAATGTAAACAAATATGCTACTTAATTAAAAAAATCCTATTAGGGCTCCAAAAGGAGTCACAATAAGTTATGTTTTCTTTTTCAGATCACTGTGTCTTCTGAAAGCAGAAGGTAAAAGTGGAAAGTAATCAAAACTTCGGTGAAAATGGAAAGGAAAAACTGATCAGAATTATTGCTCTTTATCTTAATAAGAATAAGGGTCTGAGAATCAAAAGGCACAGCCACTGTATCAATTACTGAAAAAGGGGGTGTCATGGAAGTGGGGTCCAGAACATGATCAGTCTTTATCAGTAACCTCCACTCCTGCATTAGCATACTCTGATGACACTAAACCATTTGTGTTGTAGCTACCTCACTCTGCAAAAGAAATAGGAGCTATCCTAATCCAGGAGGGGCCCTCTGGTCAAAACCCAGTGGCCTTTGCCGCCTAAGTATTGGAAGGACCAGAAGTTACCTTTACTCCCTGTGGGGAAAAAAAAGCTAGCATTGGTGTGGGTTTTGGAGCATTGGCAATATTTAACCGGCTCTGCCCCAGTAATTTTATGGACAGTCCACAGCCCAAATAAATATATAGTGTCCAGAAAGATCAAAGAGGGATATGTGTCCATCCCTAGATTGGTGAAATGGACCATAGCCTTGATGAATAGAAATGTGGAAGTTCAGCCACCTACTGGTTCCAACTGTGTTCTATATGCCTAGCAATTGATGGTGCTGAACATGACTGTCCCCTTCCCCAGATGGAACCAAATGTTCCCAATCCATTTAAATTTGTGGATAGCTAGGAAAAAATAGAAACCTTGCCTGAGAAACTGGAATTTTGGTTTATAAATGGATTCTCGTACACAGTCCAATGACCTCCCAAGACTGGGTATGTAGCAGTATGATACCCAGACAGTAAGACTGATAGAATACCCTAATGTAACTCCTCTATAGTACCCATTGATTTTGGAGGTCAATGGAAAACACAGAAGTGCGTGAACTATATGTAAATAATGTATGTGTATATATATAAAGTAACAATACTAATAGGATCAATAGATCCCAACCTTTTGTTTTGTTTTTGTAGATATACCTGATTTGCCTGTCACCTTGGGATGTGCTCATATATTAGAGTTACGTTTTGGGGTCTCTGTAATTTTATTAATGTGGTGTTTATGTCACTTGTGTTTTTATATGGAGCTCTATATGGAGCTCAAAGCACTTCTGAGCAGGCAGGGTCAATCAGCACTTCCAAGCTGACACTCTCATATGCCCCAGACTCAGCACCCTCTCCCCCAATCTTAAGTCACACTTGTCTTAGTAGTAACTGCTTTGATGAGCAGACCCCACAGAATTTTTGAGCATTACAGGGATCTTTGGTTTAGGTAAGAGAATATCTTAGACAATATTTTGCAAATCAGGACACTTAGTAATTCTTAAACAGTTATTAATTCACCAAGACCCACCTGAAGTATATAATCAACAAGTCTTCAATCATATATACAGAGAATAAATGTTTTAAGCATGTACTGAATGCAAAATACATATGAAGACTTGTGCACAGTGTTTGGGCCCAGCGGCCTTACTCAGGGACAAGATAAATCATCAAGGCTTCTTATTACATTTACTTATAACCATCTGTAATCAATCTTTAGTACCACTAATGGCTTTATCACACATCCAGCACTGCTCCATCAGAAACCTGCCTGGTTCTCCTCTGGGTCACCTGGTAGGTGGTTCAGGGCCAGCTTTACTTATAGCTGATAAGGTACAAGATGGGGTATAGCCCCACATATTCCCCCCAAACACCCTAAGAGCGTCTCAGTCCCCACCAGTCCCACACACTCTTCCATCACCAAAGTTCCACAGGGGGCCACACGCTTTTGTGTTCCCAAATGCCACTCAGCCACCTTCCCCACCCACAAGCTCCACATACTCTCTCCTCCCCAAACACCTCCAGGGACTACGCAGCCCACCTTCTAAGTCCCACATACTCTCCCTCCCCAATACCCCCAGGATAGGATTTGGGTGGCTAACTCCAGTATCGCCAACCACAAGAGTTCAAAAACCATGAGTCCAGCCTACCAAAATCAGGATTTAAAAAAATAAATAAATAGATTTTGCCTGCTTTCCCCCCCTGCCTTCTGGTGTTTGGAGTCTTTGGGATGCATTTGAGTCAGGTTTTCAAACTTTAACTTGCACATGGGAACTGGATAAATGTACGTGCAAAGGGTTTGCCCCCAATTAGCAGTTTGACATGTAGAGAGTGGCTCTGAGTGCACCAAGAGTGTGAGTGCCATCGTTGTATGGTCATGTGACTCTGGCTGGATTAGGGGGGTCATTTATTATATTATTTAACATCCATGTGTCAAAATTACAAAAAATTACAATAATAATACTAGACCATGTCAGGTACCATTAGAAAGGTTATAATTTGCTAAGTATGTTGAGATTGTTTATGTGCATGTGTCATATCTGTATTGGAAGTTATTAATATGTTTGTATCTGTATTTCAACTTGTGATGTGTTTCTGGGCAACATCCCAGACAGGATGGCTGCAGCACTAGTTGGTTGGTGATCCATTAAGGGAACTCAAAGGTACAATAAGCCCAAGGAAAGAACACTTTATAAGTCACCAGGACTTACTCATGTGACCCTGGACTCCATCTTTCTGTAAATTTCCACAAGCAGTATGGCAAAGACCAAGGGACATAAAAACACAGCTGCACCACATCCATATTCTCTTCAGTCAGTCTTTAGTCTTCAATCTTCAGCCTTCGCCTGCCTCTGGATCAACTCATGTACAACTGAATCTGTGAAACAAAGGACTGAGACCCATCCAGGTACTGGATGTACACCAGAGGGACTATACAAGCCTGCAAACTCCACAATTCAAATGAAAACCTGATATATATGAACTTTCAAATCATTTGTATGTATCTGATTGCTTTAGTCATTTAACATTTCTCCTATAGTTTGCTTCTTTCCTTTTATAATAAATCTTTAGTTTTAGTTACTAAAGGATTGGCTGGCAGCGTGGTGTTTTGGGTAAGATCCAAACTTATATTGATCTGGTACTGTGGCTGATCCTTTGGGATCAGGAGAACCTCTTTGGTAAAGAGCATAGAATTTTAAATAACATATCTCTTTACTGGACCTAGTGGCTGATTGGGAGCCAGAGACTGAAATGCAGGAAAGGGGACTGTGTGTATTTTGTTTTAACTTCTTGATAACCAGTGTGGGGAATCAGAAGCACAGTTTGTGGCTGGTTGGGAAGTTTGACTTCAGTGTCACCCACCAGTGCTGGGAGAATCTGCTTTCCTTTTGCAGCCTGCCCTGGCCTTGGCATTTTCAGGTGGTCTACCTCAGGCATGGACGGCACACAGTCCCTGCTCTGCCTTTCTGCAGAAGTGGCATTGACTGCAAAGAACCATACTGCCAGAGCCGTACTGACAAGCAAATTGGTACGTCTCAGGGAGGAAGCACTAGCATGAGCCATTCAGTGGATGTATTTCCTATGCTTCTAAAGATTGTTTCCCTGAAGAGTGACTCACTGAGTCAAATGACCTCCTGTATAAACAAGTGACCTGTATAAACAAAAACCAAAGCAACAACTAGGAACGCCCTCAGCTGCTGCACTTCAAACAGGTTTATGGGCTCAGGAACCTGAAACTCAACCCAGAGGCTCTCTCCTCTGCTGGGGATGAAGTGACTTGCTCCATTTGCCTGGAAGATTTCAGTGATCCAGTTACTACTGACTGCGGGCATAACTTCTGCCAGGGCTGCATTAGCCGGTGCTGGGAGGAGCTGGAGTCAAACTTCTACTGCCCACAGTGCAGAGAGACCTTTCCCCAGGGAATCCTGCAGCCCAACAAGGAGCTGAGGAAAACGGTGGAGTTAATGATACTTTTAAGTTCACAGGCAGCGCACGGGCTGGAGAAGGAGAGGATGTGTGAGAGACACCAGGAGGCTCTGAAACTGTTCTGTGAGGAGGATCAGATGCCCATCTGCCTGGTATGCCGGGAGTCCCGAGTTCACCGCGCACACGCTGTGCTCCCCATAGAGGAGGCTGCCAAGGATTACCAGGTAGGGAGTTCTATTGTGGGGTTTCAGGGCCCCACAGTAGTGTGGGACATGGCAATGCAAACTAGATCCACAGAGCCCCTTTCCACTAGAATTGAAGGAGTTACATGCAGCAGTAATAGGCTGTTATCCTCTCTGTGGGACAGCCATGACAGGCAGTGTGACACACTTTGCCAGTTGGGTTACACAGCTCCCTGGTGTGAAGCAGGATATGAGGGTCCCAAAGTGTGGCATGCTCCAGGTTGTGACATAGACACACTCTGAGAGACACGGGTGCTGTTCCCTGTTCTGGCTGAAGCGACCTTGCCTAGCCTTATCTGTATAATGTGGGGAGTGATCCTTGACTTCTCCTACTGTCAGGAGAGGAGTGCCTGGTCGGTACCCAGGGTAATGAAGCATGCAGATGTATTTATACCTACCAGCAGAAGAGCCCATGGGGTCCAGGCTCCCACCCATGGTGTTCTCCCCTGTGCCAGGGAGCTGTTTCTGTGCGTAGAGTTGCTGTCATAATACATGACATTTCACCTGTGATACATGTGGCTAGTGTCCATCTCTGATACCGTCTCTTAGCTGTAGTTTAGGGGATCCAGACCTGCTCAGCCACACTGCGTTCACTGAGGTCACTTGGGCACGTGGGAGAGTTTAAACAAAACCTCACACTGGCCATTGACAACATTATTGCCTGTTAATTAATCACCAGCTCAAAGCTCCCCCCACCCCCTTTCCAGGAACAAATTCAGAGCCATTTGAAGCGTCTGAGGAAAGCAAGAGATGAGCTGCTGGAGTTTCAATCCATTGAGGAAAAGGAGAGTGAGAAGATGATGGTAGGTGTCCACTGTTCTGCCCCAGCAGGTTAGCACAGGATGTCAGTAATAGTAAACCTGGGCAATATCAGGACTCAAGCCTGCAAGCTCTTCATCCATGGATGTGATTAAGAACCCTCCATGCAGCCGGCAAGCAGGCTGGGGCCCTAGTGTTACCCTGGTGACCATCACCAGTGTATTGCTCTGCACTAAAAACACAGCGCTGTCACATCGGCTCCACACAAGCTGAGTGGTGGGAAGAGGCAACACAGGGGGGCTGCCTACTTGACAGGTCAGGACACCTGGGTTCTGTTCCTGGCTCTGACCTGAGGCCTGTCCCTTTGCATATGTCTCCCTTTCCCCTCCCCCCCATGTCTGTTCAGGCTGTCGGAACCTGGGGCAAGGCTGTCTCTTTCCCTTTGTTTGTGCCATGTAAATATGCGTGGCTCAGCTGTACCTGCTCTCAGCTGGGCCTCTGGGCACTTCTGTAATACAAACAGCATCTGGTTTTCCCTCGGGTCTGTCTCCGAGCCCCTCGCCCTCTGTAATGCACTCACCCTGGCTGCCAGGCAGGGCAGTGCTGCTATTCCCTTTGCATGCTGGGGGAACCGAGGCACAGAGAGACTAAGTGGCTGGCCCAAGGTCTGGAGCAGAGCAGGGGACTGAACCCAGCTTGCTGTGCCATCGGGGGTTGTGGAGCTGGGGGCGGCGCTGGGCTCTGCCATGTGAGTGATCTACATAGGATGTCTGACTTTGGTCTGCAGCTCCCGGAGGACAGAGGCAGGGAGTGCAGCAGCTACCTAACGCCCCAAGATGTGATTTTGATGGGCAGAGGAAAAGGAGAATGCTGTGGGGGAGGAGAGCGGCACTGGAGGACGCTGCATCCAAGGGGTCGGGCTGTGTCTTACCAACATTACAGCACAGTTGCAGGGGTGGAATGAAGCCATACAGCTGGAATAGTGCAGAGGTTCCACTATTCCATGGAAACGTACTAATTGCATTAAGCACGGAGCAGGTGGTGTGATGCACAGAGATGCAGTGGGGTGGAGCCCCAGCAGTTTGGACAGGACATCCTGTGCATCCTGGAAAGGGGTCAGTGTCCTTTCCATGGCTCCCCATTCTCTCACTCTCCTGTGACCCTGCTCTACCCTTCCCTGGGTCCCTTTGTTCCCTCCCCCCAGTGGCAGGTGGAGCTCGAGAAGCAGCTGATGGTATCTGAGTGCAAGCGGCTGCGCCAGCTCCTGGACGAAAGAGAGCACCTCCTGCTGTCCCGGCTGGGGGAGCTGGATGGCAAGCTCCTGAGGAGGAAGAAGGAAAACATCACGTGCCTGGGGGAGGAGATTTCCCGGCTCAGCGCCCTGATCACTGAGCTGGAGGGGAAGTGCCAGCAACAAGCACCTGAACTCCTGCAGGTGGGACTTTGCCAGCCAGGCTCCAGAGTGGGGAGGGTCACCTGGCGCTCCTAGAGTAGCTTGGAGAGAGAGCTCCCTAGGGCTGAAGTGGGTGTGGGTGAGACACTCGCATAGGAGAGCAGGACTGTCTGTGGGTCACTGCAGATCCTCTGTTATTGACGGGCCTGTGATCCAACTCGCAAAGCCCCTCAAAGGCGGGAGGGGCTCAATGCCTCAGTCAGGCTCCTCTTCACAGGGCCGGGTGCCTGGCAGCACTGCCTTGGGGAGACGAGCAAGGTCCTGTTGGGTGATCTCTGTGGTGGATAGCTGAAGTGCAGTCTGCATGGCCCTGCCATAAGGGGCAGTGGGGCAGCAATAACTATGGGGCGCATATTTAAGGCTGCAACTGAGGCCAGAGTTTCACCCTCTCTCCCCACACAAAGGATGGCAGCCCCCAAGCCAGCAGGATACATCATGGGCCACAGGAGAATGAGTCTCCCTAGTTCGGATCGAATTGCACAAGAGGTTCTTGAATTTGGGCACATACCTACAGGAAGGATCAACACAGCACAAAGGCCTCGGGACTGGTGTTTGCCACCTCTTGGCAAGACAGCAAGAGAGAGATAACACTCAGCTTACTGGGCTCCCCTTTTGCCAGAGAAGGCAAGGTTCAGGGTTGCACATGCTCAGCCCCGGCAGCTCCCTGTGAGGTTCTGGTGTCAGGTGCGGGCCAGGCTATTGTGACGGCTGTTGAATGCATGTGTACGGGGACTATTAGCCCCTTACTGAAACGTAGTGGGTTTTTTTAGTTGGCATCTCTCAGTACCAAAGACAGGGGAAGGGTCGATGAAGGACCCTGAAATGGACAGACCCCAGGGCCAGTTGGGAGAGGCCAACCTCCATGTCAGCCTGATTGACAGGGCGGACAGGCCAATGAGGAAGCCAAGAAGGCGGTGGGGTCCCTCTGTGTAAGCTGGAGCTGCATGGGCAGAGAAAGGGGCCGAGCTAAGGACAAAGCAGCCAGTGGCTGGGAAACCAGAGAAGAAGCCTGGCCAGGGAGCTGAGCTGAGCAAAGCAGCACCGCACCAAGACACAGCCAGCCAGTGGCAGAGAAGCTGCCTGGGGAGCAGAGCTGTGCTCGGAGCAAAGCAGCAGCCACACTGAAGCAGAGAGGGGCTGGAGATGGGACTGGAGCCATCTGGAGCCGGGTCTGGTGAGCGCTGGGAAGAGCGAGGGGGACCCTGGGCAGGGCCCGGCACAGGGAGATGCCCCCAGCCAAGAGCCTTTGCAGGCCAGGCTGGAAGGGGGATCATAACTCCGATTGGAGGAGGGGGGGCTGTTGCTGGGGAGAAGGGCCCTGCCACCTACAGCCTGAGGGCATGTGGCCACCGCCAGAGCAAGCGTCTGACCTATGGCATCCCTACAGCGCAGCCAGGGCCTGAGCAGGGGGCCTGCGATGTGTGAGAAATGGACTGTGAGCGTCTCTTACACCCCAGAGACGCTCTGTGTGGTGTCCCTGGGCCGGGAATCGTGCCAGGTGTTTTTCTTTAACCTTTCTCATTTTTTCCTTATTTTTTTATTGATTACTGTTTAATAAATTGTATTTGCTTTGAACTATATGCATTGCTCAGTGGGTCAGGGAAGCGCCTAGTGCAGAGAAGGTAGCCTGGAGTGGGGACACCCAAGCCCCAGCCCTAAGTGACCATGACAAGGTTGGTGGTCGAGCCCCCAGGAATCCTGAACCCAGCCTTGTTGGGGTTATGGGGACCCATATGGGGAGGCTGGGTGTTTCAAAGGAACCAAGGACTTGGGCACCTGACTCTCATAGACCCTGCAGGAAACCTGGCCAAACCCTATTCGTTACAAAGCCAAGAGACTTAGAGTTAAGTTTAAACATTAACCCAAAGTTTTGGAATCCTGGGAATGAGCAGTTCCCCCGCAGGCAGCATGCAGGGCTGGGGCTGGGGCTGGGAGAGCAGAGGGACCCGTCTGGGGCACAGGGCCAGGCTGGGCCATGGGCACTGACTCTGCTCTGTCTCTTGTTCCCCACTAGGGTGTCAGAAGCACCATGAGCAGGTACGTCCAGGCTCCTTCTTTCCCTCATGCCCCATCATGCTGGGAAGAGGCTCAGAAACCAGACATGGGACGGTCTCATGCTTTGGATCCAGCCCCTTCCATCCCATCACTCTGGTGCTGCCGCCACTGTGGCTGTGTGACCCATCCTGGGGAGGGGATTGCCCCACAACTCTGGGTTGAAAAAACGCACCCTGGAGCCGGGCTGGCTCTGGGCATTATTAATGGGGTGGGGGCCTTTTATCCTAAGAGCCCTTTTAGATGCTGGATGGACTGGGAATTTAGGACCTGGTCGTGAGATAAACAAACACATTCGTGTCCCTTGCAGGGCTGAGAAGGCGACTTTGCAGCATTCGGTGCTCATTTCTCACAAGCTGGGCAGGAGGGTCAGTGGTTTTCTTCAAGGGAGCAGTCTGCTGGCAGCGCAGAGGGGATTCGTGGGTAAAAGATGCTCTCTGCATGGTTCCTTAGGTCAGTATAAAAGCTGGGTGGGGAAACCTCCCAGGGGAAAGCTGTAGAGCTGGGACCTTGTGAGGAGATGGAGCTCATTCCTCATCAGTATCTATCTAATCTCTCTCTATATATATCCATCTAGCTAAATGGATTGACTATAACCAACTCTCATGCTTCAGGGTTTCAGCCAGTTGCTTGCAGGGGGCAGGAATAAATTTCTTTCTGCAGTGCACATTTAGTCACGTGCATTTTGGCTTTTGTTAGTTTGTTGCTTTCCTTTGAAGTTTCAGGGATGGGCAACAGCTGGAGATGGGACACTAGATGGGGTGGGACCAGTGCTTTGAGGTGGTACAGAGAATCCTTTGTCAAAATGCCTAGCTGGTGGATCCTTCTCATGTGTTCAGGGTCAGATTGATTGCCAGATTAGAGGTTGGAAAGGAATTTTCCCCCAGTTCAGATTGGCAGGACCTTGGGGGTTTTTCACCTTCCTCTGTGGCAGGGGACATGGATCACCTGCTGGGATCATCGAGCCATCTCATGCTTAATCAGTTCCCTGCCATCACAGTGGCCTCAGGCATTGGTGGCACGATGGTCCCTCCTGGTCTCTGCCCATGGCCACAACAGTTTAATCTCCTGAGTGCTGAAATGCGTTCCTCTAACCCACTTTACTGGGTTCAGCACAGGGGGAGGTGGATGAAATATAAAGATCTGTGTTACACATGAGGTGTGTTACCAGATCTGCCCGTCATCTTGGCATACGCTCATTTATTAGGGTTACT
Source organism: Emydura macquarii macquarii (assembly GCF_026122565.2). NCBI lineage: Eukaryota > Metazoa > Chordata > Testudines > Chelidae > Emydura > Emydura macquarii. The sequence continues at coordinate 171,871 of NW_027131996.1, read as the reverse complement.
TTCCTTGGGAGAGGGGGCTTGTAATTCTATTAATGTACTGCTTGTGTCACTTGTGTTTTCATATGGAGCTTTATTTCTCCCTTCTGCAAGTCCCCTCCCAATGGAGCTACCCTGAAGGACTTAAGTTTCCCAGGGCAGGGTTCCTCCAGCCCCAGACTAAAATAAGTACCCACATTCACAGATTAACAGAGCACATCTGAGCAGGCTGGGTCAAAACAGCACTTTTAAGCTAACACCCTTATATGCCCCTGGACTCCATAGGCTGGGCAGAGCAACACTTCCAAGCTGCCACCCTTATATGCCACAGATTCAGCACGTCACTACCCCCACTTTCACTCTACAATTATTCTGGTAGTAACCCCCTTAATGAGCAAACCCCAAAGGATTTTTGGGCATTACAGGGATCTTTGGCTTAGGTAAAAGAAGCATTGCTGCAGAGCAAGATAGGGAAGCCAAGAACACAAAGGAGTAAATGAAGTTTGGAGAGAGTCTGGCAACCAGCTTGATTATAAAAGTTATTTTATTGCCAGGTATATAGAGTAATAGCCATACAAGGAGAGACTAATAAACAAAACAGTTACAATAGTACATGGTTTCAATTGTGGTATTGAGGAAATCTAGACCAAGTCTGATTAACAAGTCAGGTTGAGAGAGTGAGCGAGCGAGCGAGCGAGCGAAAGTGTGTGTGTGTGTGTGTGTGTGTGTGTGTGTGTGTGTGTGTGTGTGTGTGAGAGAGAGAGAGAGAGAGAGAGAGAGAGATCAAATTAGATCTGAGGGAAAAAAGTGGGCTTAACCAGAGAGAGGGAGAGAGTCTTGGGGTCTCACCACTCAGCACAGCTTGAACCAGTCAAAGGTTCCCAGGAGACAGGCTGTTCAGCTTAGAGTCCGGAGTGCTTGAGACAGGCAGAGCCCCTGAAAAGGTGAAGTCCCAGTGGAACTGATGCAGCTTTTGGATCCAGGCATCAGAACAGAGTTTTGAACTTGGGTGGGGTTTTGTAGGGAAGAAACAATGGTTCAAGAGCAAACACTAGGTCTGTTTATGGGTAAATGATGACTCAAGGGAGTAGACCAGAGTTGTTTTGTTTAGGCTGGATGATAGGAACTGATCATTCCTGGCTATGCACTATGTTACTTCGAGGGAGCTCACAATGCAATCAGGCAGATTCAGTAGTTTGGATATCAGTAAAGGATCTCTGACTAGAATTGGTCTGATAACTGCTGAGCTGGGTGTGTGCAGGCGTGGGTTCATTGTCATCTGGAGCAGAGATCCCCCATCATGCAGTGCTTCTCTGATCCGAGAGTTCAGTGCGGTCCCTGCTTTGGAGCTTGGTTCTCCATTTGGTATGCTAATAGAGATGTTTCCTTGTTCCATCTTTGGTGCAAATGAAGCTCTCTGTTTTCCATTCGGTGTGCTAATGGAGATGCCTCCTTCTTACATCTTTGATGTAGATGAGACTAGGGGGGCAGCCTTAATCCTGTCACCCTTGTTCGGAGGGGTTTAGGTGTGTCTCCCACTGCCTTTTCATTGCTTTTGGTAAGTCTGTCTCTGATCAGTTCTGGTTCAAGCAGAGGCTGGTGGGGACGGGGGTTTCAGATGAGTCAGACAGTAGGGGTTTTGCACCCTGCTTCCTAAGAACACAGAACTGACAGGTAACAGGTGAGACTAGTTGATCTAATGGTCCCTTCTAGGCTTGGATAATTTCATAGAATTTATCTGTCCATCTAGATTCTTATACCGTGCCCATCTCCATGGTGGCAGAGCATGTTGGGGCTGAAATGTCATATCCCTGATAAATTGCAGACCTGTGCGATCATCTGAGGGGCTGTGTGGTGAATTCTATTTATCCTGCTTCTTGGCTGCCTCCCTGCATTCTGCCCACCAGTCTGTCTCACCTGAGATTTATTTGTGTCTACATGTAAAAATTGTACTGCTTTAATTACACTGGGGTAAAATGGTGTAATCCACCCTAGTGTGGACCTAGTTATTCCGATATAAAGGTGCCTTATACCAGTGCAGCTAGTCCCACAAGGAAGGGAAATATGCTATACCAGTCTAAGCCCCTTTATATGAGTATAATAATACTTATGTGCCCCAGGAACTGCTTGGTGTCAGCTGGCCGATGCACATGGTGTGCATAAGGGTTATAGGGATCCACTGGGTCTGGTATCTACATAATAGATCACTGGGTCATGTAAGGTCTCTACTGAAAGCATGTGTCACACTGGTCCTCGGAGTCATTGTGAAATGCATGTATGGATCAGATGTAAGGAGTTAGGTATCTATGCTGAAAAGAATGTGCTTAAGATCTGTGACTTGGGGCTGGTCACCAGAAGGTGATAAAAGTTTTGTTCGGGCAGGAACCGCTTCTCTACCTGTCTGGCTCTATGTATTGTTGAGTGTTGTATGCTTTACAATGAGCGCCTATGTACAGTCTGAGCAGCATGCTAATCAAGTAATAACAAAGTCTCCAGGGGAGATTCTAGACAGGAAAACACAAACAGCGGGGGGACCCTTTTTACAGGTGAAGACAATGGATGGTTGGAAATGGAGGTGCAGAGGTACACCCAGTTATCTGTCACCAAGGGGACACGCTGCCAGGTCTTTTGAATGAAGGATCACAGCTTATCAACTGTAGATCTTAAAGTGCTTTACAGAGGACATCAGCATCATTACAGCCATTTTACAGATGGGGAAACTGAGGCACAGATAGGTAGTGACTTGCCCAAAATCCAGTGACAGGAGTAGAACCAAGGATGCTCTGACTCCCTGGCCAGTACTCTATCCAGTAGGACACACTGCCTCTTTATAAGCACTCATAGTTGTATAACTATTTGGGTAAAATACCACACCCCTAGCCAACATAGCTGTACCAGTTCAAACACTGGGAGTACACCAGGTCTACTTTTCTACTACCGAGGAGTTTTATTTGTTAAATCAACCTGCCATGAAAACCTTTCTTTCTGTGCCCCTTGGGATAGGAAGGATGGGCTAGTGGACCGTGCACTCGTCTAGTACCTGGGAGTTGTGAGTTTAATTCCCAGCTCAGGCAGACTTCCTAATTGACTTTAGCTAAGACCCTTAATCTAGACTGGGCCTCAGTTCCCCAGCTGTGGAATAGCTCAGAGAAGTGAGAGGGGGAAACTGTTAATAAGCTTGGGTGCTGCAGAGATGTCCTTCCCACCGACACAGGTAAGAGTCAAGTTTAAGGCACAAGATCTTATGACCTAAGAGGACCTGGTTAGCCCTGGAAAGGGGAATGTGCCAATGGAGTAGCCCAACGAGGGCGTGGGACATCAGACTTCAAAGCTGTGCCATTTCTGTGTCTAGAAAACCTCTTTGAGGTTGTTTTCAAGTTTTTGTAGCTCCCTTTGTCCCGCTGGCTTCATGGCCCTAGGCAACAAAAATGATTGGGGGACTGGAGCACAGGACTTATGAGGAGAGGCTGAGGGAACTAGGCTTGTTTAGTCTGCAGAAGAGAAGAGTGAGGGGGGATTTGATAGCAGCCTTTAACTACCTGAAAGGGGGTTCCAGGGAGGATGGAGCTAAGATGTTCTCACTGGTGGCAGATGACAGAACAAGGAGCAACGGTCTCAAATTGCAGTGGAGGAGATCTAGGTTGGATATTAGGAAAAAAAATTTCACTAGGAGGGTGGTGAAGCACTGGAATGGGTTACCTTGAGAGGTGATGGAATCTCCATCTTTAGAGGTTTTTAAGCTGCGGCTTGACAAAACCCTAGCTGGGATTATTTAGCTGAGGTTAGTCCTGCTTTGAGCAAGGGGTTGGACTAGATGACCTCCTGAGGTCCCTTCCAACGCTATGATTTTAATTACGTAAAGACTTTCTAAATGCTTTGTGAAATGGTTATTATGATGTGAAGTCTCTGGCACCTGCACTGTCCATGGTGGTGCAGTGTGGTGTACAGGTTATATGAACCCTCACGGAGGATGCCCTGCAGAGGAAGGATGGCCCGGGGGTAGGGTATTAACTTGGGAGCTCTATGTTCAGTTCCTTGTGCCACCGTGGACTCCCTAGGCAAGTCATGTAGGCCCAGATTGTAAAGATATTTAGGTGTTGCTGCACTCAGCGTAGCAATGCCTAGCAGATTTAGGAGCCAAGGTCTCATTTTCAAAAGGGATTTAGGCACTTTGTAAATCCCTACACACACACACACACAAGTGAAACAAGCTGAATCAGTGGAAGCAAGAGTTGGTGGTATAACTGTATCTCCACTAGGGGCTTTTCCTGGCACTGCTCTGTCATTCAGGGACAGATCCCCTGACAGATACAGCCATGCAGCTGAAGTCCATAGTGTAGACCTGGACTTAATGCTGCATTGAATGTGGCTCAGTGTGAATCACCTGCAGGAATTTTCACCTCTCTTTCTCTCTCTGGGCTGATTTCAGGACTCAGAAATTCCCAAGGATACAAAGGCAAGTACAGTTGGCATTGTGGGAACAGTGACAATGTGTAGTGTTGCCCATGACAAGAGAGAACACATCCACTGCCCCAGACAGACAGGCAGGCAGGCACCCAGTTCACCTCAGCAACAGCTGGAGCAGCTGTAAACCAACTAAAGTCATCACCCCCCCACACACACACACACACTCTGCAACCAGAATCACTTCTTGTGGCTATCTACCTGTACAGTGTAATAGCTGAGATTTAGGGGAAATAACTGTTGAAACAGGAGGAAAAGGTGAGAACTTGATGCAGAAGCTGCACTGAATTCATTTCCGTTTCCAGCATAATCTAGGTCACTGCAACTGCAGCATGGGTGCTGGGAGAATTTGTTAAAGATTCAGTACCTTGGCCCCCCAGGAGGCCCTCCAGCAAAACCTGGGATCACACAGTTCAACATTCCTGACTTATTTCTAAAATAAACAAGGACTGGAGAAAATATTTGAAAAACCTTTTTCAATCTCTTCCTGCAGAAAGTTTTTCAGATTCCTGTGTTTTAAGATCAGAAAAATAGGTTTCTGACTTCCAATGGCATCTGTGTTCCTGAATCTCCAAGGTGCTTTTGAAAATCCCACTTAATGTCTTTTCATAGTACCTCCAGGGACAGATTTTCCCTTGGCTCACATGAACTCTGCCAGGGATGAACTTATCTGGAATAAAATCCTTGATTCCAAACTAACATGAATCCTGGGATTTTGTGTTTCAGGTTCCTTTTCCCTGCGAGTCTCTCCCTGGATGAGGGATAAATGTGCAGTTCTGGCTGTATGCATTGCTCTGGCACTTTGTCTGTTTAAAATACAAGGTAAAAACCACTAATGGAGAAAATGCAAAGAATGTGATTAAGCATAGGAATCCCCAGTCTGGATCAGAGCCAAGGTCCATCTAGCCCCAGGTCTTTTTTCTGACAGGAGCCAGCATCAGCCAGATGCTTTGGAGGAAGGTGCAAGAACCCCACAGTAGGTAGATGAGGGTTAATTTGCTCGTATGGAGGTATCTTCCTAACCTTCAATAATTAGAGACTGGCTTACACCGTGATGCATGAGATTTTTTATCCTTTCCAAAACCATTTTGTTAGTATTAACTATTCTAACGGGATATTCTTGATATCCAGATAAATGTCTAATCCTTCTTGGAATCTTGCTAAGTTATTGGCCCCACTGACATCTTGTGGAAATGAGTTCCACAGTCTAATTAACATGAATAGTGTCATTCAGGAAAGATTTTCTTCTAGAAACAGCACTGTACTAGATGGATGGTGAGATAACAACAGGTAGATGGGAGGAGAGGGATAGAGAAATAGACTGAATTAGAGATGTAGCAGAAAGATAAGATGAGAGGATACACTTTAAAGGCCTGATTTTCATGCAAGTTAGGTGTGCACAGAAGCACTTAGTTTGTTCATGGCGTTACCCTGCTTGCACACACACAATCCAGGTGACTATAAATGTAAATGGATTATTAGTTTCATTTGCACAAATATACCTGATTTGCATGTGCACTACATGTGTGTGCAAGCCACCTGGTCCAGCGGCTTACCTGGGACTCAGTTCAATAATGTGCTGATCACTCAGGTTGTGCTCCAGCAAAGCATCTCCACAGTGTGTAGTTAAAGACTTACCACGAAACTTGTGAGTAAGTGCTGTAGAGGTTGGCACCGGAGAGATCAGCCCCAGTCATGTGGAAGCCCCAGCCCTGTTGGGAAGTCTGGCCAGAATGATGAGATGAGCAGTTTTCCCGATAGCTGAATGAATTCTGAACCCCTCTTTGAACTGGGACTTGGCAACAGGTGTCCAATCTTCAGACCTCCCCCATGACAAGCTCCCACAGCCCAAGCAGCTCATCTTTCCTGATCTCTGGGGTTTTCAGCTGCCTGTCTGTGGCCTCGTGATGGGGCTCACAAACCCTGCACAAAGGCTGAGGCAGGGGAAGGGCTGGTGGCAAAGAGGCAAAGAAAGAGGCCATTACCTGAAGGAGCACAGCTCTGCAGCAGCAGCAGAGGAAGCTTCTACTGAGGGTATCCAGTGAGGAGTTCCCCCAAGAGGGAGGGAGAACCACAGACATCAGCCTTGGACCATGGGGTTTTGAAGTAAAGACTTTGTCAATGATGAACACACCTCAAACTGAGAAGCAGAATGGTAAAAAGTGGCCAGGAGAAGCTGAGCAAGGGACCAGCCAAAGCAGGCTTTCTCACCCTGCTGCACTCTCAGCCTCCTGGGCTGGGACCCGGTGGAGAGGGAGGGCCCGGGTCCCCCTGCCCACCCAAGAGCTACAACTCCTGGCCCCAAGGAGGGCAGATCTAGGGTTACCAGCAAAGAGGCCAGTCCAGCAGGGACCTCATCCAGAGGGCCGGGACTCCCTGAACTGACAGAAAGACTAATCGGGGCCCAGACCACTAGGCCGTCTGACTGCCCAAACCACCCTGCCTCAGGCTTTATACATCTTACTTCAAACAGGACCTTTATTTAAAATGCATTTACTTTTGCTGTTTTAAAAATGACATTTGTTGTGATGAGCACTATGGAAATCCTAGACGTTAATTCCACTAAATATTGTGCTGCCCAGCGTGGACGTCAATCCACAAACCATTTCCAAATAGCTCACCAACTGTGAAACATAGTTTCTCACCTTGGATGGAAATGTTTTTAGTTCATGCGTTATATTAAGGGTCCAATTAGAAGTGGTTTATAAACTGATGAATAGATGGCATCAGCGTGTTACAGGCATGGGCAGTATATGTCATAGATGGTTATAAACTCATTGCTAGAAGTTGGTATAGATGGTTGTGAACAGCCTATTGACCTGTTGGATTCAGTAATACCTCTAGCAATTTATTTGCCCTTTATTAAAACACCTGTTAATCATTTATTGTCAACTAGTTACAAATGGAACCTTCATATGCAGCAGGACCAATTTTTATTGAGCATTTTTCTGAGCCAAGACCAAACATGCAAACATGTCCAGCTCTTCCACAGCAGAAAGGGGTAAGGAGAGAATCCAGAGTCTCTAACTCAAATGCTAGAAAAGAGCAGGGTCAAAGGAGCCACGATGGAGGATTTCTTTTGGCATTGTCCCCAGGGCAGCACATTCCCCCAGCAGCACAGGGTCTAGGCAGATGCAGGAACTGGCTTTTCCTCTCTCTGCTCCTCTCTGGTCCCAAGAAAATGAATTCCCAAGTAAAACAAACTTTAAGATCCGGGAGTTAAATGCATCAAGTACAATCAATTTCTTTTGCTTAGGAAACCAAACCCAAACTACTCAGGAGAAAACAATCATTAAAACCAACCAACCAACCAACCAATCAGCAGTACAACCCCCTCTAGTGTAGTATACTGGTATAAAGAGGCTTACACTGGTATAGCTTCTTCTTGTAGGGACTGGGGATAAACTATACCAGTATAAGGCATCCATATACCTGCATCCACACTTTTACCAGTATAACTATATCAGTTAAAAACCACATTCCTACTGACACAGTTTTATTGACACAAACACTGTGTGCAGACCAGGCCTTATGCCATCGTTTAAATGTACATTCCTGGAAAAAGAAGCTCATTAACCATAATACATTTATTTCTGTTTGTTTTTTAGGGACGCATCCTGCAAAATTTGGTGAGTTCCAATCCTTCTTCCCCCCATTACATGCAACCTTTCATACAAAGCTGTGTCCTGTTAGGAATTTTTCATTTAACTGCTCATTTAACTGGTAGATAATAACACCTGAGAACCTGCGGCTGCCCAGAGAGAATGAAGACCCGAAGACTAGCCAGCACATTTCTAAATACCACTGTCTTTATTTAGGCTTTGGGCTAACTTACACACAACAATTGTATTGCCTTATCTGTGCCAAGTGGTACAACCATTTCTAGTGTGGAGGTGGCTATGCACCTCACTTAACCAAACTAATTATATCAGGCCTTATTCCCATAAAGGAAGGGGAATAAGCAATATAGGGCGCCTTTAACTGGTATAACCGCATCCACATTAGGCATGGTATTGATTTATTTGTTTCAGTAGGAAACTACATCCCTGAACAGAGAAATCAGTACAAAAACTCTGTAGACCAGACCTAAGTGGGCTTTAAAAACACATGTTAAATTAAGCATGGTCCCTTCTGACTTTTGAATCTACAGATCTTGGTTGGGGCCTCCGAGTGCTACCATAATACATATAATAATAATATAGGAAGAAATGATCTAGCGATCTGCCTGTCTCAGTGGAGTACACACATCCTATGCCCTAGAACAACCAGTAGCCACCTTGGAAGGCTGAATACCATTCAAAATAACCCATTGAGATCTGTGACAATTTCAGAATGAGAGCTAGGTGAACGTTTTCCCCCAGAAAGCAGACTTTTTTCAAACACAGGAATTTTTATGAGAAACTAATTGTTTTCAAAATTTTCTATTTTTTTTTTAACTAGAAGAATGTTTGGATTTGGGCTTTTTCTTTTTTCTGTTTCTTTATATATATATATTTGTTTTTTGCTTTTTCAGTGGTAACAAGGGAAGAAAATGAAAAACAAACCCTTTAAAAACTTGAACATTTTTCATGACAACTTTTGAATACATGTAAAATCATTCCTTTTTGAATCCTGTGGGACAAGGGCCATTTCAAAATCTCCCATGAAACGTCTTTCCTGTTTTTCAACCAACTCCTCTCCATGTGGTTTCACACACTGCACAGGTTCTACACAGGTACCAGGGCTGCTCTGAAAATGCTTCTTGAAGCCAAACAAGGCTGAATGTGGCAACTACAGATTGCCCAGCTCCAGTGGGTGCCCAGCCCACCCAATTCTGTTGCTAGGCCCCTAACCTGTTTCTGCTTGTGAAGTGGGGTGGCAGGGACTTCACAGTTCTCTGTTCAGAGTCAGGTCTATTCTGGATCATGCCCTTCCCCCAGGCCAGGACCGGGTCTCTCACACTCTGATTCTTTCTCTCTGCAGCCAATGTGGTGCTGAATCTGGACACAGCGAACCCCAAGCTCATCCTGTCTGCAGATGCGAAGATTGTGAAAATGGGAGACAGCCCCCAAAGCCTGGCCAGGAACCCCAGCAGATTTGATATTGAGCCATGTGTGCTGGGTGCAGAGGGATTTGACTCAGGGAGACATTACTGGGTGGTGGAGTCCACAGGAGGGTCAGGCTGGGCTGTGGGGGTGGCCAGACAGTCTGTGATGAGGAAGGGCAGTCTGAGCCTTAATCCTGAGAAAGGGATCTGGGCTGTGCATCAGCTTTTCGGTCAGTTCCAGGCTCGCACCTCCCCTGAGAACATCCTGCCCCTGAATGGGAGCCCTACAAGGATCCGGGTTTACCTGGACTATGAAGCAGGGCTGGTGGCATTTTATGATGCTGAGAATGAGGCTCCAATCTTCAATTTCACAGCCTCCTTCGCTGCAGAGAAGATCTTCCCTTTCTTTGAAGTGTGGAGCCCAAGAGCTGAGATCAGGCTAGCTCTCCCAGATGCAGAGTAACCTGAAACCCGGGCCCCTGCTCCATCCACCAGCATGTATTTAGCCTCACCCATCTGAAAAAGCAGGGCCGGCAGGTTAGTGCATCAGGGCCCATTGGACTCAAGGGGGAGGGCTGATCTAATCAGCTGTTTTGTCCACACCTCCCTGTTCTGGCAGGAGCTGAGTCAGCCTCAGGAACAGGGTGGCTGCAGCTGCTAACCAGAGGGGTGGCAACTGCCAAGACATGGACCCCTCCCCCCATTGTGTATCCAAAACAAAAAACAACAAAAAAAGCCTTAGGTGTGGTCAAGGAGCGCTGGGGGGTTGTTCAGCCCCTGCTCACCCTCACCATCTGACATGTGCAGGTAGGAGGGACGATCCCTCCTACCTGCACAGTGCACATGTGGGCAGACAGTGGGTATGTGGCTGCAGCCCCAGGAAGCAGGTGAGTCCCAACTCCCAGAAGAGGGATCCCGGCTGGAGGGTGAGAAAGTGGTGGCTATTAGAACCCCTGGAAAATTGGGCTCCCCCAGCGGCAGACTTGCAAGGCTAGCCTGGGGACCTGCCGGGCGTAGGGGGGGAAGCCCCAGACAGGAGCCCTGCAGAAGCCAGGTAGGGCAGGGGGGATCCCTGCTGCCTGTGGAAAAGCCTGGGAGGGGACAGGAGCTTGAGTGGAAGATGGGTGGGCAGGGGAAAAAGCCCTGCCATCTGGGGAAGCTCCATGTGGAGGTGGGGGGGAGAAACTGGACTGGACCCCCTGGTGGGCAGGAGGAACTAAGCCCCAGAGACCCATGGCAAAAGGCAGGCAGGGGGGAGGGGAAGAGCCCTGGCCCTGACTTTTTTTTTGTTGGGTTGATCTGGTGGCCAGGTGGGAAAAATGGTTGACCTGGTGGCTGGCAGCCTGCACACTAACCAGTAGACACCACGCCCCTCCTGGAGCCCCCCAAGAACCCAGGTGTCTCACATTTTTCTGGATAGGAAGTCTTCATTTCAGGCCCAATGAGAGACTATCATGGCCTCTCATGACACTACTAAAGTTCTCTTTGAAAGGGGTCATGCAGCTTTTCTGGGAATGCATCAGCAGTGATAAAATTTTGGTGCAGCTGCTCTGTAGGAGATGCAATAATAAAATATAATAATAAAATAACAATAACAACTCTGACCTTTCTCATAAAAGTAGGGGTTAGCCCCCATGTCCCAGCCAAACTTTCCCCACCCTTCACTTTTAGGTGAATTAGTGTGTTGGCTGGTGTCTTCCATCCCAGAAGTGGCTGCATTTCAGAGTTATTGCCCTTTTCATCTAGAAAGGACTGTGTACACTTTGAATATTGTATGGTAAAGCGTACTTAGGTGAGTAAAGAGTACTTAGGTTAGTTATCAGCCATATTTGGCAGTGACAACAAGTCATTCTGCTGTTGCTGCGAATGATTTTTGGGTAATGGGATAGTTTGTCAACCATGAACCTATTCACCTGGCTGACAGGCCGATAGGCCAGCCATAAAATGCATAGGGTAGGAAGGAATCTCTTTCTCTCTGATTTATAAAATGTTCTTACCCAACCAGTTCTTTGGAGCTGGGCAATGTCTGCTTGCAAGTCTGGAAAGCACCTAGCACACTGTGGCCTCTGTCTAAATAACACTCGGGATGTACATATGAAGATTAAAACATATGCTGCTCATTATCTGCTACTTTCTGCAAAATGCTGCTAACCCTCCCCTCCGTCTCATTGATAGATGAGCCTTATATGCTTCCTGAAGGTCAGTGGAGCAATTCTCCCTAATCAGAGGCAACCTAGCTGTGTGTGTGTTTTTAACCAAAGTCCAGTTCTGAGCCAAAACTTTCACTGCGTCTGTGGGATCAGTTTAGGACCATTTCCTAGTGACTTAGTAGGGGAGCTATCCTGTGGGAGACAGCAGTGAGACTTAAAAATACTTCTCTGTTCTGAAGATCTACGTACAGTAATCTTGAGGGGAGCAGGCTGCAGAGCAGGGGCGTGTGGTTCTGCGCATCGTCACAGGAGACTTTGGTGGGTTTTGTTGCTATCCTGGCCTTGGTTAACAGCTGTTTGAATGTGAGTATTACATTGTTCTCTGAATCATATGAAGAGGAATTATTTTCCTGAAAATTGAACTATATCATAGAAGATTAGGGTTGGTAGGGACCTCAGGAGGTCATCTAGGCCAACCCCCTGCTCCAAGCAGGACCTACCCTGACTAAATCATCCCAGCCAGGGTTTTGTCAAGCCAGGCCTTAGAAACCTCTAAGGTTTTATATATAGCTGACCTCTCCTGCCCTTCAGTACTGGTAGTATAGTAGTGCTATTTTATGGTTCTTAGGTGGCGCATGGGGAGAACCTTGTTCTGCCTTTGTTAGGGAAACCATGCCAGAAACTTCTAGAAGCAACTGCAGCTGTTCAAATGCAGCTGTTGCTAGCAAATCTTCATCCATAGTGTGGTATGGCCTACATCAACTTGTATCCATGGCTCTTGGACATTTTAAGCTTCTTAGAAAGTGAAGATTAGATTAGCAGAGGCTCATACCAAATGGGCTATCGGGTTGTAAACATCCAGTAATGGACACGGTGATGAGTGAACTGATGATGAAAGTTGAACTATCACTTGGGCCTGTCTTACCAGGCCCCCTGCTGGTGTTTGGGGATTAAAGTGTTGCAGCATAGTGCCCCACTCATGTTAAATATATCTTGGTTGTACCTGTGTAGCCAGGGCCAAACTGTTATAACCGTACTCATAGCGTGAGCAGTGGTCACCAAATCATGTTTTAAACCTGAATTGGGTGCTGCTGTGATTCTGTCTTACATTCAAATAAAATCCTACTGAACTGCAGCTAGTCTGGTCTAATGTAACATGCAGTCCACTGTGGTGGTAGAAGATACATGGGTGACGTATTCAGTTCTATATGGCAGCAGCCATAGCACTTCCGTATCTCCACTTTAGGAACCTTCAGTTCTAGAGCTCCCGTGCCCATCATGGACTTTACAGAACCGTTTAGCTGACTGTTTTGTCTATGGAACAGGCTGGCTTCTGATGCCACTTTATTACTGACCTAGGTGGGGCTCAGGCCCTGCAGAGCTGGGGACAATACCAGAACATGGATGGACCTAGTAACAGAGCCACCTCGACTGGCAAAAGGCTTGAGCAGATTGAAAGGGGGACTGAGGGACAATTAACAAGCCCTAGGGTACAGGGAGGAGAGGATGTGTCCAGTAGGCGTGAGAGCGACAGACGCAGGAGGTGGATTGCTGTCCAATCTCCCACACACAGAAATTGCACCACTGTAACGAAAGGTGCAATGCTAAACCAATGCAGCCAAACCAGCACAGCTGGCGTATGGATGCCCTGACATTGATCGAGCTTTACTTGCAAAGGGAGGCATGGTTATTTGGTTAGTGGCCTGTACTGTGCTAGTGCCTTGCTTGCTTTGCATTGCACTGTCACTAAAACATGAGGGCTTGGCTGAGTCTGCAGCCCGGCTCAGAGCCACACACACTGGCTCTTTCATTCCAGTGCGATTTGCCCCTCTCGCCTCTCCTAATAAACCTTGGGCCAGATCCTCAGCTGGTGTAAATGGATCTAGACCCTCCGAAACCAATGGCGCTGCGCTGATTTACACTGGCAGTGAAGGTTTGCAATGAATCTGCGTGACGACAGCTGCTTGAGAAATGACGAGCCAGTTTATTAATAAAAGTCACTTTTATTAGTATGTGAGGAATGGAATGGAACCGGCCCAACACCTGGAGCACCACACTGGGCCAGGGGGAAGGAGCTAGTCTGGGACAAGGGGGATTCTCCATAGGGAGAGGGAGTTGTTTCTCTTTCATCCACTCCATCCCCAGCTTGAAGCAGCTGGGGCTGCATCAGTGAGGAGGGGCTGATTGGGGCATCTCTACCCGGATTTGCTAGGCCAGGCAGAGCCAGGGGCTCATTGCTCAGCTCAAACTAGCCTGCTGCTAGCCCCTGACCCCAGGGATGGGCAGACAGATGCTTGGGAGTCAAATGCCACTGACAGTCATGGGAATCAGCAAATGTCCCAGCCGCTCCGCCTCCTGCTCCCAGTGATTGTGGTAAACCCTTTAACACAGGTAGGAGACAGGATCATTTTGAGATTTGTGGCCAAAAGTATCTGGCAGGTCAAACAAATACTGTTGCCATGCTGCTGTGCTACTCCAGGGCTGCTCTCAAATCGTCAGATAAAAGTTGGTCTCTTGAGGGTAAAATGTGTAAATTTGGAACTAATCTGAGCTGGATCCAGGAGTCTTCCTTCCCCTTCCCTCCATAGCCACACATGAGTTAGCATCTCTCATGCTGTGTACTCCTGCCTCTGACTGCCTTCTGATCCCAGCCTCCATCACCAATTGTTACATGTCAAACAAGCCCCTCTGTGCTTCCCCTGCATGCTGCCCTTCAGGCGTGAGAGAAACTGCCTGGAAACTTCCACAACTCACCTCATTATCCTCCTTCAAACCCTCCTTTGCAATGATGTCGACAGGAACAGTCAACATGGATTCACCAAGGGAAAGTCATGCCTGACCAACCTGATTGCTTTCTATGAAGAGATGACTGGCTCTGTGGATATGGGGAAAGTGGTGGATGTGATATACCTTGACTTAGGCAAAGCTTTTGATACGGTCTCTCACAGTATTCTTATCAGCAAGTTAAAAAAGTATGGGTTGGATGAATGGACTATAAAATGGATAGAGAACTGGCTAGAGCATAGGGCTCAATGAGTAGTGATCAGTGGCTCCATGTCTAGCTGGCAGCCGGTCACAAGCGGAGTGCCCCAGGAATCGGTCCTGGGGCCGGTTTTGTTCAACATCTTCATTAATGATCTGGAGGATGAGGTCGATTGCACCCTCAGCAAGTTTGCAGACGACACTAATCTGGGGGGAGTGGCAGATACCCTGGAAGGTAGAGACAGGATACAGAAGGACCTAAACAAACTGGAGGATTGGGCCAAACGAAATCCAATGAGGTTCAACAAAGAAAAGTGCAGAGTCCTGCACTTTGGACGGAAGAATCCCATACACAGGTACAGACGGGACCGACGAGCTAGGCAGCAGTTCTGCAGAGTCCTGCACTTTGGACGGAAGAATCCCATACACAGGTACAGACGGGACCGACGAGCTAGGCAGCAGTTCTGCAGTCCAGTGGAGGGCAACAAAAATGATTAGGGGACTGGAGCACAAGACTTATGAGGAGAGGCTGAGGGAACTAGGCTTGTTTAGTCTGCAGAAAAGAAGAATGAGGGAGGATTTGATAGCAGCCTTTAACTACCTGAAAGGGGGTTCCAGGGAGGATGGAGCTAGGCTGTTCTCAGTGGTGGCAGACAACAGAACAAGGAGCAACGGTCTCAAATTGCAGTGGGGGAGATCTAGATTGGACATTAGGAAAAGGTTTTTCACTAGGAGGGTGGTGAAGCACTGGAATGGGTTATCTAGGGAGGTGGTGGAATCTCCATCTTTAGGGGTTTTTAAGCTGCGGCTTGACAAAACCCTCGCTGGGATTATTTAGCTGAGGTTAGTCCTGCTTTGAGCAGGGGGTTGGACTAGATGACCTCCTGAGGTCCCTTCCAACTCTATGATTCTAACGCTTGACAACAGCTAGACTGTTGGTGCGCTGAGACCCCTCCTGTCATGCTGACCAATACCATCTCACTGGTCCCTCGTACTCCCCGTTGGTCTGTCTGTGTCCATCTGTTGTCTCTGGGACATGGGCCATCTCTTTATTCTGCCGTGTGCAGAGCTGAGCATAGACAGTGTACAGTGCCTGGCCATCCCCAGGGCCCCTAGCTGCTAAGATCATATTGACCACGCACAATGCGAATAGCCCATCACGGGGCATCCCGGATATGCAGCCGGTGGTGCCGGATGCGGGAGGAGCTGTCACTGAAGCCCTTCCCACAGTCAGGGCAGGCGTAGGGGCGCTCCCCCGTGTGGGAGCGCTGGTGGGTGGCCAGGTCTGTGCCCTGGCTGAAGCTTTTCCCACAGTCCTGGCAGGTGTAGGGCCGCTCCCCGGTGTGGACGCGCCGGTGGCGGACCAGCTGGGAACTGACGCTGAAGCCCTTGCCACAGTCAGGGCAGGTGTAGGGCTTCTCACCAGTGTGGGTGCGCTGGTGCTTGATGAGGTAGGAGCCATCGCTGAAGCAGCGCCCACAGTCCCGGCAGGCATAGGGGCGCTCCCCAGTATGCGTGCGTCGGTGCTGTCGCAGGTGTGAACTGCGGCCAAAGATCTTCCCACAGTCAGCGCAGGCGTAGGGGCGCTCGCCCGTGTGCACCCGCTGGTGCTGCACCAGATCCGAGCTCTGGCTGAACATCCTCCTGCAGTCAGGGCAGGCGAAGGGGCGCTCGCCCGGCAAGCTGGGCCCATGGCAGGGCCCCTCCTGCACATGGCAGCGCCGGTGCCGGGTCAAGTGGGAGCTGCGACCAAAGCTGCGCTGGCAGTCGGGGCACTGGTAGGGCCGCTCGCCCGTGTGAGTGCGCTGGTGCCGGAGCAGGGCCGAGCTGACAGCAAAGCTCTTGCCGCAGGCGGCGCAGGCGTACGGACGCTCCCCTGTGTGTACCCGTTGGTGCTGCACCAGATACGAACTCCGGCTGAACCTCTTCCCACACTCACCACACATGCTCTGGCTATCGCCTGTGGGTGGCATCCCACCACCCACGCTGTCCTTGAGAGCTCCCCCGTGGTGGGTGGATTTACCCCAACTGTCCTCTGGCTGGTTTCCCTGCTGACTCTCACAGGCTTCTTCCTGCCCAGGACTCTGGGAAACATTCCTCTCAGAACGTCCCAACACTGCTGCATGTGATTCCACTTGCTCGGGACCTTCCTGCTGAGGATTCTCCTCATTCTCCCTCACCATCCAATCGCCTGCTGGGACAGAGAGAGGATCCAGACAGGAGTCACACCCTGTGCCAGGGGGAAGGGAACCTCACATGGGGAATGGGAAAGGATGGAACTAACCCAAATAACTGCCGAGAAGACTGAAACATCAGGAGCTAAATCCCCCAAACCCTTCCCCAGAGCAGAGAAAGGAGGGGACCAATTCTTCCTCTACATCCATCCAAGCAATTAGGAGGAAGGAGGCTAGTGGGGAGCGTGCTACTGCCAAGCATCAGTTAGGATGGGTGGGAAGCTATGAGTGGTGTCTGCCATGAGGATATGGCACGTGGTGGTGACAGTCCTGATCTGACTGAGATTAGGAAGAACAAGGGGAGCTCACAGGGCCTTGGTGGGAATCCCAGGTGTTTTCCTTCACTTGCTGACAGTTTCCGAATCAGTTTAGCCCATTCCTCACCTGTGTGGGTGCTCCTTGGGATCTCCCTTTCCTCAGAGCCCTGGAGACTAGGGACCCGGGGCTCCTCCCCTCCTTTTGTCGGTGAGATCACATTGGATTCGGGAAACAGAAATCCTGCCCAGGGGGAAGCAAATAAATGAGACCTGAATTGGTTACATATTTCTCTTACAGTTA
The DNA here is from genome assembly GCF_026122565.2 of Emydura macquarii macquarii. Taxonomy (NCBI): domain Eukaryota; kingdom Metazoa; phylum Chordata; order Testudines; family Chelidae; genus Emydura; species Emydura macquarii. The sequence goes on along the minus strand of NW_027131996.1, from coordinate 154,481 downwards.
TTTAAACAAAGTAAACTCCTGAATTTAAACACAGCCCTTTTCTGTGCTGGGGGCAGGTGTCACCCTAGCAAAGATAGGAGAGACCAAATCGTTCCTTCACCCCAACCTTTGTAAGTGCAGGGAACAGAAGACACAGTGCATTACAGAAAACTGGACCCAGAAGACAGTAGTTACTGTGAAAGATTGAGACAAGGACTCAATGTTACAAAAAGGGAAGGAGACAACAGCTATATTTGTCACTCCTACAGCACCTTCAACCAAGGGTCTGAAAGTGCTTTCAAAATATCCTTGGGGGTGCAGCGTGTTATAAAGATGGTAGATCAGGTGCTGCTGAACTGTTTAGTTTGTTCACAAAATAAGAAGTTTTTGTTGGCTGATCCAGAAGTTCTAACCTGTCCAACAACACCAGAGCAAAGGGATGGTCAATGCAACCAAAAGGTGGCAAATTCAAAACTAATCAAAGAAAACCCGTTCTCCACACAGGGCAGGTTTAGCTTGTGGGTCTTGCTGGCTATGTCTGCACTGCAATGACACACTGGTGGCTAGCCCCTATCAGCTGCCATGAGCTCACAGGGCTCAGGCTGCAGGGCTGTAAAATTTCAAAGTAGATGTTCAGGCTGGGTGGGACGGGAGCCTAAGATCCTGCAAGGGGGGAGGAGGGGCCTCCAGCCTGAGCCAGTGTCTACACTGCAATTTTAGAGACCCACAACCTGAGCTCCATGAGCCCAAGTCAGATGACCCAGGCCAGCCAGGGGTGTTTTATTGCAGTGTAGACACAGCCACTGAGGCCAGGATTCCAAAAAGCGGGATCCTGAGAGGGGATCCCAGCTGCTGGAGAGCAGGCACAGGGATATGGTCAGTGCATGCATGTGACTGCTCCCAGTGAGGGAAGCCCTGGGCCATTAACAACCATGCCCAGAAGGAGTGGAAGGCTGCCATGTCCAGTCAGGAGTGATTTGCATCCCCTCACTCTGGATGCAAATGAGTGCACAAAGGAATTGGGCCCTCAGCATGTCTGACAAAGAAGGTTGGAGGAGAATACACCAGAGGAAGACAAAGGAGATATTTGGGCACTTTTACCCTCACAACACAGTATCATCCATCACTTTGTCTAACTGCTCTAGCTCTCATTCTCTTGCCCCTTCAAACCCACACCCACACTCCTGCCCTGGTGTTTGTCCTCATCCCTGAGGTGCCTTCTCCTGGGGGCAAAGACACTGCCTTTTATTTGCCTGTAAAGGTTCCATCTAGCCATCAGCGACAATATCATGAAATAATGATTGTCCTTTTGCAGAGGGCAGAAGTGACACACACAGAGATTAAGTGAAAGCCTCAAGGCCTCACACCCAGTTAGTGTCAGAACCAGGAACAGAACAGAACCCAGGGGTGTAAAGGAGCTCAGACTAGATGACCTAATGGTTCCCTCTGCCTTTGAACTCTATGAATCTATGAAATACAGAAGTCTTGACTCCCAACCTCCTCTGCTCTGACCTCTAGACCTCATTCTCTCCCCAGAAACGAAATCATAGAAGATTAAGGTTGGAAGGGACCTCAGGAGGTCATCTAGTCCAACCCCCTGATCAAAGCGGGACCAACCCCAACTAAATCATCCCAGCCGGGACTTAGTCAAGTCAGGCCTTAAAAGCCTCTACGGATAGAGATTCCACCACCTCCCTAGGTAACCCATTCCAGTGCTTCACAGTCCTCCTAGTGAAAAAGTTTTTCCTAATACCCAACCGAGACCTTCCCCACTGCAAGTTGAGACCATTGCTCCTTGTTCTGTCATCTAGTACCACTGAAAACAGCCTAGCTCCATCCTCCCTGGAACCCCCTTCAGGTATTTAAAGGCTGCAATCAAATCCCCCCTCATTCTTCTCTTCTGCAGGCTAAACAAGCCTAATTCTCTCAGCCTCTCCTCATAAGTCACGTGCTCCAGCCCCCTAATTATTTTCGTTGCTCTCCGCTGGACTCTTTCCAATTTGTCCACATCTTTTCTGTAGTGGAGGGGGGGCCCAAAATTGGACACAGTACTCCAAAAGAGGCTTCACCAGTGCCAAATAGAGGGGAATAACCACGTTCCTTGATTTGCTGGCAATACTCCTACTAATACCAATGAATCATACTCCCCCCACCTAAGCCAGCAATAGAAAGCCAGAGTCCTCTTTCCCACACTCTTTCATTCTAACAACCACTTCACCTGTCTCTCATACCAAAGAACAGAATCCAAGAGTCCTGCCCCCCCCCCCCCCGGAGCGGTTTGAGGTTTTTTTTGACACAAGTCCATCCTTTGAGGGCAGGCGCACAAAAGCCATTTGCACATGCAAAATAAATGTGTGCGCAAAAAGGGGGACACACATTAAAAGGGCAGTTTGTATAGTTAATGTCTGATCAGGCATTTTCAGTGCATGGACAGGAATAAAAGCCATTACATAGCAAAACTACCAAGAAGCCCACTGACTCCATGTTCATCAAACAACACAAGCTCACCCATCCCCAAAGGCACCTCATCCTCTTTCCAAAATCTCTCCTCTCAGACAGGCCTGTGCTGATGAACAAGGCCTTCACTCCCCTGCCCAGCACAAACTGTTCTGCTGCAATTCTGCCTTCTGTATCTGAATCTTCTGCTTTCACTACATAAAATGAACAGGATAATAAATGAGAAGATTGTCCAGTAAAGCTGCAGGCACTGACATCAGCCCCAGTTTATTAATTAAATAATAATAACACTTTGCATTTCTATAGGGCCTTCCAAGCAAGGACCTTAGTGCATTGACTAATGTGAAGAATCAGTCATTATTATGATCTAATGACAGACTGAGTTTTGCTATACACATACTGACTAGCTCATTTATGGCTCATTAATGGACCCGCAGCCATGCATCGGATAGCAGAGCTCGTTTTCAACAACATTCCCATTATTCCCCAAATCCACCTCCTCTTAGATTAACTCCAGCCCAAGGCTGCCTTCAGCCAGTCAAATGACAGCGAGAAACACACACATACGAAGGCCCGTTCCTGTGGCGTTACAGACCCCGGAGCTGGATCGGCCCCTGCAGGCGCCCGTGCGTGGGGGCAGCAGCTCCGGGACCCGCAGACACCCGGGAGCAGAGATGGGGCGAGGAGGGGCCGTTTGCGCAGAGTCATTTTCCTGCCCGGCCCCGGCACTTTCCCCGGGTCTCTCCCCTCACCTGCAGCCTGCGGCTCGGGAGCTGGTGTCGGCAGAGCCCGGGGCTGCCCCAGGGGCTGGTGCCAACCAGCGGAGAAAGTCCCCCCGGGCTGGGCACAGAGGGGCGCTGGTGAAGGTCTGTAGCCGCGGCGGAGCAGCAGCTGATCAGCCCCGGCTCCCCGCTCACAAAAGCGGCAGCAGCGTCTGAGCTGGGAAGTAGGAAGCTGAGCAAAGAACAAGGAAGAGACAAAGGATCAGCTGGAGCCCTCTAGCGGCTCCGCATATGGCAAGGCCAGGTGCACTGCGCCTGCAGCAGCCCTTCCCCTCGCTCTCCTGTGAGACCCCTTCTGGGATGCTGCGTGTGCAGAGGCATCAACACGGCACAGTCTGGAGAAGACTGAGTTGTTGCTTAGATTCTCCTGACATGGGGCAGATGGGGCTGGTTTGTACAGGAAAATCACATAGGGTAGTAAAGAAGTGAACTCTTCTTGAGATAGTGGGAGACAGGCATTAGACACAAGTGCACAAGGCTGAAAAAAATTGAAAAACATTTTAAAAAATCTTGAAAGATTATTCATTCCACTGGCTTTCAAAATGGGTCAACTGCAATTTTTCTAAATTTTCCACAGGATTTCTAAATTAATTATTTTGGCTTTATTTGTTTATTTTTATTCAGTTTTGAAAAATCCTACCATGTGATGCAGTGACCAATCAAAATTTGCAAGGGGGGGGGGGAGAAACAGCTTCAAAAGTAGAAGCCCAATTCCCCCAAATGTTATGTAAACTAAAAATGGCTGAATAAAACAAAAAACAATTAAAAAAATTGGAGGGGGGGGGGGGAATTCATCAAAAATGTCAAGAAAATCAAAATGTTTTACTATAAATTTCTGATTTTGAATGGTGAGCAAATGTCACTGAAAAGAGTTTTTGAATGAAAATTTCAAACCTATCTAGATGCAAATCAATATTTCAAACCAGGGCAAATTTCTAGTGACCTGTCGATTCATGGATGTTAAGGCCAGAAGGCACCACTAGATCATCTAATTTGACTTTGTGTATAACACAGACCTGAGGATTTCACTCAGTGATTTCTGCATCCAGCCCAGTAACTTGGGGCTGAGTTAGAGAGGGTCTCTTAGGGAGACATCTAAGCTTAATTTAAATACATCAGCTGATGGAAAATCCAGCACATCCCCTGGATAGCTGTTTCAGTACTTAGTTCCCCTCCCCTCCCCTGCCGTATTTCTACTCTGAATTTGGAGAACTGTAGATAACTGACTGTAATGACAGCTGCTTCCCAACCCCTAGCTGTGAGAGGCTGGTTCACACCAAGAGATTGCTTCACCCCGAAGCAGCGGGTTTAGATCCCATATTTAAAAAGAATATTCTCCCTCCCCCCACTCCAGGCACTGACTCAAACTCACACACTCACTGCCAGTGCTTCCCCCTCAGCCATGCACCTTAGGATTCAGGTCCAGCAGCTTCCCCAGAAGCTATTGAGAGTCACGGCATCCTCCTCAGCCTGCTCCCTGAGGAGTGTGGAGGTGAGCAGGCAGGCAGGCAGGTGTCCGGATATTGGCTCTGTCTCATGCTTATGATGATGACTACTAAATATTTGTATTACCATAATACAGTCAACAGCTGAGATTGGGGCCCATTGTGCTGGGCACTGCACAGGTACATAGTGAGAGACAATTGCATTGGGCACAGTAGAGAAATGCTTCTGCTCCAAAGAGTTTATAGTGTGAGCAGAAAAGAGACGCAGTTTGGGAGGGGACACAGAGCAGAAGAGACGTGCCCAAGATCCCACAGCAGGTCAGTGGCAAAGCTAGGAGAAAAGCACAGGTGTCTTGACTCCCAGCCTGGTGCCCCAACCCCTGGATAATGCCACCTCACACTGCCTTTGTTCTGGTCCTTCCTCTATGGATAGTGCAACATGGAGCCAGCTGCTGATTTCTGCTACTCCAGAGGCTCTGCCCCTAGCAGCTCCATCTCCTGTGCTAGGTGGAGCGCTGTACCTGGGTTGCTAGCTCCTCGTGCTGGCTGATGTTTGCCCTGAGTTGGGAGATGGATCGGGCTGCCTCCTGCCAACAGCTGAAGGATGCTCTGATAGGGCTGCTGGTCCTTTGCTGGTGGCTAGCTCCGGCAACTCCTTCCCCCAGCTTGGGGGGTATAGTAAGAAGTGAGAGCTTAAGGCCTGCAACCTAACAGAACAGGCTAAGGCCTAAGTGGAAAAAGCTAAGTTAACAGGAATGTAAGTGGAAAAAACCAAGTCAACAGAAACCAGCCTGTGAACTTACGACCTGTCTGAAACTGGCACAGAGAAAATGCTGATACTGCAAGCATACATATTTCCAAAATGTTACTAATATCAAAACATCACTAAAAATACATAGCAGGTGCAGAAGGTACCAAGACATCCTGACACCAAAGAGATAACTGACTCCCTGAAATGACACTTTGATGGAAAGAAATGTCTAATAAGGTGATAAATAGAGTTGTTTTGCCCAAATTATCCAATTTACGGTAAAGGGTGGTATTAGACTACGTCAAGAGGGTGGCAACTACCTACATCAAAGGGGGACGAATGAAATTGACTGTAACAGTGTATAAAAGAAGGTGTCAGAAGCAACAACTTTGTCCGGTCTAGGGGACAACGGAAAGTCCCGCTGTTGGGCCGTGTCCATTGTAATGCCGCACTCATATGGGAAGTAGACCCATAGATACTCTGTAGGTTGCTTCTCATTGTGCCACAAGTGCAATAAAACCTGGCCCGAGTGCCTTTGTTGCTCAGCTAATCCGTGGTCGTGTCGATTCATTCAATCGTGAATGCCGTCTCAGTTATCTGCGCAGAGCTGGGACAGCACCTACACGGGGACACATGCTTGCGGCCTACACTGACAACTAACAACACCAACAACAGGGGGCTCTATGCAGTAACCGGTGCAGGACAGGCCGCAGCTTTGACTGCTATTCTCAGGCTGTTTCACAGGTTAGGGGAGTATCTCACTACTGCTCCCTGGCTAAGAGGCTCTAGCTAATCCTGCCTGTTGCTCATAGGCCCTGGCTCTGGCTAGGAGCCAGTAGAGATGTGGCTACAGCTACATCCTACATAGCACCACTTCACTATACATGATCACATTGCCCACTGCCACTCTAACCATATTCCATGAGCAGCCTGGCTCTAGGAGACACAGCCTTGCACAGTGTCTGCTCCTTTCAAGAGCTTCCTTGCCTTGGGGCCCTGAGATCTAGGACACATGGCTCTTCTCCTTGTTCCAGCCAAGAGATCACATCAGCTCTGGGAATAAGAAATCCTGTTCAGCGGAAAGAAAACATGTGAGATCAGGGGTGATTAGGTATTTGTGGAATATTAGTTACAAGAAGGTTACTTGATTTAAACTCTGCAGACTGTGTGGGCATGGAATCTGAATGGATGGAAGAATGGTAATAGAGACCCTTCAGCACAATCAGACATCTGGCTGTGAGTGCTCACCACTTCTGGAAATCAGGCCCTGCATGACCTAAGTTTGGGTACATGAAAGTTTGGCTTTAGAAACATCACTGTTGCATGAAGCACTACAGAGCCCAGGGGCCGGGCATCTTCCCTGAGGACAGCACAGGCCTCAGGGTTGTTTCTCTTTTTGTGCCCAAAGTTTGTAGTGTATTCTAGGAACTTCTTGCATAAGGGACTTGGTGTCTTAGGCAGAGCTGGATGATAAGATGCTTGCCCCTGTTGAAAAATGCAGAGAGATCAGAAGGCCTCAGGAGATGGCAGCATCTAGAATAGGGGGAAGCATGCAGGAAAGCCTGAGGGTGACCGGATTAGCACATTTGTCTCTGAATCTCCTACTGAATGAGGTGAAGAGTAGAGGGGAGAGTCTCTCTCACAGTGAGGGAGTAGGGATGAACCCTAAGTAGAAGCTGACCAAGGAGCTTCAGAGATACCCCCCACCCCAGATTCTAGTACCCCAGGGGACAGAAGGCCAGACCTAGTAAGGTCACAGTCTCATAATTCTCCTGCATGATGTGCCTGTAGAGAATCTGTGACAGTCTCTGAAGCAAACACTGGAAAAGAGCAGCTGCTTTGGGGCTGACATGGTCGGGATGACAGCATATTACCCCAGCAGCGCAGGGACCGGGCAGAGGCAGGAACTGGTTTTTCCTCTCTGCTCCTCACATTGTCCCAGATCAATCTGCCCTCGGGTGCTGCAGGAAACGGAGCTGGGCACGGTTGGGAGCCTGGAACTTCCCTCCCCGCTTATTACTCCCGCTGCCCCTTCCGCCTCTCTCCCTGTGTCCCTCCTTCCCCCTCTCCCGTCCCCTTCTCTCCAGCTGGGAGACTCGGTCCCTGGCCCGTTCCCGGGGCTGGATCAGCCCCTGCAGGCGCTAAGGGGTCAGAGCCTGGCCGTGTCCGTGCGTGAGGGCAGCAGCTCCGGGACCCGCAGACACCCGGGAGCAGAGATGGGGCGAACAGGGGCCGTTTGTGCAGAGTCACTTTCCTGCCCGGCCCCGGCACTTTCCCCGGGTCTCTCCCGTCACCTGCAGTCTGCGGCTCGGGAGCTGGTGTCGGCAGAGCCCGGGGCTGCCCCAGGGGCTGGTTCACACAGTGGCTGGGCACAGAGGGGCGCTAATAAAAGTCCCACAGACCCAGGGGAGCAGCAGCAGGTAGCAATGTGGGCTCCTGGCTAATAATGGAGGCAAAAGCATCTTGTATCAGGCTTATACATTGCTCACAGCTCCGAGCTACACAATCAGCTGCTCCAGTCCCTTCCTGTGTCTCTGAAAACTAACCCGGGCTGCAACACGCATGAGACCAGGGACAGAGTCTGGAGAAAGTGCGTCAGGCTGGAACTAGCTCCCTAGGGCAAGACAGCCCCAGGCTCTGCTGACATTAATGGTTCCTGAAACGGAGACTCCAGGTAACCGCAGTAGGTGATTCCTCGATTCCAGTTAAACAGAGCTCCCTGGGTCCCCTGGGGTGGGGTTGTTGGCTTTTGTCCCTGAGTCCCAAAGTCTGTCTCCCCAGGGGCCTGTACTCCCCACCAGCACCCCCTCAGCAATGCTGTTTTGTCCCACATGGTGCAGGGGCAGTGCTGGGCTCAGCTGAGTTTGAAACAGGGCCACCTCTCCTGGCCTCTGTTTTTTTGGGATTCTCTGGCTCTGAATGAGGAGGAATAAAGCAGAACCCAGATTCCCAAATGCCCTGAGCCCAGAATCTTTTATATGGGGAGAATGCAGGGAAGATGTAGGCTGACCAGATGTCCCTGATTTCTGGGGAAAGTCCCCGATTTAGGTATTCTGTCCCTGGCAATAACCTGTCTGTGGAAATGTCTCTGGTTGGCTTTGTCACCAAACTGTGATTTAAAAATGCAGCAAAATTGTAATAAATGAATGTGACACAAATAATAAAAGATAACCTCTGCACTACACTTCAGATTTTACTCGTATTGAAATCATAGATCTATGAATATGGTATAAATACTGTATATAATTAGCTTGCTCGATTATACCTGGTCTCTCTCTCGACATACTGCTGTAACTATGGTTACAAGGCTGTCACATGCTAAGGTCAGTTTGACTCCACATGTGGTGTCAATGATGATTGCCGAAGTGAATTTTCTTTCTTGTAACCAACTGCAAAAGAAACATCTGTCTTATGTATAATATGCCATTCTGTATTCATCATTTCCAGTGGAGGGAGGACATCGATAAAAGAACACAAAGGTACAAGTAAACACAAATCAGCCCTAACTGCCTATGCCGGTTCAAGTTCTGTAATTTCATTTTTTTGTAAAGTTGAGCCGACACAGAGTGAATATGATCTTACTACACAAGAGGGAATTTTTGCTTATCATAACATTCATCACAACCACAGTTTAAGAGCAATGGACTGTACCTCGAGTTTAAATAGAAAATTCTACAATCCCAAATTTAGTTGTGCGAGGACAAAGTGCGATGCAATTGTCACAAATGTATTCGCACTTTGGACAACTGATGAACTGAAACATGATCTGGACAATACTGGGTTTGTATAACTTTCAGTTGATGCATCAAGCCACAGACATGTAAAATTATTGCCTATCTTGGTTCGTTACTTCAAGGTATGTGATGGAAGCATGTCCGTGAAGACAAAGCTACTTGATTTTGTTGAACTAAAAGCTGAAACAGCTGATTAATTGCAGTGGAGATACTTGCTGTTATAGAAAAGTTTTGGCTGGAAAATAAGGTTGTCGCTTTCTCTGCCGATAATACAAACACAAACTTTGGTGGGCTACACAGACAAGGGAGAGAAAATGTGTACACTAAAGTCAGAGCAGCCTTACAACAGGCCTCAGATGTACCACTCATATCATTCACAACTGTGCCCAAACTGCATTGGATACAATCCCGTGGTTGTTGATTATATACTTAACAAGATTTTTGGATATTTTTACAATTTCACTGTTCGAGTTGAAAGACTGAGGAGTTTTTGTGAGTTTGCGGGGCAAGAATACCAAAACATCCTGGGGCACAGCAATATCAGGTGGCTCTCAATGTTACCTACTTTGGAAAGAATACTTCTATTAAATGAGCCGCTTAAGTCATTTTTTCTCTCAGAAGAAAAGTGTCCAGTTGTTCTTCAGAAGATATTTGAAGACTCTATGACTGAACTCTGGCTCACTTTCATTCAAGGTAATCTGTCACTTTTCTATGACACAATAAAATTGCTGGAGGGGGAAGATCGCTGTGCAGTGGACTCTGCTGACATCTTTAACTATCTGGAAAAGAAGCTGTCTGCAAGGTATAAGGAAGACTTTGTGCCAGTTTTAGTGAGAAAACTATTAAAGGAGCAAGAAAGGGCTGGGGTTTTGACATGCGAGTCATACTTTAATGTTTCTCTATCTTTTTTTGATGCATCAGTTAAATACATACATGCTTGGGAAAAACACAGATGACCTTAAAGACCTGCATTATCTGCTTTTGAAAAAAGTGCCTGCAAGGTCTGAGATTGAGAAGGCAGCCAAACTGCTGTAAATGAAATGCCCAAACATAACAATTGATCAAGATGCTCTGTTTGATGAAGTGACTTTTCTTAATTAATTTTTAAGAGGGAAACTAAGCGAATGGCATGTATCTGCTACGTTGGTTGTTCACAAATGGAACGCAGTCATGACACATTTCACAGAATCCAAGGTACCCCACGTTAACTTGAAAAAACTAGCTGAAGTGATGCTCTGTCTGCCAGGCAGCAATGCACCTGTTGAAAGAGTGTTCTCGCTGATGAATGACATGTGGATGGCAGAGAAATCGAGCTTCAATGTACAAAATGTGAAAGCCATTCTCGTTGTGAAAACTAACTTTATACTGTCCTGACCAGAATTCGTGGAAAAACTCACCAAGAACAACGATATTCTCAAGCAGATACATTCATCGGAGAAATATTCCAATTAATGCAAGCTTATCATTCTGTTGATAATACTGGTAAGTATTTTTTCTGTGTTTACAGATTGAATGTGAGAAATATGACATATTTAAGTTAGCTATAACATCTGTTTTTACATAACATTTATTTCTCAAAAGCGGTAATTACCCCCTATCCACTCCACCCCTAAAAATATTTCCCCGCATATCATTCCAAAAATCTGGCCAGCTCTGGGGTGAGACAAGACCTCTGGGAAAGTTTTGTTTGTTTTCTCTGGAGGTTTCTCTGTTTCAAGGAGAGAAGGATTCTGGCCAAGCGCTCCTGTGCTCTGCTTCTGCAGGGGTGAGAGTAGAGAAGGGGTTTCCTTAGCTCTTTTCATTAGAGGGTTCTGGTTATTGCTAATGTAATGTATTAGCCACTTACTGGGACTTAGTGGGTCTCTTTGGTTGGCCATCTCTTGAGGAAGCAGGACCCTGAAACGGACAGCTCCCAGGGCCAGTGGGGAGAGGCCAATGTGGCAGGTCATCCTGATTGACAGGGCAGACAGGCCAATGAGGGAGCCAGAAGGGCAGGGTGGGTCCCATCCTCTCTGTGACTGGAGCTGCTTGCCTGTGCCTGGGCAGAGAGCAGGGCCAAGCTAGGACAAAGCAGCCTGGGAGGAGGGAGAAGCCCAGGCCAGGGAGTTGAGCTGAGCTGAGCAGACCCACAGCAGCAGAACCAGAGGAATGGTCTAGAGAGCCAAGCTACGAAGAGTGGGGCTGGGGCCGGGGCTGGGGCCATCCAGAGCTGGGTGCAGAGGCCAGAGAAGTAGCCCAGAGAGCCGAACTGAGCAGAGCCACACTGAAGCAGAGTGGAGCTGGAGCTGGAGCTGGGGCTTGAGCCGGGTGCGGTGAGCAGCTGGGGAGAGCAAGGGGGACTCTGGGCAGGGCCCGACACAGGGAGATGCCACCAGCCAAGAGGCCTCCGGGCCAGACTGGGAGGGGGATCGTGACCCTGACAGGGACTGACGCTGGGGAGAAGGGCCCTGTCCCCTCGAAGCTGGGGGCATGTGGCTACTACCAGGGCAAGTGTCTGACTCTCTGCATCCCTGCAGCGCAGCCAGGCAGGGGGCCTGCGACATGTGAAAGACTGTGAGCTTCCCTTACACCCCAGAGACTCTGTGTGTGGTGCCTCCAGGCCAGGGGACATCCTTAGGTGTTTTCCTTTAACTGTTCTCCTCTTTTCTTTATATTTGTTAATTGATTGTCATTTGTTTAATAAATTGTATTGCTTTGAACCGTATGCGGTGATTAGTGGGTCAGGGAAGTGTCCAGTGCAGAGAGAGTAGCCCAGAGTGGGGACACCCTAGCCCCGGCCCTAAGTGACCATGACAAGATTGGGGGTCGAGCCCTCAGGAATCCTGGGCCAAGCCTTGTCGGGGTTACAGAGACCCCGCCACAGGAGCGTGGGAGGGGAGCCCTCGAGGTCAGGCGGGCCTCTGGGTAAAGGGAGTGGGAGCAAGGACTCAAATCCTTTTACTAACCAACTCCACTGGGGTAGTGTATGAACCAGGAAAGTTCTCCACAACAGTGGACCATTTCCCTGCTTATACTAAGGACGGGAAGGCTGCACTCCCTAGTTTTTACTCTGTAATGCTAAGCTCTCTGGACTGCTGAATCTATAGCCCCATGAGAGCCCAGTCTGAAGAGATACTGAGCCCCCAAGAGCAGTAAGTGGGAAACCTGCCCAGATCCATTGTTCAGAATGAGGGAATTCATGTGCGGGAGAAACCTGCAAGTGTGCTGTGTGCGGGAGAAGCATCACCCAGAGCACATACGTCATTAGACCGCAGAAAACCCACAGCAGAAAGGAGTTCCACCAATGCACAGACTATGGGTAAAACTCCAGGAAGAGCTCAGATTTCGTGAGTCATCAGAGACTCCACACAGGCAAGAACCCCTACAAATGTCCCAAATGCAAGAAAGGCTTCTGTCAGAAAGCATCATTGCCTTACACACCAGAGCATCCCCTTGGGTGAGCAGCCTGTGGGGCAGACCTAGCTCAGGAACTGCAACCCACTCACACCACTGAAAGACACCTTATTTGTTGGTTGTGGCGGGAGGCAGTGAAGGGAGGGTATTAAAAGATGCTGAGAATCAGAGGGGTGCTGGACACATTGGATTTTGGTGTAACATGGAGAGATGAAGAAATGGGGGAGGAGGGATGTGGAGAGCAGGCAGTTGGCCAGAGTTGGAAAGATTAAGAAACAAAGTTATGGCCACATGCAATAGGAAATAAGCTGCAAGGTGCAGGCTTCCCCAGGGAAACATATTCTGTGAGGATGAGCCCAGTTAGGCCAGGCGTGGTTTTCAGTTCCCCCATTTGTGGTCCATAGGGAGCCAGCAGATGGCTTTGCACAGAGATGGTGTTTTACATTCCCATTTTCCCTTACAAATATATAGATTAAGGGAGAAATTCTGCCACCTTTACTCACTTTAATTTCAACAGGACTAGTCAAGGCAAGGGCCAAAAGAAATCTAGTCAAGGGCCAAACGAAACCTGATGATATTCAACAAAGACAAGTGCAGAGTCCTGTACTTAGGACAGAAGGATCCCAAGCACTGCTACAGACTGGCTAGGCAGCAGTTCTGCAGAAAAGGACCTGGGGATTACATTGGACAAGAAGCTGGATACGAGTCAGCAGTGTGGCCTTATTGCCAAGAAGGCTAACAGCATATTGGGCTGCATTAGTAGGAGCATTGCCAGCAGATCGAGGAGAATAATCACTTCCTTCTATTTGGCACTGGTGAGGCCACATTTGGAGTATTGTGTCCAGTTCTTGGCCCCACACTACAGGAAGGATGTGGACAAATTGGAGAGAGTCAAGCAGAGGGCAACAAAAATGATTAGGGGACTGGAGCACATGACTTATGAGGAGCGGCTGAGGGAACTAGGCTTGTTTAGTCTGCAGAAGAGAAGAATGAGGGGGGATTTGATTGCAGCCTTTAACTACCTGAAAGGGGGTTCCAGGGAGGATGGAGCTAGGTTGTTCTCAGTGGTGGCAGATGACAGAACAAGGAGCAGTGGTCTCAAGTTGCAGTGGCGGAGGTCTAGGCTGGATATTAGGAAAAGCTATCCCTCTAGGAGGGTGATAAAGCACTGGAATGGGTTACCTAGGGAGGTGATGGAATCTCCAACCTTAGAGGTTTTTAAGGCCCGGCTTGACAAAGGCCTGGCTGGGATGATTTAGTTGGGGTTGGTCCTGCTTTGAGCAGGGGGTGGGACTAGATGACCTGCTGAGGTCCCTTCCAACCCTAATCTTCTATGATTTGCCATGGAGGTTAATCTCTATGTGGATTCTACTAGTAGAAGCAACAAGTCATCGTACCAGTTTTCTTGAGACATGGAGGTAACATAGCACTCATTAGGGGAAAAAATGGCATTGTCAGTGGAGCAAGAAAGAGACTCTTTAAATAAGCCAATATGGACAGTGAGTACGGAAAACTGATGTTTCTGAACAGTGTTTTTGTATTGCTTGTAACTGGTGTCTGAGTGTGCTTCTTTAGTGTGACATCACATCCGCGGTGATTATATGCATATTTGTTTTGTATATGTGCAACTGTTAAAATATAAGCTGCTAAAAATATTTTGCCTCGCTATGCTCTGCAACTTACATTTTCAGAGCTCTGGGTGGCTGCAGGGGGCACATTTCTCTGTGGCTCGGTCTCTGGTTAGTTTGCTCTGGAGGTCTCTCTCTGTCCTGGCTGGATCCCTTGGCTATGTCCTGCTTCTGTCTTCGAGGGGAGCACGGGGAGGGGCTTTCCTCAGATTTTACCACCAGAGGGCTCTGGCTAATGCTGCTGGAGGGGAGGCTGCTCTCTGTCTGTGTGCTAAGGATACTGGGGTTGGACTTCCTGGGTCAGACGCTGCTGCAGCCTCCATTGTGTGAGCCAGGAGGCCGCGCGGATCAGCTGCCACTGCCCAGCGGGGTCTGCGAGAGAGCCCTGCACTAGCGCCCCTCTGTGCCCGGCCCGGGGGGACTTTCTCCGCTGGCTGGAACCAGCCCCTGGGGCAGCCCCGGCCTCTGCCGACACCAGCTCCCGAGCCGCAGACTGCAGGTGATGAGAGAGATCCGGGGAAAGTGCCGGGGCCGGGCAGGAAAATGACTCTGCGCAAACGGCCCCTCCTCGCCCCATCTCTGCTCCCGGGTCTGCGGGTCCCGGAGCTGCTGCCCCCACGCACGGACACAGCCAGGCTCTGACCCCTTAGCGCCTGCAGGAGCCGATCCAGCCCCGGGAGAGCGAACGGGCCAGGGACCGAGTCTCCCAGCCTGGTGGGGGTGGGGGGCAGAATTTCAGGAGGGATCGATACTCCCATTCAGGGGAAGATTTACAAAAGTGCTCAGGTGTCAAGCCCTGCCCATAGAGAACAATGAATGCCCCTCCCCAGGGAGCCTAGTGGGAGCTGCTGAGGGCTGAGCTGTTTTGAAATCTTGCACTGAACTGAAGAAAGGCTAGAGGGACTGAAGCTGTGTCTTCACTGCCAAAACAAATGTGTGTTTTTGCAGAGGGAGATAGCTAACATGCATTCGTTTTCCTGCTGTAAAATCCTAGTGGAGAAAGACCAATTTTTACTATGATGTAGCTAAGCAAGGATAAACCCAGCAGTGGCAGGGGTGGGATGATGTTGACCTCTCCAAACTATAGTGCGGTAAAATCCGGCTGCACCCTGTTTCCACTGGGATTTTACCAAGAGTTGCCTAATGTCATTTGCTATCTTGTAAAGAACAAAATACCTCTTTTGGCAGTAGAGACATAGTCTAACAAAGGCAGGAGGTTCCAGGCTCCAAAACCTGCCCAGATCCCTTCACTGCAGCATCAATGGGCAGATTCATTTTCCTGGGAATAAGGTGAGGAACAGGGCGGAAGAGCCAGCTCCTGACAATGCCAAGGGGAATCCCCTAAGGCTGCTCCTTTGATTCTGCTTTTTATGATTATTGTTCTTTTCAGGCAACACAAAAGTGTGCTGAGTATTTTGCAGAAAGAAGTATATGTACATAGTCCACAGCCAATTCATATATTCTTTGGCCAGAAGGAACCATTTTGGTCATCTGGTCTGATCTCTTGCATCACACAGGCCAGAGAATTTCACCTAATGTTTCCTGCATCAAGTGCAATAGAGTAGATCTTTTAGTGAGATATCCAATCTTAAATGAAAGACTCCAAATGATGGAGAATCCACCACATCCATCCGATAAACTGTTCCAATGGTTAATTATCCTCACTTTTAAAAATTCCCTCCTTTTTCTCTCTGAGTTTGTCCAGCTCCAGCTTCCAGCCATTGGATCTTGCTCTGTCTTTATTTGCTAAATGAAATATTTTTACTCTATCTAAAATGTTTGCTTTTGTAGGTACTTAAAGAGAGTGATCACACTGCCACTTAAACTTCTTTCGGGCGTATTAAATAGATTGAGTTTCTGAAGCCAGGTTTTCCCAACCTCTAATCATTCTTCTCTGAATCCTCCAGTTTCCCAACATCCTTTTTAAAAGTGTGGAAATCAGAATTGGATATAGAATTCCACTAATGGTTTCACCAGTGTTTTATTATACCACCTCTCTACTCTATATTCCCTGGCTTACACATCCAAGGATTGTATTGGATCTCTTAGCCACAGCATCACACTGGAAACTCATGTTCAGCTGGGTTCCACCATGACCTTCAAGTCCTTGTCAGAGTTACTACTTTCCAGGGTACAGTCCCTCATTCTGTAAGCATGACCTACATTTTTTCTTAGATGTATAACCTTACATTTGTTTTAATACAGTTAAAGGTATTTCAGATGAGTTCATCTTACCAAGAGATCTCAGTTGCTGTACAATACTGACCTATCCTTATCACTTTTTCCTACTCTACTAATTTTTAGTCATGCTTTACTAGCAATAACCTTGTATTTTCTTCCTTTATCACCCAACTTGTAATCTCCTCAAAAATGATATTAAGTTTGTTTGACAAGATCTGTTTTCCATAAAACCGTGTTGATTGGCATTATGTTATCATCTTTTAATTTTTTCTTGATTGGGTCATTATTCATTGCATTATTCCATTCTATCACCAACAGGGCTATCATTACCCAGGTCAATCCATTTGCCCTTTTTAAAATATTGAGTATCTAAGGACCCAATCTTGCAAACATTTTTGTATGTGAATAACTGCTCATGAGAGTAATAAAATTGATCCTGTAAGTTAAGATTTTTGCCTGCCTAATTGCATGCAGAATTAGGTCCAACGTTCAGACCTGACACAAGTGAGGGTCATGACAGAAGCAGTGGGGAAGAGAGGGGACAAGGGTAACTATAATGAGTCCAGGGGATTTCTCAATAAGATATGGGTGCATCTTGGTGATTGTACTATATCCATTTATTTTTAATATCTAAAGAATTAGTATAATTTTCAAAAGCACCATTGACATTTAGGAGTCTAAGTCATAATAGATTTCAGTGGAAGTTAGGCATCTAACCTGTTCATGCACCCAGTGTGATTTTTCAAAAGCATCTATTGGCATCTGTAGGCTCCTAAATACCTTTGAAAATCAGTCCCTTAGATGCTTTTGAAAGTGGGAGTTAGGCACTCTTGAAAATCATAGAATCACAGAAATGTGGGATGGGAGGGACCTTGCTAGGGCATCTAGTCCAGTCCCCTGCACTGAGGCTGGACTAAGTATTATCTACACACCATCCCTGACAGGTGACTGTCTAACAAACATGTTCTTAAAAACCATCGATGGCAGAGATTCCAGAGCCTCGCTAGGTCATTTGTTCCAATGCTTAAAATGTTCCTCTCTGTAAATAGAAGGGCTGATTTTGAGAGATGCTGAGCACCCACACCTCATAGCATTATTTTTTGTCCCGTGGTAGTGCCTAGGGTCCAGTTCTGTTGTCCTGAGCATTGTACAAATAGACAGTTGCTACTCCTAAGAGCATATATAGTCTAAAGTACAACACGCAAATACACAAACTGATGGCATACCCAAAGGAACAGTTAGGCAACTGTGATCAGTGTGATAAAGAGTGGTTATAGCTCATCATTATTGAGAGGTTTATATGCATGATGGCAAAGGAGAGTAATGGAAGAGGGAAAGTGTAGTGGCTTTGCTAGGTCCATGATGTTTCGGTGACTTTAAGGCTCATGAAAGGTGAGTGGTTTTATGGAGTAAATTTGAAGATATTCTGTCAACAGGTGTTTGATTTCCTGTTCCCCTTTCTGAGGTTCCCTTTCCCCCCAGCACAGGCAATGACTCATCTCTGGATTCTCTCTCTATCCCAGCTGTGAGTGACAAGGAGGAGAACGGTTCGAGATGGAGGAATCACATAAGATGTCTTTGACAAGATCGAAAGGCAGTGTTTCTGAAAGCCCTGAGCAGGAAATATCCCCTAGGAGTCCAGGCGAATCAGATGTACAGCAGCAAAATACGCTAGAGGAAAGTAAATCAGCTCACAGCGGGCGAGGTGTGAGGAAACGCAAAGGCACCATTGTCCGCCGGAGAACATTTATGGGGGAGAGGCCCAACATCTGTATTGAGTGTGGGAAAAGCTTCCTTCAGAGCTCAGATCTTATTAACCATCGGCGAATCCACACGGGGGAGAAACCCTATAAATGCATTGACTGCGGGAAAAGCTTCAGCGTCAGCTCAAACCTCATCCGACACCAGAGAACGCACACAGGAGAGAAACCCTATAATTGCCCTGACTGTGGGAAAAACTTCACAGACAAGTCGACCCTGACCCAGCACCAGCGCGTCCACACTGGCGAGAAGCCCTATAAATGCATCGACTGTGGGAAGAGCTTCAGCCGCAGCTCCCACCACAAGAGGCACCTGAGGAGCCCCCCAGGGAAGAGGCAGGGCAAATGCACCCACCGGGAAAGTGCCACTGTTGGGAAGGTCAAAGAAGCCAAAGCATCGAAGAAGAGAACCCCGAACATTGAGATTCCCAACACGTGCGCTGAGTGCTGGCAAAGCTTCAGCCAGAACTCTGACCTGGTCAAACACATGAGAATCCACACAGGAGAGAAACCCTACGAGTGTCCTGATTGTGGGAAAAGATTCAACGTCAGCTCAAACCTGATCAGACACCAGAGGATCCACACGGGAGAGAAACCCTACACGTGCTCTGACTGCGGGAAAAGCTTCACTGACAAATCCACTCTGACCCAGCACTACAGGATCCACACGGGAGAGAAACCCTATATATGTACTTATTGCGGGAAAAGCTTTAGTCACAGCTCCCACCACAAGAGACATGAGAAAATCCACAAGGGACGGAACTCAGTGTCCTTCCTGCCGTTGTGGCCCTACCCCACTCAAACATTTTAAAGAATGGGGTGCATACAAAAGAGCCAGAAGGGGGATTGGTGTGAACTACAGAAAGAGAGAAAGCGAGCTCTGTGTGACCTGGAGAATAGAAACTGCTACATGTCATCAGACCGGCAGTGAAACTACTCCAGTCCCCTATTTCCAAAAGTGGCTATCAACCATGTACCTCAAAGGAAGGTGTGAAACTCCCATAAGGGACAATTTTGCAATAACCTGTTCATAGGGGGAAAGTAGCTGCCTGTTCCCAGGCTGTTAAATTTTCGGCTTATGTCCTCAATATAAAGATCCCTTAAAAACCTTTATCCTAGCCATGGTAACTGTGGATGATATTGTTATCATTCACATAGATGTGTCTAATCCCTTTTTTTGGGAATCCTACTCTTGGCCTCCATAACATCTTGTGGCAGTGAGTTCCACAGGATAGTTATGCATTGTGTAGAATAGTATTTCTTTTTGTCAGTTTTAAATTAGTACCCTTTATTTCACCGGGCATCTCTTTTTTCTTGTACTATGAGAGAGGGTGAGTGGGGAACCCGACTTATTGATACTTTCTCCTGTTTAAATCACATGCCCTCTTTTTCATCATTTCTCTAAACTAAATAGTTCCAATCTTTTCATTACTTTCTCATACAGTCTCTCTCCTGCCCTCTAACAGTTGCTGTCACCTGTCTCTGAACCCTGCCTAATTCTGCTATATCCTTTTTGAGATGGAGTGACCAGATCTAAATGCAGTATTCTTGGTTTGGGTGTCCCATCCATTTATATAGTGGCATTAGACCATTCAGTATTATTTTCTGTCCACATGTTTATCCATACTTTATTTTTTATCCAGTATTGTGCATTGTGGAGAGGTTTTCACTGATCTGTCTAGCATGACTCCTGTGTCTCTTTCCTTAGTTGTTACACTTAATTTAGATCCTAACTACGTGTATGAGTAGATGAGATTGTCCCTTTTAATGGCCCACATGGTGCCAGCAATTTCCAAGCAGAACTCTCTCTTTGAAGTGAATAGGGAGATTAATAAAAATATATATTTTCAGAGACTTTCAAAGCCGTCTAAGGTTTTTGGATGCCCAGGGAGGGTTTTTAGAAAGCTCCTAAGTGATTTAGACCCAGATTTTTAATGGTGTTTAGGCATTGCTCTGCTCAGTGTTGCAGTCTCATTTTCAGAGTTGACTTAGGTATTTAGGAGCCTAATTCCCACTCAAAGTCAAGAAAAAGTGATCTATGTCACTTAAGGCCAGATTTTCAAAGGTGTTTAGGCTTCTAAAGATGCAGATATGTGCCTAGTGAGATTTTCAAAAGTGCTTTGGTGCCTAAGGGATGTAGGCACTTAGGAAGATCCCTTTAGGTGCCTAAATAACTAAAAATCTGGCCCACAGGCACTTTTGAAAATGTCACCCTCAGTTTCTAGAGCTGGGTGTCCAAATCCCTTTAGATAGCTTTGAAAAAATCTCAGCTACTATCTGTCAATCGTAAGGTTAAGATTTTGTCACAGTTATTTTTAGTAAAAGTGACAGACTGGTTACGGGCAATACACAAAAATTCACAGATGCCCGTGACTTGTCTGTGACTTTTACTAAAATTAACAGGGCAGTAGCTAGGAGCTGCCGAGGGGGGAGGAAGGAGTGCAGTAGCTGGGGGGAAGGGGCACAGCGGCTGGGGACTGCAGGGCTTGCCACTGGCTCCAGAGTCCCCCCGCAGTGCCTTGAGGCTGCAGAGTCCCCCCTCTCCTCCCTCGCCACCTGCCACAGTTGGGGCAGCGGGGTTCTCCCTCCATGGCTGGAAGCCGCTGCAGCAACTGAGAGCTCTGAGGACCGCGGCCATCAGCTGCTGTGGATAATGGGGACCCCGGAGTTCACAGCCATTGAGGGCAGCGCAATGATCCTGGAGCTCAGAGTCGCCATGGGCAGCAGAGGGAGCCCAGAGCTCCGAGGTCCCCCTACTGCCTGCAGCTCAGAGCCGCAGTTTCTCTGCTGCCCCCAGCTGTTCAATTCCAGAGGTCCTGGTGCCCATCCTGGTAGACACGCTGCCGGGGATCCCCACTGCCTACTCTGGAGCACAGCAGTGGGACCTCTGCAACCCGCGGTGGCTTGGAGTTGGGGGGTCCCTGCCACAGGTGAAAGCTTCTGCCCCCCTTCACTCCCGCCTGAGCTCTGGGGCCCTTGCCACCTGTGGCGGCTGAAAGCTCCACCCCGCAGCCCCCAGAAGCTGAAAAGGATAATTTTATGCAGGTCTCTGGAAGTCACGGAATCCGCCATAAAATATTATCTGTAATCATAAGGCTTTTGCATAGTATTTACACACTTCCCAGGAAAATGAAATCTAAATTTTAAAAATGATGGCATGAAAAGAAATGGCTCAACGTGCATGGTGTTGCACTTACCTGCACTGCATTCCATCTGCTGTCATGTTGTCTAGTTCATCTAGCATTGTTAGGTCTCCTCTGAAGTTACTCAGCCTTCTTTAAAATATTCTCTGCAAATTTTGCCACCTCAGTTCTCATATTAAATAACACTAGTCTTAGGCATGGGCATAGTTTGGGGAGGCAGTCCCCCCCCCCCCCCCGCAAACTGCAAGCCTTGGGCAGGCATGCCATTTGCCCCCCATGTGTGGCCCCATTGGCCTGATGAGTTGCCCCCCAAATATCGAAATCAAACTATGCCTATAAACTCCTTGTGTGACCAGATGTCTCAATTTATCAGGACTGTCCTGATTATTAGGGACTTTGTCTTATATAGGATCCTATTACCGCCTCATTATCACCATCCCTCCGGTCCCAGTTTTTCACATTTGCTATCTGGTCACCCTAACTAGTCCTGATACAGGACTGCGAAGGCACCCCTCTGTTAACCTCTTGCCATATTGAAAAACTGACTATTTATCCTTTTTGTTTTCTGCCTGTTAGCCAGTGTTTAATCTATAACAGTACATTTCTCATTCGTCCTGTGACTACTTGGCTGCCTAAAAAGCCTCTGGTGAGGGACTTTGTCAAAAGGTTTTTTTGAAAGTCTAAATAAATTAGGTAAATAAGAATCAGTTTGTATATTAGTTTTTGTCAATCAATGATCAAAGCATTCCTCTAGATCAGGGAGACATGATTTTTCCTTTGCAGAAGCGGTGCAGGTTAGTCCCAATCGTAGGGTGTTTTATGACTCTCTATCTTAGAGGTGGCCTGAAGTGAACAACTTGCTCCAATTTGTCATGCCTGCCTGCATCTCAAATAAAATCTCATGCATGATATGTGTGAGAGGGACTCGCACACAAAACACCACTCGGTCTAGGGCAGGTGCACTGGTTTGTGAGCCAGGTGGCTAAATTCTAAGTTCACCTCTTTTGCAGTGTCATGTTGTTATTTCTGTAGTTCACAACCTGTCTGACTAAGCTAGGTCCTTACCTGGGAAAAGATCCAAGATCCCTACAATGCCATATCCAAGTCTCATACCTTTATCAGTGCTGTCTTTCAGAATACATATGCCACATCTATGTACTTGGCTATCCTGTCTGCAACCCCAGCTCTGAGACATTTCTCTGCCAGACCCAGGAGTCTTGATTCTCAACATCCCACTGTTGTATCACAAATAGTTGTATCACCCATTGGCAAAGTGTATGTTGCATCTTTCTCTAGGGGGGTTCACATAGAGGGCAAGGCCCGGATGCACAAAGGAGCAGTGGGATTTGGGTCTCCCATCTCTAAAACACCAGACTACTAAGGTACGAACTGCCCCTCTGCTCCTGGAGAGTTTTGTCTGGATATGTTTCAAGCCATGAGGACACATCTTTGGGAATGCTACATAGTGAAGCCTCACAACCATACACGTGACATTACAACAAACATATTACTATAACAATAATGCTCAGCACGCCATGAGCATTCCAAAGACATCTAACGTGACATATTTTGCATTAGACAATACACCATAAGAGTGACCATGGGGGCGCAGTGTGTCACAAGCAGTAATTTTATATGCACAGATATATATGCAAATTAGCTCATTAAATAATTTGTCTAAAACATCACACATGGATCTGCACAAAGGTTGGCAGCTCTGTCCCACCCACTTTTCCCTGGACAAGAAATGAAGTATCAGTTCTTGTATTTCTTTCTCTTGCCTTCTTTTTTTAATCTGTTCTTGTTTGTCTGTCTGCATTGGAGAAAGCTGGATTTGTCCAAACAGCTTTGTGAGTAAGCTGAGAACACTCTGGCGGGAACTCTGATAGCATTTCCAGCATTTAGGTGAGAAAAGCTGCAGTTCTTCTCCAGTAGGTTTAACTTTCAGAGAAGTTTCCATCACATGCTTCTCTTTCTTACACTCATCAGCTAAGGCTGTAAGAAATTACTTGGCTAGAGACATGGCCCTCTGGGAGACAACTGAAGCTGTGCCATTAACTCCTACTTAACCCATAAACCACAACAACCCAAGAAACATGCACAGATTTTAAGGCCCAAAGGAATGATTCCGATAATCTAGACTTACGCCCTGCCGAGCACAGGCCAAAAAACCTCAGCCAAATTCCTCCATCCAGCCCAATAACTCGTAGTTGCTCCAGAGCAAATCTTTTCTTAAAAGACCTCCAGACCTAATTTAAAGGCTGCAGGGTAGATCCTCTGTTGGTGTAAATTGTCTGGAGCTATGACACTTCATACCAGTAAAGGATGCACCCCTCCATGTGATGGAGAATCCACCACTTCTCTAGGTAACTTGTTCCAGTGGTTGGTTACCGTCACTTTAAAACATTACCCCTCATTTGCAGATTGATTCTCATCTAGAATCAGCTTCTAACTTTTGATCTCATTCTGCCTTTGCCAGCTCAAAAATCCTTCTGCTATCAGAAATCTCCCCATGTAGGTACTTACATACTGTGACCAAGTCACTTCTTAGCCTTTTCTCAGAAAAGCTAACGGTAGTGCTAACTCCAAAAGTTCAAAAGTCATAAGTCAGATCCCGCAAAATCACAAGATTGGCTTAAAAATCATGAGATTTTTTTAAAATGGGATTATTTATTTATTTGTCTGCCTTCCTGCCATCTGATTTTTCAGTCTTCAGGGTAAAGCTGCTTCCCTCAAGACATGATACATTCAGAGGCAAAATTCAAACTGAAATACATATGGGGAAAGGTAGCTTCCCCACTGGCTGCTCAGAGAAGATTTCCCTTATTCCTGTGCCCTGGGAGCTACCGTTCTATTCCTTTCCATCTCCTCCCTGTTACTGTTCTGTCTCTCTCCCTCCCTTGTCTACACAGGCTCCTCTCCCACTCACATTCTTTCCCCCCCCCCATCCTCACCCCCGCTACTCTCCATCCCATCCCTACATTAATCTGCCCTTCAGAATTTCCTTCCTTTTTCCATTACGGTATTCTCCACTCACTGACATTTTTTCTCAGTCTCCCTGCACATTCCCTAGCACCCACTCACAACATCTATCCTGTTCCTCACATTTTCCTGTCTCTTTTTATTGTCCTGTCCGGTCCCCCTAACCGTAAAGCAGTGGACAGCTTTCCTGAAGACAGCCTGGCCTCAGCCTAATTGAAAACCAGGAGAGGTGGTAGACATCTTACTAGGAGCAGCTTCATTCCCACATGCTGAGACTGTAGGGAAAGAGCAGCCACCTTGAATGAGAGCAGTTTTGCTTTAGCCCCTGGGTGGGAGGTGGGGGAAGGCTTAATGGAAAGATGGTCTAGTGGTTGGGGCCCTAGGCTGGGTTATGGGATATCTGGGTTCAATTCCCTTTTCTGTATGAGCTGGGGCCAGGCATTTAGTCCCCTCTATGTAGAATGGGGATAATAGCACCACCCTACTTCCTCGGGGTGCCGTGAGGATATATACATTAAGCAGGGAAGATCCTAAGGGAAAGGGGCCCATATATGTATTGTAGATAGATGGTTCAGGATTGAATCAGGAAAACACACAAGTTTGACACCAGTAAATGTACAGATCATATAGAACTTCAAAAAGCATTGAATTTTATTAATGGTGGCACAATTACCAGAGGTGGCAACACTTGTCTACACTACAGGGACTATAATGGCATAGCTATGGTGCCTTAGTTATGCCAGCATAACCCTGTAGTGCAGATGCAGGCTACAGTGATGGAAGGTTTTTTTTTGTTGCTGTAGGAACATCACCACCCCAGGTGACAATAGCTAGATTGACAGTAGCAGCTTCCATCAATCTAGCTGAGTTTACATTGGTAGTTAGGCTGGCAAAGCTACGGTGCTCACAGATGTGGATTTTTCACACCCCTGAGGGCTGTAGCTATGTTGACCTAAATTTTATGTGTAGACCAGACCTTAGTCTCACACTGTAAGGCAGGTTTTCCCAATGTTGAATTGTTCTTACAGCTCTTTTCTGAGATAATACCTTCTTACTCCTCAGTGTTCCCCTGCTCATACATTATCAATTCCCCCTTCTACATATCAATTCTCTGCTCCTTCCCTAAAATCATTCAACTCCCTGACAGCAATGAACTAATCTAGCCCCTTGCAATAATTAATCAGTGCTCTCCATGGTCAATTCTCCCTGATCACCCTGAGCGAGTCCCCCCACTAAGTACCCCTTAGACAGGCTTAGGACAGCTCCTGCTAAATAGATTCTTCATCTGCTCTTTTCCATCTCCCCCCCACCCCAATCTGTGTCATCCCCTAGAGCTCTCCCTGGCTGGGGCAGGCCTGTTGAGGCCCTCCCAAAGGTAGATGCTCTCCTCCTCAACTCCTCCTCCTCCAGGCTGCAAGTGAATTCTGGGGAAAACGAATGAAAAAATAGGGACATGAGTGAAGATTAAAGCTGAAAATCAGGGATCCAGAAGGGGACACTAAGCAAAGAACAGTACCCATTGCTTCTCAAAGGTGTCTAAGGACTCAGTGGACAGCATCCAGAGGGACTGTCTCTGGTGGCATGATGATTGGATGAGGAAGTGGAAATAGACCTCACAGTCACAGAGCAACCCTGTCCAGCTTCCTGGATGGCTGTCTTGGCTAGCACCAGGAGGAGGTTGATGAGATTTCATGACTTTGTGGGGCCACAGATGTGGTTGTATGAATTAGGATCACAGGGAAGTGCAGCCAGAACCTCAGTAAGAGGTTCTGGAGGATCTGGATGAGGAGAAGCAACCTGATGCTTACATAGATGTGCCCCAGGGTCTCCGTCTCTCGGCAGAAGGGACAAGAATTAGGTGAGGTCATGAGCTGTGCCAGGTACATGCTCATGCTTATGGCTCTGTTGAGAGGCTTCCAACTAATATCCCTGGCAGGCTGTGGAATCAGAGGAGAATACAGGCTGGGGTTCCTACCCTTCAGGTGGCAGCAGCTACCACCTACCATGTGGTGTTGGGGTGGGACATGTGGGTAAGGAAGTGGAAGGTGTGAAGCATGAGCAGGTACAGACATTTTCTGGGTATGATTCAGAGATGGACTGGCTGGATGTCATACCGCCAACTTAGGTGGCATGTTGGGAGCAGTCGTGGAGGCTCTCAAGTCAGGGGCCCGATGATGAGTTTGGGAGGGCCAGAGATGGACAGGAGGCACCCTTCCATGGGACCTGCTCTAGAAAAGCGAGGGAAGCATGAGGCAAGTCTGCTCTCACTTCCTGGAGCACACAACAGGGGCACACAGGGTGGGCAGCCCCATACACTGGCTGAGTGCTGCAGGGTCCACCCCCTCCCTCTGATTGTAGTCCAGGGCTCTGAGTCTGGTGGCACTACAGGGGCTCCACCACCTTCACAGTGAGATATGGGTTGTGCAGCAGGAGATTTGTGAGGAGACTCTCCCACTCTGTGGCTGTTACAGACCTAGTCTCTGAAACTAGCTTCCAGGTCCTGAGGAGGTCCTGGTCAAAGACTGGCCTCTCAGAGAGTGATTGGGGGAAACCTCTGGAGTGGAAATAAAAGAGCTACCAGTTGCGCGGGAGCCCTCGGAAGCAACAGAGGAAGGTATGCACTAGCACACTCCATGCTGGATGACAGCACTGTAAAAGGACTCTCTACAGGCCTTGAAGATGGAAAGCCTGAACCTGGCTGTGGATGCAAACCAGGCCCTGTCTGTCCTCCACCAGGGGGAAGCTCAGGACACACACAGAAAGCCACAGCAGCCCTGGCCAGAAAAACTTCAGAATCTTCTGGAAGCTGGCTGCAGTCCCCCAGGGCAGGCTCAGGATATTGAGACAGTGCCAGAGCATGAACTGGACCAATGGGTTGATCACCAGCACCCTCCCCTGAAGGGAAAGACACCAGACCAACTTGGCTACCTCCACAACCACTCAGACACCTGGCCTCTAGATTAATCCAATTTTCCAGTGGGGAGGAATCAGTGGCAGAAATATACATGCCCAGATAGTAGGGAAGCCATTCGGGACAGTCCTGCTTTTCTAGGGTTTGTGTCCCATTCGATACTCAGACAAAACCAGACGTGTTTTTTCCAGTATGGTACAGGGGATGCCATTATGAAGAGCATGTCACTTCACCCCTGCCATTATGACCTCACATGCCAGGTTCTCCCATTCAGCAGCTGGTGTGACCTCGCATACAAGGTCACACAGGTGGGGCAAGAGGACGTGCTCATATAAATGGTTGCGCTGTGCGGCGTGATCTCGCATGCACCATGCACCCGAAGTCATGCCAGCAGGGGAAGGCCCAAGCCGTTCCTGGAGGTACCAGTATATCAAGTATTCTGGGAATGCATGAATGGCCATTCTAGCAGATAGATCAGTGCACCTGTGTGCCCTTCCCCTCCCCCTCCCCCCAGATGATACAGAGAACAGGTGGGAAGGACCCCACCTGCCCCATCCCAGACCATCAAGCTAATTGACTTGGGCAGAGGAGACTGCGAAATAGATGACTTGGCATGGCAATCCTCCACCTGCAATGGATACATTGGGTGGGAAGAGGAGACTCCAGGGACCACTGTCAGGAATTTTATGAGGCATCCTTGAAATAAAAGCCCCAGGGCTACCTGAAGCTCTGGCTGGCAGCAGGGGGCACGTTTCTCTGGGGCTCGATCTCTGGTTCACTCTGGATCAGCGTCTCTCAATTAAATTTACCCGCGGAACCCTTTAGGCTCTGTGGGGAAATTACACTCATACTCAGTACCCTCCGCCGAAAAATCCGGGACATCTTCCCTTTTTCGGCTACGTGGAGAACAGCTGCTCTCGGCGGGCGCGATGTCACTTTCTCGCGGAACCCTAACAGTGTTCCCGCGGAACCCGAACACCAATTGAGAAACACTGCTCTGGAGGTTTCTCTCTCTTCAGGAAGGACAGCAGGATTCTGGCTAGACTCATCCTGTGACGTGAAGCATTTCTGTCCCCAGGGGAAAGCGCAGGCAAAGGGTTTTCATTAAATGTAGTCGCTAGAGGGCTCTGGCTGTTGCTAAGGGAGGGAGGAGGCTCTGTCTGTCTGCTAAGGATATCAGGGGTTGAGCTTCCTGGGTCAGAGGCTGCTCTGCTGCTGCCTCCATTGTGGTCTGGGAACTCGCGCGGATCAGCTGCCACTGCCCAGCGGGGTCTGTGCGGGGAGAGCCCTGCACTAGCGCCCCTCTGTGCCCAGCCCGGGGGAACTTTCTCCGCTGGCTGGAACCAGCCCCTGGGGCAGCCCCGGGCTCTGCCGACACCAGCTCCCGAGCCGCAGACTGCAGGTGAGGGGAGAGACCCGGGGAAAGTGCCGGGGCCGGGCAGGAAAATGACTCTGCACAAACGGCCCCTCCTCGCCCCGTCTCTGCTCCCGGGTGTCTGCGGGTCCCGGAGCTGCTGCCCCCCGCACGGACACGGCCAGGCTCTGACCCCTTAGCGCCTGCAGGGGCCGATCCAGCTCCGGGAGAGCGAACGGGCCAGGGACCGAGTCTCCCAGTCCTACGAAAGGGGGAGGGAGAGAGGCTGGAAGGGGCAGCAGGAACAATAAATTGGGATGGAAGTTCTAGGCTTCCCGCCTTGCCCAGCTCCGTTTCCTGCAGCACCCCGAGGCAGACTGACTTTACTGGGACCAGGTGAGGAGCAGAGGAAAAGCTAGTTCCTGCCACTGCCTGTTCCCCCAGCTGCTGGGAGAATGCATTGCCCTGGGAACAATGTCAGGGGGATGCCCCAAAGTGGTGTTAAAAATGTCTCGGTGGGTTTATTCATGGTGCTACGTGATGGATTTGCACTGTAATAAAGGGACTAAGAATTTAACATTCTCTGGTGGATTCAGTATTCCTGATGGATACCACTTAAACGCTAATACATTCTATGAGAAATTAGTTGAAGGGTTGTTTTGATTTTCCAGCTGTCAATGGGGCACGACTGACCCTAAGGAGCTGAATCGTTATCCAGGGAAGCCAATACACAGAAGATGTCACCCAGGAAATCCAAGAGGAATGTGAGCCAGAGCCCTGAAAAAGGCAAACCTTGTGAGAGCCAGTGCAGTCCAGAGGAGCTGGAGCCAGAGCCCATAGAGAAGAGACCAGTGAAACTCATCCAAGGAATCAAGAAGCGAAAGGATTTTGTGGTGCACCAGGGAACCCAGACTGAGGAGAGCCCCAACATCTGCATCGAGTGTGGGAAAAGCTTTACCCAGAACTCCAGCCTCATCAACCACCGCAGAACCCACACAGATGAGAAGCCCTACAAGTGCCCTGACTGTGGTAAATGCTTTGGTGTCAGCTCCAGCCTCAGCCGGCACCAGCGCATCCACACGGGTGAGAAACCCTATGCCTGCCCTGACTGTGGGAAGAGCTTCAGCGACAAGTCCAACCTAACCCAACACCAGCGTGTCCACACAGGTGAGAAGCCCTATAAGTGTATTGACTGTGGGAAGAGCTTCAGCCGCAGCTCCCACAAGAAGAAGCACCTGCGACACCTGGTGGGCAAGAGGCCAGGCAAGTGCTCATCACCACAGCAGCGTGAGGGTGCTGTGGGGAAGGCCAAGGATGCCAAAGCCAGGAGGAAGGTGGAGGTGCTGAACACCTGCACTGAGTGCTGGCAGAGCTTCAGCCAGAATGCAGATCTCATCAAGCACATGAGGATCCACACAGGTGAGAAGCCCTTCAAATGTACCGACTGCGGGAAGAGTTTCAGCGTTAGCTCCAACCTCTTCCGGCACCAGCGCATCCACACTGGGGAGAAACCCTACACATGCTCTGACTGCGGGAAAAGCTTCACTGACAAATCCACTCTGACCCAGCACCAGCGCATCCACACCGGTGAGAAGCCCTACATCTGTACCTTCTGTGGGAAGGGCTTCAGCCACAGCTCCCACCACAAGAGACACGAGAAAATCCATAAGGGTGAGAACCCGCTACTGACCTTCCCCACCCAGACATTTTGAACAGCTTGACATTTGAGGATCATGCAGGGATCAGTGTGGACTCCGCCAGAGGAGAGCTGTCTGCATGATGGGGATTTGTCTTCTGAAAATAGGAACTCCCACAGAGATTTCATAGATGTTAAAGCCAGAAGGTCATCTAGTCTGACTTCGTGCATAGTACATGCTCAAGAATCTCAACCAATGACTCTTGCATCTAGTCCAGTAACTTGTGGTTGAGCAAGAAAGTGTGTCTTAGAAAGAGGCATCC
Organism: Emydura macquarii macquarii; assembly: GCF_026122565.2. NCBI lineage: Eukaryota > Metazoa > Chordata > Testudines > Chelidae > Emydura > Emydura macquarii. The sequence goes on along the minus strand of NW_027131996.1, from coordinate 124,022 downwards.
AAACTCAGTTTAAAGACTCCAAGTGAAGGAGAATCCATCACAGCCTTTGGGATCTGTTCCAATAGTTCACTACAATCCCTTAAAATCTTACCTCTTATTTTCAGTTTGAACACTGCTGACTCAACTCACAGCCACTGGAACTTTGTCTGCTAGAGTAAATAGCCCCCTGGTATCAGCAATATGATCCTCATGTAGGTACCTATAGACTGTGATTAGATCACCTCTTAATCTACCCTTCAATAGATAGACTTCCATAAATTTCCTCTCACTGTAAAGCATGTTGAAAATCATTCTGTGTAGCCCTTCTCTGGACCCTCTCCAGTTTTGCAACGGCATTTTAAAGTGTGGACGCCGAACTGGACACTGCACTCCAGAATGGTCTCTCATCCATAGGATCAGAGCAGTTGTCTTTCTCCTGCCATCGCCTGTCTCCAAGAGTGGCTCTTACCACCTACCTCAAAGGAAGGTGTGAAACTCCCCTAATGAAAAGTTTTCCAATAGCCTACTCATGGGGGAAAGCAGCTGCATAATTCCAGGAAATGGGTGGCTGGCTTCTTCTCTTTTACATAAACACCCCTTAGAAATGTTCCTCCTAGCCATTGTAACCAGGGACGGTATTGCTGTCCTTCATATCAATGTCTAATGTGAATGCAACTGCTGGCCTCCATAACATCCTGTGGCAGTGAGTTCCACCATTTGTTTATGCATTGTGTAGAATAGTATGTGTATCAGTTTGAAATTTTCTGTCCCTCAATTTCATTAACTGTTCCCTTTTTCTTGTATGAAGAGAGAGGGCAAGTAGGAGCCCCTTCATTGTTTTATACACTTTTATCATCCCCTCTCGTTAATCTTTTCTTTGACACGGTTCCAGTCTTTTCAGTCTCTTCATACAAAAGTCTTTTCCAGGCCTGTAATTATTCTTGTCACACATCTCTAAATACCTTCCGTTTTTCCTCTGTCCTCTTTGAGATGGGATGACCAGAACTGCACACACCATTGATTTATATAGTGGCATTAGAATATTCTCAGTATTATTTTCTATCCTAATGTTTATATGTCTTGTGTGTGTGTTTCTTTGTTAACCACTGCAGCACATTGAGCAGAGCTTTTCATTCAGCAGTCCACCAAGACTTGTAGGTCTTTTTCCTGAGATGTTACCAGCATTGTGTATGAGTAGTTCATCTTCTGGTTTTAATTGGCCATGTAGTGCCATTAATTTTTAAGCAGCACTCCCTAATCAAGTGAATGGAGAGTTATAAAAAATATCTATCTTATCTATCTATAGTAGGGTTTTTATAGCACCCATCACCATACTATCTAAGCACTTCCTAGATAAACTGAATCTTCATTAAAAAAAATGAAGGCATGCTGTTGTCCAGTGCATTACCTCACAATTATCTGCACTGAATTCCATCCGCCATCACATTGCCCCAGGTTTGCGAGATCCCTCTAAAGGTACTCAGCCTCCTTTATACGTGATTAACCTTAAATAATTTTGTGTCACCTGGAAATGTTGCCATCTTGCTGCTCACTCCCTTCATTAGATCAGTAATAAATATATTAAACATGAGTTCTAAGTCAGGACCACAGAGAACCCTCTTCATCGCCTGTAACTCACATCTCCTGTCTGCTTCGTCAGCATCTATCTGTGCTTTGTTGCAACACACCATTCCTCTTTAGACTCCTCTTTGTCCCGAGTTGGGGGGTGAGGCTCTAGGCAGAATTCTCAGCTTATTATTTGCATTACAGTCCAGCCTATTAGAGTCCCTAATTGAGATCAGGACCCCACTACGCAGGGGCTGCACATAACACGCTGAGAGACAGTGCTGCCACAATGAGCTCACAGGCTAAATGGACAAGACAGACAAAGGGGGGAGGGGAACAGATGTAGTAGTATCTGCACTTAAAATGCTGCAGCAGTGCAGTTGTGCCACTAAAGCACTTCAGTGAAGACAATAATTAATCCACCTCCACGAGCAGTGATAGCTATGTCAGCACACCTGTCAACATAGCAGTGTCTACAGAGGGGTTAGGTCAATATAACTACATCCACACCCCTGAGTGACGTAGTTATACCGATGTAAGTTTATAGTGTAGACTTCGCCAGAGATCCAGAAAAGGGTAAGGGACTTGCCCAAGCTCAGTGGCAGAGCTGGGAATAGAATGTTTTTGATCTCTTGGGGGTGTCCTGAATGAAACTACCCAAAGAGTCTCATCTTTAATTAGTCTTACTGCTATCATCTCCTTAAAAACAAACAAGATATATTCAAAATTGACAGACTATTATAGTAAACCCAAAGAAACTAACTGCATGACATAGCTAGATTTAAACGGCTTGTCAACTACACTAGGTGAGGTGCTCTCAGTTTAGTTACAGAAGAATAAAAGGAAAATATGTTGATTTCTAGAAATCAGTGCCCTTTTCCTTCTCTACACAGAAAAGTTTTACCAATAATAAATGTTGTACTATTATACCAGTTTAACCCCATGTGGACAGTTTTATTCCAGTATAGGAGTGATTTTTTCAGCTTATTTAAAACCCTGTCCCAAGCAACAAACTAAACCAGGAAAAAAAGCCTCTTTAACAAGAATAGGTGTCCACATGGTGTGATATATATGCTGGTTTAAATTCACACCTTAGCCTGTACCAAAAAATGTTTCCTGTGTACATGAAGCCTGACTCTCCAGTTTGTCAGAGCTCAGCTATCAGCCATCTGTCCTTTAACCCAGGGTCTTTCCCTGCTGTAATCTGTGTCAAGACCCTTGTCAGTGTTTCAGTTCTTTTGATATGCCTGGGTTAGCAATCCTCAGCCATTGACACCCCTCACAAAGGCAATTATCCAGTTATTGTGATTTGTTTGCATGACAGACAGCTCCCTTCCCCAGCCTCATGCTCCTTTGTGCACAGATCCACAAGAGGTATCTGTTACACATTCATCAAGGATGCTAATTAACCTTCCAAATGGTTAGCTTGGATCAGATCCATTCAACATCTCTCTGTCTGCATTTAGGAATGTAGCCGAGAGAGCTTCATAATATAACTCCCTATTACATATTATTGGTATTAGATAAGTGCCAAGGGACCCCAACCGAGATCAGGCCCCTTTGTTCTGGGTGCTGCACAGACACATAGCGAGACCCAGTCCCTGCCGCAAAGAACATGAGTATATAGGAAGTCCCAGCTTAGGTCAGATCATGGTTCATTTAGTCCAGCCTCCAACAGTGGCAAGCACCAGATGTGTCAGAGGAAGGCACAAGAATCTCCACAGTGAGCAGTTATAGGCTCATCTGTCACCAGGAAAAGTTTTCTTTTAGCCCCAAATCATTTGGTTAAGTCCCAAAGCATGAGATTTCATATCCCTTCCAAAACTTGTTTGGAGATTTTTAGTATTTACTATTAATAGTCTTGTCTGTATTTAGAGCTTATTATCCAAATAGACAAGGGAAGGGAAATGATTTGTCCAAGGTCATAGAGCAGATCAGGAGCAGAGCCAGGAACATACCTGTTGTTTTGTGGGTCCCAGATCAATGCTCCATTCATCAGACCACACTGCTTCCCAAGCACCACTCAGCAGCCCTTTCCCACAGTCATGCCACTGCCAACCTTCTGGGTTTGAAAACTGAACACTGAGCTCTGCTCTTTGTTCCCTGTCATTTTCCAACATCGACTCCATGACAACACTTCACCACTCACCCCACAACTCCTCGGTTTCCTTCCTTGTTTCCTGGAGGAGCATTGCCAAAGGCTTTTTTTCTGGAAGTCTGAATAAAGGATATCTTCATCCACCATTCTGCTGAGGTACTCAAAGAATTCCAGTAGGTTTTCCTTTGGTCAGACCCCGACATATCTTCATCTAGGTGTTGACACTTCTGATTGTTTTAATGACTATTTCAATCCATGTAGCTGATACAGAAGCTGGTCTGTAATCTCTGCCTCTTCCCTAGCATCACACCCTTCAGCCCCTCCTCTATAGTAGGTGACTTGAATGGTTTTAAATTATATTTAAATATTTTGGCTATCAGCTGAGCTGCATCCTTCAGACTTTGGGATGTAGTGCTAGTGTAGTGTACACAGTGTGTTTGTTTCAGAACTGTCCTCTTTTGACACCTCAGTCTCTGACAGTGCCTTATCTTTACTACCTGCACAGAGAGCTCTGGGGTAGGTGTCTCCACAATACTCTCTGGGGTGAAGCCTGGGGCAAAGAAACCCCATAGCTTTCCTGCAATGTCCTTGCCTTCCATGATAGCTTCTATTTCACCCACATGAAGGAACAGCTATTCCCCAGTTGTGGAACTCTGGCTTTTGGTCCAGATATCTAGCTGCTCCCATGCTTATGTCTCTCTCTGGACCTGCCAGCTGCTACACTTCTTCCTGGTGAAGGAGAGCCTGAGAGCCTTGAAAAATAGCTGGGAAAAAGGAGGAGGAGCCAGGCTAGCTGTCCCTGTACATAAAAGGAGGAGGAAATGGGAATGGATTCAGGGAATGGAAGGAGAGGTGGGGGCTAGGCAATGGGGATCAGGAGAGGAAATAGGACACAATAATGTATTAAGAAGTGTGGAAAGATTTGAGGGGCAGAGGTCTAATGGGCCAACTGACTCTTGGCCTTCCTACTTCTGGTGTTAGTGAAGAATTTACGGTTATTTGTCTTTATGTCTTTGACTCCCCAGTTTTACTCTTCTCCCTCCTAATTCCCATCTCACCGTTTATGTTCCTTTCTGTTGGCTGCACATGGGCTAGCTTTACACTGTGCGAATGATTCTTGCTGAGCGCAAATAAACTCTTCTACCTTGACATTTAACCATACTGGGCTGTTTTCACTAGATTTTTAGCTTCCTTGTTTCTCTGGGAGGTGGCTCAAGAGGCTGGGGAATGGGACACAGGGATTTTCCCCTCTGAGGGGCATTGGCTCCAGTCTGACCCCAGGGTGGGTGAACTGGCTGGCTGGGGAATAGTGACTGGGATATGGGGCCTTTCCCCTCTAGGGGGCACTGGCTCCAATTGGGTCCCAGAGTGGAGGAACTGACTGGCTGGGGTGGAAATGGGATATGGGGCCTTTTCTCTCTACAGGGGCAATGGCTTCAATCCAGCCCCAGGGTGGAGTAACTGGCTGAAGAATTGTGATGTTATGATACTGAGAGTCATCTTATGTCTGTGTTTTGGTAAACCTCATTATCTAAGGCTAACTAAGAGCAACCTCACAGAGGGTAGTCCTATTTCAGACTGCTTGCCACTTCCTGATAGTTCTCAGTGGAACAGAAGCCAAGAGCTGCCCTCAGTCAAGATGGCTGCCATCTCCTTCCCCCCCACCCCTTGCAGGTGTCATGGAGGTTTAGGTAGCAAAAAGTGCCACTGCCTTCTGTTGTTCCCAGTGGGGTGGAAAAGCAGCTGTCCACCATGTAATTAGGAGGCAGACAAGGACTGAGGGAGACGGTGGAGGCAGGGGAAGGTGGAGAACACTTGAGAGCAAATGACTATGAGTAAAAAGGAGCATGGTAAAAGAGATGGGAGATCAGGAGTTTCTGCTCTCCCTGTCTTATCACACAAGAACAAGGGATATTCCACAAAATCACAAGGTGAGAAATTCAAAACCAGTAAGAGGAAAGACTTTTTCACACGTTGTGTGGTTAGCTTATGGGAACTCATTGCCACAGGAAGTGGTTGAGAACCACAGACTTAGCAAGATTCAGAAAGGGATTGGGCATTTCTAGGGACAGCAAAAACATACATAACAAACGAACATTTCTGAAGGGCTATGAAACCTCCCACTGGAGAGCTCAGGCCGATCACTAGCTATCAGAGACCAGGATGAGACCAATGTCGGGGGCAGATTTCCACACATCTGCTGCTGCAGGACTATTGCACCTGATTCTGCCGCTCCGGGCTCCGTGGCCTGGCCTCTGGTGCAGACTGGCTGTGCCTATGGGCTCTGTTCAGGAAGGAGAGACGGTCTCTTGACTGTTCCCCCCTGCGCCGCGCCGAGTTTCTGTCCGCTGGGGGAGCGCAGGGAGCGGTGTTTGGAGCTTGTCGCTAGAGGTCTCTGGTTATTGCTAGGGAGGGGAGGGGAGGGGAGGGGGCTCTGCTCTCTCTGTATTTCTCCGCTCAGGATATCAGGGTTGAGCTTCCTGGGTCAGAGGCTGATGCTGCAACCTCCATTGTGATCTCGGAGGGAGCCCGGGCTGGGTGATCAGCTGCTGCTCCCCAGCGGGGTCTGTGCGGGGAGAGCCCTGCACCAGCGCCCCTCTGTGCCCAGCCCGTGGGGACTTTCTCCACTGGCTGGAACCAGCCCCTGGGGCAGCCCCGGGCTCTGCCGACACCAGCTCCCGAGCCGCAGACTGCAGGTGAGGGGAGAGACCCGGCGAAAGTGCCGAGGCCGGGCACAGGGTGACCAGACATCCCGATATTATCTGGCCAGTCCCAGTATTAGGGGCTTTGTCTTATATCGGCAGCTATAGCCCCTGCCCTGAAAAGAAAAGTGTCCGGGTTTTCACACATGCTCCCTGGTCACCCTAGAGGGCAGGAAAGTGATTCTGCACAAACGGCCCCTCCTCGCCCCATCTCTGCCCCCGGGTCCCGGAGCTGCTGCCCCCACGCACGGGCACAGCCAGGCTCTCGCCCCGCGGCCTGATGCAGGATTGAAGTGGTGCCTCGTGCTGTGCCCCTGCCTAGGGGTGAATTTCATCCGCAGGCGTTGGAGCTGAGCTCGTTATCAGCCGCATCAATGCCAGCCCAGCCCCGAACTTGAGTTCAACTGTGCGCAGGATTCTCCCCAGCTTGCTGTCCGTGAATGTCCAAGCTCTCGGCCAGAGCGTCTGAAAGGCGAATCTGAGTCAAGTATTAACCCCGGTGCGTGGCGGAAGGGTTCGTTGGATTGTATCATTTGCCGTTTTGTCAGGCTCTGTGGCTGGCAGGAAGGATGGTCCTGTGGTCACTGCAGGGTTCTCAGATGAGCTGGCTTCAGTGGCCAGCTCTGTCCGAGGCTCTCCGTACTACCGTGGGAAAGATTTTTTGAAGTGACTAGTGATTTCTGAGAGCCCAGCTTGAGACACCACAAAAGGGTTTTGGTTTTCAGCAGGTATGTGCTCAGTGCTGTATGAAAATCAGGAGCCTTTAAAGTCCAGTCTCAAATTGGGCACCCAAAATCATTCCTCGGCTTGGAAAATATTGGGCTCTGTGCCTCAGTTTCCCCATTTGTAAAACAGAGAGGATAACATTTCCCTACCTCAGTGGGAGTGGAGAGGATACATTGTCAGATTCTACTCACGTACAATTATATTAGCTGGAAGAGTTATCTAAGGGATATCAGTGCTCCTTCTTCAAGGCATAAATCAACCTCTGACTGCCTGGGCTTAGGTAGGGGCTGTTTCCATATGTGCAGATTCATCTGTAATTGCCCATGACTGGATGCCTCACCTCTTTCTCTGCACTATTTGGAGGATCCTGTTCAAGACATGATCTGGTCTGAGCCAACGTAGCCGGGAGATAAGGATACTGATCCAAACAGACCACCAGTCTGAACTGGTACATTGGGGAAGATGGGGTATCAGGCTAGATGGACCCATTGGTCAGATCTACCATGGCAGCTGCTATCACCCTGTGTTCCAAATTCTGAAAAAAAGCAAATTTGAGAATTTTTTTGCCTGTCCAAGGATAATTTGTGAACATAAAAACTGGGAAAATGCACTGTTCTGTTCAGATTCATGGACTTGCACCCTGTGGTATCTGAGCTCTGTGAAATGAGAAATTATGAATGACTTGCTCAGCTCAAACAGATATGTTTAATACCCCTGCCTAGTCCCTGAGCTGCTGGGGGCATGTTCATACCCTGAGAGACCATGTCAGGCAGATTCCCCAAAGCGGCTCCTTCGAGTCAGAGACTCTGTTACTCGGAGGGGTTAAAAATGGTTGTGATTTTCTATCTTGTGCTGGCTGCTGGAAAAATTCTGGAAATGCTAAAATAAATTATCATAATTTGTTTTTGCATTTTCCAATCTCTCTGAGGTTTCCATCCTGTCCGGGGCAGAGGGGCTGGACTAGTGTAGGGCTGTGGATTGGAAATAAACTGTTTGTCTTATTGATGTTAAGACCAGAAAGGCCTACTGTTTTCATCTAGTCTGACCTCCTGCTCCACGCAGGCCAGAGATTTTCCCTGGTAAATCAAGCTCGATGACTTGTGGTTGAACCACAGCAGAATTTTTTGAAGGCAATACCCAGTCTTGATTTAACTTTCTAGTATGACCGGACTCCCTGTGTGACCCTGGGCAATCCCTTAGTCTCTGTGTCTCTGTTCCCATCTGTATGGTGGTGGGGGGAGGAGGCAGTAGCACAACCCTGCCTCATAGGAGTGTGTGAAAGGAAATACATTGAGTGCTGAGGTACTGCAGTGATGAGGGCCTTTTAAATACCTAGCTAAAGAGACAGAGGCAACATGAACCAGTGGCATGGGGACTGGCCTGGGAGCTAGGACACTTAGGTTCTAGTCCTGCTCTGCCACTGACCTGCTGTGGGACTTTAGGCTGGTCCTCCTGCCTCTGTTCCCTCCCCCCACCTGCTTGGGCTTGTCTATTTAGACAAAGCTTTTGGGGGCAGGGACTGTCTCCCATTATGTTTTTGTGCAGTGCCTGGCACAGTGGGGCCCTGATCTCAGCAGGGACCTCTAAGCATTGCTGTGATATGAATTATTTTTATTAATCAAGTATATTACACAGCACTTAGGGAGCAATCAAAAGCGGGGCCCATCGTGCCAAGTGCTGTACAAACACAGAGCAGTAGACCATCCCTGCCCTAAAGTAATGGCTCATGCCTGGGCCCTCTCTCTCTGTTCCAGCAGATGACAGCACTGTGAGTGAGCACAAGGAGCCAAATATTTCTCCGCAGGCCCCAGGGGTCGAGTGCGAGTATCCACCCGTGATGTCGCCCAAAAAGTCCAAGGGGAATGTGGCCAAGACCCTGGAGAAGAAAAAGCCAAAGAACAAGCGCAAGTCTGAGAAGCCGAAGCGCAGCCCCCCAGAGGAAGAGACCCTGGTCTACCAGCCGCCGCCCAAAGGTGACAGACCTAATCTGTGCTCCGAGTGTGGGAAGAGCTTCCTGCACAGCTCGGACCTGGTCAACCACCAGCGCATCCACACAGGTGACAAGCCTTTCGTCTGCACCGACTGCGGCAAGAGTTTCCGGCAGAGCTCCACACTCATCACTCACCAGCGCATCCACACCGGCGAGACCCCCTATGAATGCAGCTACTGCGGGAAGAGCTTTCGCGTCAGCTCCAACTTTGTGCGGCACCAGCGCATCCACACTGGCGAGAAGCCCTACAAATGCCCCATCTGCGGGAAGAGCTTCACGGACAAGTCGACCCTGACCCAGCACCAGCGCACCCACACCGGCGAGAAGCCCTACAAGTGCGCTGACTGTGGGAAGAGCTTCAGCCGCAGCTCCCATCGCAAACGGCACCTGCGGAACCCCCCTGCCAAAGGCCGGGGCAAGTGCTCCCACCGGAGCGGGGAGGCCACCCTGGCCAAGGCTAAGGAGATCAAGGTCAAGAAACGGGCACCAACCATTGAGATCCCCAACACGTGTGCCGAGTGCTGGCAGAGCTTCAGCCAGAACTCGGACTTGGTCAAACACATGAGGATCCACACAGGAGAGAAACCCTTCAAATGCACCCACTGCGGGAAGCGCTTCAGTGTCAGCTCCAACCTGACCCGGCACCAGCGTATCCACACCGGTGAAAAGCCCTACAAGTGCCCCGACTGCGGGAAGAGCTTCACTGACAAATCTACCCTGACGCAGCACCAGCGCATCCACACGGGTGAGAAACCGTACATCTGCATCTATTGCGGGAAGAGTTTTAGCCGCAGTTCCCACCACAAGAGACATGAGAGAACCCACTCCGGAGAGAACCCTGACACCTTCCTGCCCTTGTGGCACTACCCCACCCAGAACTTCTAGAGTCACCAATCCCACTGGCAGGCCCCCCAGAAACAGGGATGGGGAGGGCTGTATGATTGGCAGGGTAATGGGGATGGGAGGGAGCGAACTGGCCTGCTTGTGAGGGGGACAGCTGGCTCCTAGGAGAACTGATTGTTCAGGAGCCTGCAAACATGGACATTTGGTGGTTTAAGAAAGAGGGGTGTGTGTATGCATCTGGATGTGTTTGTGTGTGTTTTGTGTATGTGCTTCATGTGTACTTTATAGAACCATAAAAATGTAGGGCAGGAAGGGATCTCAAGATCCCTGAGGCAGGGTTACGTATACCTAGACCATCCTCTAACCTCTTGTTAAAAAGCTCCAGTGATGGGAACTCCAGAGTCTCTCCTGGTGACCTATTCCAGTGCTGAACTAGCCTTAGAGTTAGAATTTTTTTCCTAATATTCAACCTAAATTTTCATTGCTGCGAACTAAGCCTATTTCTTCTTATGCCAGCTTAGGTGGAGATGGAGAACAGTGGATGGCCATCCTCTTAAAACAGCCGTATTTGAAGACTGGTATCAGGTCCCCTCTCAGTCTTGTCATCTCTAGGTTAAACATGCCCAATTCTTGCAACTTTTCCTCATAGGTCAGGTTTTCTAAGCCTCTTATCACTTTGTTGCTCTCCTCTGGACGCTCCAATTTGTTCACCTCTTTTTTAAAGTGTGGTGCCCAAAACTGGACACAGTTCTCCAGCTGAGTCCTCACCAATGCCAAATAGACCAGACAAACACCTGTGTTTTACATATGACAGTCCTGTTAATATGTCCCAGACTGAAATTTGCCTTTTTCTCAACTGCATCATGTTGACTCCTGTTCAATTTGTGATCCATCATAAGCCCCAGATTCTTTTTTGCTGTATTGCTGCCTAGACAGTTATTCCTTATTTTGTCTTTGTGCATTTCATGTTTTTCTTCTTTAGTGTAGTTCTTTGCACTTTTCTTTACTGAATTACGTCTTACTGATTTTGGACCAATTATCCAATATGAATTCTAATCCTGTCTTCCATAGTGTTTGCAACCCCTCCCATCTTGGTGTCATCTGTATATTTTATAAGTCATCATGCAAGTCATTAACAAAAACATTGAATAATACTGGACCAAGGACAGACTCTGTGGGAACCCCCCGACACATATTCCTAGTTTGACATCAAACCATTGTTAATTACTCTTTGAGTATGGTCTTTCATAGAATCATAAAGTTGGAAGGGACCTCAGGAGGTCATCTAATCCAACCCCCTGCTCAAAGCAGGACTAACCTCAGCTAAATAATCCCAGCGAGGGTTTTGTCAAGCCGCAACTTAAAAATCTCTCAAGATGGAGATTCCACCACCTCCTTAGGTAACCCATTCCAGTGCTTCACCACCCTCCTAGTGAAAAACCTTTTCCTAATGTCCAACCTAGACCTCCACCCCTGCAACTTGCTCCTTGTTCTGTCGTCTGCCACCACTGAGAACAGCCTAGCTCCATCCTCCCTGGAACCCCTTTCAGGTAGTTAAAGGCTGCTATCAAATCCCCCCTCATTCTTCTCTTCTGCAGGCTAAACAAGCCTAGTTCCCTCAGCCGCTCCTCATAAGTCATGTGCTACAGTCACCTAATCATTTTTGTTGCCCTCTGCTTTACTCTCTCCAATTTGTTCACATCCTTCCCTAGTGTGGGGCCAAGAACTGGACACAATACTCCAAATGTGGCCTCACCAATGCCGAATAGAGGGGAATGATCACTTCCTGCGATCTGCTGGCAATGCTCCTACTAATGCAGCCCAATATTTTATTAGCCTTCTTGGCAACCAGGGCACACTGCTGACTCATATCCATCTTCTTATCCAATGTTTTCCCCAGGTCCTTTTCTGCAGAATTGCTGCCTAGCTCGTCAGTCCCCAGTCTGTAGCTGTGCATGGGATTCTTCCTTCCTAAGTGCAGGACTCTGCACTTGTCCTTGTTGAACGTCATCAGATTTCTTTTGGCCCAATCCTCCAGTTTGTTTAGGTCCTTCTGTATCCTATCCCTACCTTCCAGGGTATCTACCACTTCCCCCAGCTTAGTGTCATCTGCAAATTTGCTGAGGGTGCAATCTACCCCATCCTCCAGATCATTAATGAAGATGTTGAACAAAACCGGCCCCAGGACCGACCCCTGGGCACTCCACTTGTGACCGGCTGCCAGCTAGACATGGAGCCATTGATCACTACTCGTTGAGCCCTATGCTCTAGCCAGTTCTCGATCCGTTTTATAGTCCATTCATCCAACCCATACTTTTTTAACTTGCTGATAAGAATACTTTGAGACACCGTATTAAAAGCTTTGCTAAAGTCAAGGTATATCACATCCACCACTTTCCCCATATCCACAGAGCCAGTCACCTCTTCATAGAAAGCAATCAGGTTGGTCAGGCATGACTTTCCCTTTGTGAATCCATGTTGACTGTTCCTGATCACCTTCCTCTCTTCCAAGTGCCTTAAAATGGATTTCTTGAGGACCTGCTCCATGATTTTTCCAGGGATAGTTCCCTGGCTCCTTTTTCCTCCTTTTCTTAAAGATGGGCACTATATTTGCTTTTTTCCAGTCATCAGGGACCTCCCCCAATTGCCACGAGCTTTCAAAGATAATAGCTAATGGCTCTGAAATCACATCAGCCAACTCCCTCAGCATCCTCGGGTGCATTGCATCCGGCCCCATGGACTTGTGTATGTCCAATCTTTTTAAATAGTCTTGGACCTGTTCCTTCAGCACTGCGGGATGTTCACCTCCTTCCCATACTGTACCGCCCAGTGCAGCAGTCTGGGAGCTGACGGCAAAAAAGGCATTGAGTACCTCAGCTTTCTCCACATCCTCTGTCACTAGGTTGCCTCCCCCATTCTGTAAGGGGCCCACACTTTCCCTAATCTTCCTCTTGTTGGTAACATACCTGTAGAAACCCTTCTTGTTGCCCTTCACGTCCCTTGCTAGCTGCAACTCTAATTGTGTTTTGGCCTTCCTGATTTCATTCCTGCACATTTGAGCAGTATTTTTATACTCCTCCCTAATCATCTGACCAAGCTTCCACTTCTTGTAAGCTTCTTTTTTGTGTTTAAGTTCACCAGACTTCTTTGTTAAGCCAAGCTGGATGCCTACCGTATTTGCTATTCTTTCTACACATCGGGATGGTTTGTTCCTGTGCCCTCAATAAGGTTTCTTTAAAATACAGCCAGTTCTCTTGGATTCCTTTCCCCCTCATGTTAGCTTCCCAGGGGATCCTGCCCATCAGCTCCCTGAGGGAGTCAAAGTCAGCTTTTCTGAAGTCCATGGTCCGTATCCTGCTGTTCTCCTTTCCTGCTGTTCTTCTTTCTTTCAACCAGTTGTGCATTCACCTTGTAGTAATTTCATCTATACTAAATTTTCCTACCTTGCTTATGAGAATGTCATGTGGCAATGTGTCAAAAGCTTTACTAGTCAAAATATATTATGTCTACTTCCTCCCCCATATCCACTGGGCCATTAACCCTATCAAAAAAACCAAAACGGAAATTATGTTGGTTTGGCATGATTTGTTGTTGACAAATCCATGTTGGCTATTACTTATCACCGTTATCCTCTAGGTCCTTACAAATTGTTTGTTTAATAATTTGTTCCCTATTTTTCTGCATATTGACTTTCTAAATTCTGGCCTATAATTTCTGGGTCATTCTTTTCCTTCTTTTTAAAGATAGGTACTATGTTCACCCTTCTCTAGTCCTCTAGAACATCATCCGTATTCCATGTGTTCTCAAAGATATTTGCTAATGGTTCAGATCCTTAAATTGCTTCAGCTATTTCCTTAAGTGCCCTAAAGTAAATTTCACCAGGCCCTGCCAACTTGAATACATCTAACTTATCTAAATACTCTTTAACCCATTTTTTCCTTATTCAGTTTCCTTCCCTCTTGTTCATATTAAGTGTTAAGCACCTGGTCACAATTAAGCATTTTAATGAAGACTGAAGCAAAAAAAAAAAAAAGCATTAAACACTTCAGTCTTCTTCGTGTCATCCATTATTTGCTGTTTTCCCCCATTGAATGCTGGACCTGCACTTTCTACCTTCTTACTCTTACTTCCCATGTATGTATAGACCCTCTTGTTATTGCCTTTTATGTCTCTTGCCAGGTGTGCCATTTTGTGCCTTAGCCTTTCTGATTTTGTCCCTACACACTTGTGCTATTCTTTTGTGTTAATCCTTAGGAATTTGTCCTTGTTTCTACTTTTTGTATCATTTCTTTTTGATTTTCAGGTAATTAAAGAGTTCCTCATGCAGCTATATTGGTATCTTACTATTCCATCTACAGGTTGCTGTTGAGTCTTTAATATTGTCTCTTTTAGAAACTGCTAACACTCTCTAACTCCTTTTTCTTTAGATTTTCTTCCAGTGGGACCTTATCTATCAATTCTTTGAGTTATTGAAGCCTGCTTTTTTGAAGAGTGTTGTCTATGTTCTGTTGCTCTCACTCCTTCCTTTCCTTAGAATCACGAAATCTGTCATGCTCACTTTCACTCAATTTGCCTTCCAGTTTCAGATTCTCATCCAGATTATCTCTGAACATAAAAACATAAGGATGGCCATATCAGGTCAGACCAATGGTCCATCTAGCCCAGTATTTTGTCTTCTGACAGTGGCTGGTGCCAGATGCTTCAGAGGGAATGAACAGAACAGGGCAGTTTTCAAGAGCTGTTGTCCACTCCCAGCATCTGGCAGTTAGAGTTTTAGGGACACCCAGAGCATGGGGTTTGCATCCCTGGCCATGTTGGCTAAAAGGCATTGATGGGACCTGTCCTCCATGAAGTTACCTAGTTCTTTTTTGAACCTTCACAACATACTCTGGCAATGAGTTCCACAGGTTGACTGTGCATTATGTAAAGTACTTCCTTCAGTTTGTTTTTAACCTGCTGCCTATTTATTTCATTGGGTGACCCCTAGTTCTTGTGTTATATGAAGAAGTAAATAACATTTCCTTATTCATTTTTTCCACACCATTCATAATTTTATTTACCTCTATCACAGCTCCCCTCAATTATCTGTTTTCCAAGCTGCACAGTCCTTTTAATCTCTTCTCATATGGAAGCTGTTCATATCCTAATAATTTTTGTTGCCCTCTCTGTACTTTTTCCAATTTTAATATATCTCTTTTGAGATGGGGTGACCTGAATTGCACAGAGTATCGAAGGTGTGGGCGTACCATGGATTTATATAGTAGCATTATGATATTTTCTGTCTTTTTATCTTCCCTTTCCTAATGGTTCCTAACATTTTGTTAGCTTGTAACATTTTGTTACTTGTTAAGCTCCTTTCCATTGCCTAAGCTATATAAAGAGGCTCTGGTGTAGGTGAGACTCAGACCTTTTGTTTTAAAGCATCATTGGCCTGGGTGAAATGAGTTCCAGGGGTCTCAGCCCTGTCCTCAGCAGGCTCAGGTGTCTACATCAAAAAAACACACCCCAGCATCAATATTAGGACTAACTGGGCCCCGGGGACAGCGTCAGCTAGGATGTGGAGGCCTGTATGCGAAAGAAACTGAACTTCCATCTTCTCCCTGGAGCTAATTCCTACAGAACAGGAGAGAAGAGAGTGTGAGTGGTTGTGTGCACGTGTGTGTGTGTGTGTGTGTGTGTGTGTGCATGTGTGTTTGTGCAGTTTGGACTGTACTGCCAGTGCTGTATATCAAAAAGGGCCACTGAGCCTGGCTCCTCTCCCCAGCACTAATCCCAGTCTCTCTCTCATGCGGTTGGTGAGATCCAATATGGATCCAACGGATCCCCCTGTGCTGATGCTTTTAGAAAAGGGGGGTTGGCGCTCCTGCTTTCCTGTGTAAATAGAATACCCCTGTCCCCGCAGTTCTTAACATTGCTATTTTTCTGCGCTGGCACCCCCAGCTGTGGCCGTGAAAGGAAACCCCTCCCCAGCCCATCTGTGACACATGGGGCCAAGCTCCACCCAGAGGGGCACAAATAGTCATTGAACCAAAAATCACCCCAAACTCCAGTTTGTCTTGGCATTGTACCTGAGCTGATAAGAGGCTGGAGCTGGTAATTGGGGATTCCCTGGTTCTGCAGTCGGAGGCAAAGTGCCCTGGGGGGGGTTACATTCCCCTCACTCCACTCCACCCCACCCACCAGCCATCTTTACCGTGCTCCGCCATATCACATCCAGCCCATTAATTGACATCCCTGCCCCAGAACAGGCACTGCTGTGGTTCTGCTCCCCTGGCTCTGTCTCTTCCTGGGCCTCAGTCTCCAGAGTTTGTTCCTCTCCCTCCCCCAGAGATTGAGTCAGTTCAGGGGATTCACAGCCGCACCAGCAGAATCCCAGAGCCCAAGGTGGGTGTGAGCCCTGGAGGCTGCTCAGAGCTGGAATGGCTGCTCCCAGTGAGGCTGGGCACATGGATGCTCTCAGCTGGGCTGCAGCATGTCTCCTCCTTGGCAGCATCTCCAGAGCAGAAGCCAGGGACAAAGACAAACCAAGTATTCCCCCGACTTGATGCAGCCTTAGAGGCCTTGGGATGTCCTGGCCAGACTCCGGCCCTGGCTTTTCACTGGGCATTTGTAATCCTTTCTGGAGCATTTGCTTTTCCTCATAAAAAAACCGGCAGCGATGCAAGATGAGTGCTGCCAGCTGCCTGCTCAGACAGTCTCTGTGCTGATCCCTCTCTGGGCTTTTCCAGCACATCTCCCTCTATTGGACTAGGCTAAGGGCAGCTACAGCTGAGCTCCTTTGGGCTGTGACCTAATCTGATCCACTGCCACATGTCAGGGCCGGTCTGAGGAGGACAGTGCTGCAGGGAGTCTATTTGCTGAGACCACTTGGTGCCTAGAGCCTCAGCATGCAGGAAGGGGCACTGTGCAGCCAGGGCTCGGGGGGCTGTCAAATCACCCTAGTGAGCAGCACTCATGGAAGGGTTGGTACAATCAGCTTCTGTCCCCCGAAAATTCCTGCAGCGTTTCCAGCTAAAGACAGGATTCTCCTTTGTGTCCTGTCCAAACTGCTGGGCTTAGTGTCTGGGCAGCGTTTAGCCAGCATCATGGGAGGGAGGCAGGTGTTTCACAGACCTGGCTAAACTACTCATCGGGAAACCAGCGCTTCTGCAGATTAGCCGTTTTCTCTGCAAGCAAATTTTCTGCCAACAGCTGACAATTTATATGAAAATGTTTATTTGAAATGGTTCGAGTAGTTTTTTGAACATATTTGAAATCAGATTGTCTGCAAAATGTAGCAAGTTTTCCGTCAGTTATTCAATAGTTGTGATTTGCTGTGTGAGCTGTGTCATTTGTCTGTTTGGGTCATCTGTCTATCTGTCTATCGCCCCTATCACCATAGTATGTGGGCACCTCCACAGTGTTTCATTCTAGAGATAAGGACTATCACATGGTACAGATTCTGCTCCCCGAATGATGGACTGACACTGACCTAACCTTTCTAAACTGCTTCCATCCGCAATTCATTTTCTTTTGTTGCAAAATAAATTTTGTTCCTTCCTTGAACAAATCTCAGCTAACAACTTCTGGCCATGAACACGGTTTTGTTTGTAGAACTGTTCACACGTAACAGGGCATGAACAAAAAAAAGCTGGAACTTTCAGGGAACTGTTCGCCTACAGGTTTTTACACTCAGTCTGCTTTAATGTAATTAAAAAAGCTGTTCATTATTTTGGGGCAAAACTAAATGACACAGATGAAACATAGTTGAACTCACTGGTAAGACACTAAAGTCAATAGCGTCTAAAAACAAAACTCCAGCGTATGGGGGCTGTAAGAGATACTGAGCTGAAGACATCAGAACAGGGATTGTCAGACTGGATCCGACACATGGTCCCTCGAGCTCAATATCCCATCTCCAACAGTGTCCAGAACTAGACACTTAACAGAAAGGTGCCAGAAACTGTGCAGTGAAAAAGCATGGAGTAACCTGCTCATAGGAGAGCTTTCTTCTGGGAGCCAGCAGAATTCCCATCATTGTCTCTGCAGAAGCATCTCATCTGTGCAGGCTCCTCTGGCTCTTTCTCATGGCTTTTAAGGAAATCAAGCTGCGGAAAATATGGCTTCGTTAAAAGCAGGTTCCTTAGAGAAAGAGACTGTGCAGAACATGCAACTCTGTGGTGTGGGATAAATGTTTTGACTGGGGTTTGCAAAGCGCACTGTTTTAAGATGACAGATACAAAACATGAGGGAATATAGGGCAGCAGAGACAGAACACATTCTGCATTTTGGTAGGCAGATAAATTGTTTGGGTAAAAGTTGTTATATCAATTTTCTTTTTTAATCAGTTCAACCCATTTGACCTATCTTTTCTTGGAGAGTTCACCAATAATCTCACACAGTAAGCCACTCACTCCATTGCTCTTTATTCTGATCACCTCCATTTTCACAGACACTGGTTTTTTTTCTGTATCTTGGTGCTAACAGGCACCCCATGGCAGCAGTGACAAGAATCCGAAACAGGCCTCTGTCTTTGTTTAATTTCAGCAACCCCAAACCTTTCCTTAAAACCAGTCTCAGAGATTTGAGGATTGTGTTTCTGAAATAACCTGTGCATCAATTATCCAACATCAGACCTGAAGCTTTTTGATTTGGGGAGATCTCAAAAGATAGAGACACATCCCAATTCCCAGGTGTTTCCTCCAGCGTTTGGATCAGAATTTTGACTTATTTTTTTGTTTTGTGTGGAAAATCTCTCATAATCATTTCTCCAGAAGGAGAAGCTTGCGCTATTCCAGCATTATATCCTTCTAATCATCTAGGGAGATTTGCTAGTTCATTTCCTTTTCCCAGCCTAACCTCCCATTATCATGTCCCAGTAACTATGTAGGAACTAGTTCAGACAATGTAGCTATTTGATTTTGTTTTCTTTTAATGAGCAATCTGATTGTCTTGTAATTTCCTAATGTAGATTTTCTTCTGGGGATAAATCTACTTTTATCTGTCCCCAGTTTTTATGTTTTTGTAAATAATATCTTCGTTGTAACACAAAAAAGTCCTGTCTTTTGACTTATATTGTTCTTTTAAAAAAAAAATTCTTTTAAACTATTGTAACAATGCTATTTTCATATCCCTCTGCCTTTAAAACAAGGCTGCCTTAGTACCTTGAGTGTAACTGGGCAGGGCTCACTGGGAAAGGAAAGCGGTGCTAATTCATCTTACTTCTAAAACTGATCATAAACAACTTGTCCCTACATCATACCACCATAATTTTAAAGGCCTATCCTTTGGGCTATCTTAGATTGTCAGCTCACTTGGGTCAGAGACTGTCTTTTTGTTCTGTGTCTGTAGAGCACCCAGCACCATGGGGACCTGGGCCATGGCTGGGACTCAGTTATGAAGAGTAATAATTGGAACATTCCAGGGCTAGAACCACGGGGAAGCTCTGAATTCTGGCCAGAAAGGATCATTAGCAAAGTGAAATGAAGTCCAAAGTCAACAAGCTCCTTCCCCAGTCTCCTCAGTACAGGACTGACTGTTGCCTGTTCAGTGAAACTGAGAAGAAATTCAGCTCCTGGAGGAAAGAGGTACACACTTCTCTGGCATGCTGAGGCATCAGGGGCTTGGAATGTTAGATGGATTTGTGGTCAGAATGCACAATAAATTCAATGTGTCGGGTGGCTGTCACCACCGCATGTCAAACCATTGACTCCCACACCCTGAGCTGTGCTTTCCTACCCTGATCTCTGTTTAGAAATATCAGAGTATGTACGACTGGGTCTTGTTATTATGTGACTCATATTATTTTAAATTTGTCTTAGTGCCCATCTTTCCTATCCCTGCCTCCTTCCTTTGACTATCTTCACGTCCTAGGTATGTCTCAAATAGGTCTTGATCCTGTGCTGTTAAAGTCAATGGGATGTTCAAATCAAGTCCTTAGATTGTAAACGCTTTGGGCCAGGAAGCATATATAGTTTTTAATCTCTGTAAAGCGCCATGCTGTGTTATGGTGCCATATACATGTTTATTATTAATTGTAATAGTTAATAATTGTGAAGTCTCACTGCAGCTGCTGTAGTTAAGGTTGTAATACAGTTTTCATTATAACCCCTGCAACACAAATAACTTTTGACATTTTCAAAGCTTTGCATCTGCCTGATTTTTTTTTTTTAAGCTTTAGCTGGATTCGTTCAACTGCTTTGTAGTTATGCAAGGATGAAAAAATATATTTCCCCCCCTGTTTAAAAAAATTATTGTGACTTTTTGTTAATGTGGGACAACTAAAAGGTGAGAGAGAAAACCAACTAACGTATGAAATAGAGCTGGTTAAGAAAAAGAAAACTAGTTTTGCCAAAAATGACTAAATGCCTAAGTTGTTTTCAGTTTGAAGGGCTTGAAATTGACCCTTTTTTCTTTTACTGATTTCTTTTGCAATTTTTTAAATAAACTTTTTTTATAAAAAATGTATTGAAACGTTTCATTTACCAAAAACTGGGTTTTCATTTTTTTAAAAAACCCAGCTATTATTTTGATGTTTTCAGTAGCATTTTCAATATATCAATAAAAATGTTGCATTTTTATGTAGAAAATAAAAAATGTTGATGTTGAACATTTTTCATGAAAAATTTCAGTTTAGATAGAAATTTTTTTTTCATATAAAAATTGCTTTTTTTATTTGAAAAAACTGTGCCCAGCTCTGATATGAAACGTGGCTAGTTTTTCACACTTTTCTTATTTTGCATTAAAAGTATACAGGGAACCCTGGCCCCATACATTCTCTGGGACCAGCTACAATCAGATGCACCAGGACAGCACATTGGCATGAGTAGTTGGACACACACATCTGTGTAAACAAAGCTGTCTTGGTCGCCACCACGGATTGAGCCAGGAACCTCCAAAGCTAAAAAGTGCGACCCTACATAGTGTGAGCTACAGGCCTACCACCAACCTGGCATAGACCCACAGCTTATGAGCTCAGGCACCACAAAAGATGTGTAACAATGAGCACAGGTTACACTGGTCAGCTGAGCTCCCGGGGACAGGCAAAGGGCTTCTTTTTAAATGGGCTCCTGAGGCTGCTGAAGGCTGTATGGCCAAGGGATTAGGCAGAGGCCGAGAGAGGGTGAGCTCATTCCTATTCCTAGCTGTAATGAAACCTTACACACTGTTTAGCTGAGCCTCAGAGCCCCTCTGAAGCATCACCCCTGATTTTCAGCCAGGGAAGCAGAGCACTAAGGTCACTTGAGACCAAGATGCCAGGTAAGAGCCCAGGCTTCACGTGAGTGCTTGCTGAATGGATGAGCCTGCAGAACTAGCCAGTTCACCTCTCCACCTGGTGCCTCAGCATCTCCCACGTAACATGGAGATAGTGCTGCTGCTGTCTCTGCTTCCCAGCAGTAGCCATCCAACGGCCTTTTACTGAATGCCCATCTGGCCCTTATTTCATCAGCCTCCTTATGGGATAACTTGAATAGGACAATTTTCCCACCACCAGGCAGCAGTGTACTGTGTAAGCACCCTTTGGAGTGGACTTAGGGGAGGATATTTGGATGTGGGGAAGGGAGTGCATGGCTGGAGCTGAGCAAACAGTAGAGTTTTCCCATCACATTGAACTGAAATATCTGGACAAAAAATCCAATTCAATCAAAGAATTTTATGCTTTTTTATTTTATTTTTTGTTGAATCGATGAACAAAAAAAATTGCTTTGAATCAACCAAAACTTTTTGGTTCACTTGACTGTACTTTTCATTGCAATGTGCCCATGTCGGGTGTTTTCACCCCCTTTTTTGTGTGTGTATTTGGGTTTTTTTAAAGAATAGCTGGCCAAATTTAAAATCAAAACACCGTTTCAAATAAAGTCAAAACAAAATGTTTCAACTCTTTCAAAAAAAATTTCTGACTGAAACTATTTGTCAAATTCAACCCAAATCCAACAAATGATTTCAGACACTGAGAAATGCATTTTTTGTTTAAAAAAAAACAAAAACTTTTTCGCCCAGTTCTATTCAAGGCTCTAGTGGTATTAGCGTCCTCATTCCCCAGTGCTCAGAAATCATTAGTCTGGCCCTGCAGAAAATCATGAAATTAACTGATAAATCATGAAATGTTTAAAAGAACACATTTTGCATTCTTGCAGTTCAACATCTGGTTCCTGGTCCTTGGAAGGGCCACATTTTCAAGTTTTCATAGATTCCAAGGCCAGAAGGCACCATTGTGATAATCTAGTCTGACCTCCTGTGTCACGCACGCCACATAACTGCCCCAAAATAATTCTGGTTTGAACTAGATCAGATCTGTTAGAAAAACATCTAGTCTTGATTTAAAGATTGCCAGTGATGGACCATCCACCACAGTTCTTAGTAACTTGTTCCAATGGTAAATTATCTCATGGTTAAACATTTATGCCTTTTGTCTATTTTGTCTACTACTGTCATGAGTACAGTACAGGTATGGGAGAAGAAGAAGAAGAGAGAAAGGGAAGAGTTCCAGACCCACCTGGATGAGCAAGTATCTCAAACAGGTGCTTAAGAGAAAGCAGAAAGCCTGCAAGGAATGGAAAATGAGAAGGATTAGCAAGGAAAGCTATCTCTTGGAGGTCAGACAGTATAGGAATAAAGTGAAAACTGCCAAAAGCCAAGCAAATTTGAACCTTGCAAAGGGAATTAAAACCAATAGTAAAAGGGTCTATATCCATATAAATAAAAAGAAAGCAACGAAAGAGGCAGTGGTACTGTAGGAAGGTGCAGTGGCCTTCCTCAGAGCCTGGGCCCGAGGAAGGGCCACAACCACCAGATCAGATAGTGGAAGGGCCGACAGGCCAGTCTGCCCGGCAACCAGGTAGCTGGCGAGTGATAGGTCCCGCCGGCCAGCCAATCCAGCAACAGAGGGGCGAAGCCTCAGTTGGGGCTGGGAGTATAAAGAGCAGGCCCCGCAGCTCAGTGAGGGACAGGCTGCTGCTGGCTGCAGCAAAGGCCTGAACCTAGCTGGGCCATTGCCCCAAGCGAGTGCCTCCAGGAGCATAGGCCCCGGGAATGGTCCAAGCAACCAAGCCCTAAGGGTTGGATAGGGTCTCTGGGCCCCCTAAAATGGCCTGGGCCAAACCTCTGGACCCCAGCTATTGGGCTGAGCTCCTTGAGCCTGAGGGCTGGGAGATACCCTCAGAGGCCGGTCCTCACCTAGAGGAGCTGCCTGATGCTGAGACCCTGGAGCCCTGTGACCTGGAGGAGTTACCCTCCGCCAAGGAACCCCAGGAACCCTGTGACCTAAAGGAGCTGCCCTCTGCTGAGGAGCTCCCTGCCTTGCCGCCAGTGGATTAAGAGGGACTGGCGAGCCTACCGTGGGCCATGTACCCCAGTGACACCGAGGATCTGGCAGATACAGGTACCTGGGGATACAGGGAGGAAGTGGCCCAGGGACAGCGATAGCCATGGCTGAGACGAGGCAAGACCCCGCTGGTGTGTTGCAGCAGGAGCCCCGCCGACTCAGTGGCAACGCCTTTGCCACTGCTAGGGCCTGGACTGGGACACAGTGGAGTTGGGTGGGCCTGCGTCCCCCAACCCTCCCCCCTTGTCCTTTCCACCCAGGGAGTGATTACCGTACCCTGCTCTACCGACCAGAGGACACTGTGTGCTTGCTTGCCTGCCCTGCCACGGGCCGGGGCACTAGGCTGCTTGCTTGCCCGCACTGCCTGAGGGCCCGGACTACGACTGCTGCGGACGCTAACATTCCCCTTTTTGGAAGGTGCAGTGGCCTTCCTCAGAGCCTGGGCCTGAGGAAGGGCCGCAACAACCAGACCGGGCAGGAGCCTGTACTACAGGTACCACTAAGCATTGAGGATGGGGTGGAGATTAAAAATAATCTAGGCATGGCCCTACACCTAAACAAATACTTTGTCTCCATCTTAATGAGGCTAATGAAGATCTTAGGGGGTGTGGAAGAGTGGTGAGTGGAAATGAGGATATGGAGGTAGAAATTACCACATCTGAGGTGGAAGTCAAACTCAAACAGCTTCATGGGACTAAATTGGGGGTGGGGGTGTCTGGATAATCTCCATCCAGGAATAGTAAAGGAACTGGCACATGAAATTGTAAGACCAATAGCAAGGATTTTTAATGAATCTGTGAACTCAGGGGTCATACCCTATGATGGGAGAATTGCTAATGCAGTCCCTGTTTTTTAAAAAGGGAGGTAACGTGATCCAGGAAACTACAGGCATGTTAGTTTGACCTCAATTGTATGCAAGGTCTTGGAACAAATTTTGAAAGAGAAAGCTGTTCAGTACATAGAGGTAAATAGTAACTGGGATAAAATACAACATGATTTTACAAAAGGTAGATCATGCCAGGTATCTCCTCTTTCAGAAGATAACTGATTTTTTTAGATAAAAGGAAATGCAGGAGATCTAATCTATCTGGATTTCAGTAAGGCATTTGATACACTTCTACCTGGGGAATTATTAGCTAAATTGGAGAAGATGGAGATTGATATGAGAATTGAAAGGTGGATAAGGAACAAGTTAAAGGGGAAACTACAATGGGTCATACTGAAAGGTGAACTGTCAAGCTGGAGGGAGGCTACTAGTGAAGTTCCTCAGGGATCAGTCTTGGGACCAATCTTATTTTATGACTGACCTTAGTACAAAAAGTGGGAGTGTGCTAATAATGTTTGAGGATGTCACAAAGTAGGGAGATATTGCCAATACGGAGGAGGACTGGAATATTATACAAGAAGATCTGGATGACCTTGTAAACTGCAGCAATCGAAATGGGATGAAATTTAATAGTGTAAAGTGCAAGGTCATGCATTTAGGGACTAAACTAGAATGTTTGCTATAAGACGGGGTCATAGCAGTTTGAAGTGAGAGGAAGAGAAAGACCTGGGTATTTTGGTTCATCACAAGATGACTGTGAACTGCTAATATGATGTGGCCTTGAAAAAGGCTAATGCAATCCTAGAATGCATCAGCAGAGACAGAAGTGTTAGTACCATTATACAAGGCACTACTGAGACCTCATCTGGAATAGTTTGTGCAGTTCTGGTCTCCCATGTTTAAGAAAGATGAATTCAAACTGGAAAAGGTGCAGAGAAGGGCTACTAGGTTGATTCAAGGAATAGAAAACATTCCTTATGAGAGGAGATTCAAAGAGCTTGGCTTGCTTAGCCTAACCAAATGAAGGCTGAGGAGAGAGATGATTGCTCTCTATAAATACTTCAGAGGGTGAAATACAAGGGAGGGAGAGGAATTATTTAAGTTAAGTGCCAATGGGAACACAAGAACTAATGGATATAAATTGGCCATCAACAAGTTTAGGCTTGATATTAGATCAAGGTTTCTAACCATCAGAGGAGTGAAGTTTTGGAACAGCCTTCCAAGGGAGGAGTGGTGATCAGTTACACCCTGAGCACGTGGTTAAGACACCCAGCCAGACACCGGGGAAAGAATTCTCTGTAGTAACTCAGAGCCCTCCCCATCTAGGGTCCCATCTCCAGCAGTTGGGGATTTTTGCTACTGGTATCATAGGCTGTCCCATCATGCCCTCTCCTCCATAAACTTATCAAGATCAGTCTAGAAGTCAGTTTGGTTTTTTACTCCCTTATCCCTGCTCCAGAGCTGCGAGCCCACATCAGGCCCAGGATCCTTTTATTTTGGATAATCCCAGGTCCCTTTAGAATCCTCTCCTCAGGCGGCTGTGTCCAAGGGGAGGCTGATGCTGACACAGCCATGTTTACCACACTTCTCCTGTGGATTCAGGGGACAGGTGACTAGGGGAGGGAGGGCTCCATTTAGGATTTCCTATGAAGGCCACAAAGGTTGCCTGAGGCACATCAAGCTGTTCTGTGCCATCCGGTCTTCTCCAGGGAGCAACACAGAAAAATGTTGATTTGTCAAAACTGAATTTTTTTCCTGGGAAATGGTCAGTTTTGATTAACCTGTCCCGGTCCAGCATGAACTGGCAAACTCAAGTCAGCCTCCCTCGCTCATGAAAAATTCCAGATGGTTTTAGTTTCATCCTAATACATCATGGGGAAAATTTTTGAAATCTTGATTATTTTCCTGAGACAGGAAAACCATTTTCAACTCAGGTCTATTTTTAAAACCTAAATCGCCCTGATTCCTACCAGCACAGAAAATGAGGAGAAAGATTTCAAGCCAAGACCTGATTTGTCATAGGTTTTGGGCTGGAAAGGACTATTATGTTGGATACAGGAGTCCCTGAAAGATTCTCTGGCCTAGTTATGCTCTAATCTGACCTGCACAATCTAGCTGTGATGGAGTCACCCAGGAACTGTGCTCTGGAACCACACAGGATGCAGCCAGTCAGGACTCTAGTGCTCGGAGTCTGCCCCCAGGTCTCCACACACCAGTGCAGCTGCCTCCTGATCCTGGCCTCGGAGGGTTCAGCACCCCTGCTCCGCCAGGACTCCCCTGTGGGCCTACCTGGATGGGACCCAGGGGAGTTCTACCATGCCCCCAAAGGGGCCATGCACCCTGCCTTGCAGTCAGGAGCGATTCACAGCCAGCATGGAATTCAGAACGGTTTATTCGATCTCAGGATCACAATGTAGAGAGACTTCGTTAGCAGCTTAATTAGGAGTTACAGCAGCAACCACCTGCAGAGTTTCAGAGCCTCACTCCCTGGCCCTACAGGTCCCCGACTGCTCACAGGGGACTGACTCATCCAGCCTGTCACTCCCCCAGAGCCGTCCCCTTGCCCCTACCCAATCCTTTGTCTCCTTCCTGGGCAAGGTGGCCACTCCTCTTGGTCTCCACCTGCCACAACCTGTTGCAACTGGTTCGGCCAGGCAGAGGGTCCTGGCTAGGTCCGTGTTCATATGGCTGGGGAAGGCCCATCCGCCCTCTAATGGTCTCTGCAATGATCACACACTCAGATCCCATCACTGAAATACATGAGTAACATATGGGGAAACTGAGGCATACACACAGCACTCAAGAGAAAACCCCAAGAATAGCTCCACTTTGTCACAATAGGTCAGAAAATCTCTCCCAGAGATTCCTATATCCAGCCCAGTAACTTGTGGTTGGACAAGAGCATATCTTTTAAACAGTGCCTTGCTTTAAAGACTCTGAGTGACACAAAATCTACCACATCCCTTGGTAAATTGTCCAATTGTTAGTTACGCTTTTTTCAAAATTTCTCCCTAGTTTCCAGTTTGAATATGTGTAGCTTCAAGCTTCCATTTGTTGTCAGTTGTGGTGCACGTGTGTGTGTTCCCTCCGTATGCTGTCCTAGCTCTGCACAGCTAGCTGGCTCAGAAGACCTCGACAGAATTGCCCCAGACCACAGACTAGATTTGGTGGCAAAGGCACTCAGCCAGGTTTGTTGTTAATGAAGCACAGTCCTAGTGGCTCAACGGTTACTGAGACTCTAACATTTTATGTCCGTTACCATAGACCAGCTTAGTCAGCAGCGGGACTTTCTGCTGCTGCTTAGGCTGCCCAGAGGTGCCTTCTCTTTTATACCCTGATACAAACAAGTTACGTATTACACTCCTGCTGTGGTTAGTTACTACCCTTCATCCTGTCCCGGTTGGTTTGAACAAAACATCCCCATCCGTTATTCTGTCATCCAGACCTTAACAGAGGGGTCAGTGTGTTCCTGTATCATCTTCAGAGAGTGTGCATATGCCATAACTTTGTTATACGAGCTTTATGGGGTGTGTTTACATGAATACCTAGTACTTTAGCAACACAAGCCATGTTTTTGCCAAGTTCATGTGTGGACAGTGAACTCAGGAGCAGGCATTTGCTTTATAACAGGGCCTGCCTTTTGCTCACAGCCTGACTCTTGCACCAGGCCCGTGTTCCAGGCTCTCTTTTTTTTACTGGCTCTTGTTTTGCTTTGCTTTGAGCACCTCGGGTTCACTTTCCTCTTAGTCCCTGATCCAGCAAAAACAAGGCACTTTACTCAAGGGAGCAGGCCAGTTTACCTTAATGGGGCTTCTCACAAGAGTTAAGTTATATATGTGCTTAAAGAGGTTGCAGGATTGGCACCTTAGGGCTTGTCTACAATACTGGAACGTTAGCTAAGCAGCTCCTGTTAGTAGATATTAACCAACCAATACCCAGCCTGTCAGGTGCAGAGATGCTAAATCTGGCCTGATTCCATTAAACTATGTTTGGCAGAGGAATCATGGGTGACTTGGGCTAGAGGGGGGGCCCAGCCTCTGCCCCCCAAATCTAAGCCCCCACATGCAAAGCCCAGATCTACAGGACAAGAAGGGAGAGTCCCCGGAGCTGTGCCGCAGCAGTGAGGTTAGTCCATGAGGCCCCAGCATGGTACTGCAAGCAGAGTATGTCCCCAGTGCAGCCAGAGTCTAGTGAGTCAGCCCTGGGCCCACCCTGCCAGTGCCTGCAAGGGAGTGGGGGCAAGGGACCGAGCAGCAGGAGGGAAGAGAGGGGGAAGGCGGCTGCAGTGGAGATAGCCAGACACAACCAGAGCCAGCTGTGTCCACCGACACCGCCACACGGATCTCTGTGCTTCCAACCCCTCTCCCATCACCCTCAATCCTCCATCACAGACCCCAAATAATCACCTTCCACAGTCAGGGGTACTGGAACAATTTTTATAGTAGGGGTGCTGAGAGCCATTGAACCAAATTGTAAACCCTGTATATGATGGAAACCACTTCGTCAGCGGGGGCGGCAGCGTCCCGCACCCCTTATTCCAGCACCCATGCCCACAGCCCTAACCCACCTGCCACAGAAACCCCAAATAACCTCCTCCCACAGCCCCTAACCCACCTGCCATAGACCCCTTCTCCTCTGATGTCATCTTAGGACATCCTTGGTGTGTTGACATCTCATGAATAGCTGCAACATTGTGGGAGCCCAGGACAGAGTATGTAGAAACAGTCATAGCCCCTCAGTGGGACCAGATAGTCAGCTCTCTTTGACATGGCAGGGACAGAAGCCAGAGTCTGCTCTAAATACTTGGCAGGGTCCCGGACTCCTTCATTAATATGCACTGCAAATCTGATCATTGTGAAGCACTTCAAAGGGGTGTTTAGAGTCTCAGCAGTCTGCCCTGGGAGACCTGAAAATATCTTGCCATCATCTGGAGGAGAAAGCATCATTGTTGGATTCACAACCCTGTCAGGGAGGACAGAGAAATAGCATCAGCTGTTCTGCCCCATCTCCCAGCTAGTCCTCCTCACCTTCCTCTCCCTGCAGTTCTGATGTCTGCCCTTGGACAAGGTTCAGTGCTTGGATGACCTAGGGGGCGGGAAGGAGCTCTCAGCATAGACGGTGGTGCTGGCCTGCATGGGTGAGATTGCATATTCCATGGACCCAGAAAGGCCAGACATAAGGATAAGGAACTAATAGTTTCTCAGTATGGAACTCTGGAGTGTGCTCCTTAGATGACCAGGGTCTCTTATGGTTTGGTGGATGATCCTTAGGATGGTTCCCCATTAGGATTTGATGCTGGAGAGACTGTATAGAAATAAACCTCCTCAGATGTTGGCGCTGCCTTCTCTGGTGTCCTGAGGATAGGGGTTAGCAGCCATGTAGCATGGCAGGGGGAGCCAGATGGTACCAGGT
The DNA here is from genome assembly GCF_026122565.2 of Emydura macquarii macquarii. Lineage (NCBI taxonomy): Eukaryota > Metazoa > Chordata > Testudines > Chelidae > Emydura > Emydura macquarii. The sequence goes on along the minus strand of NW_027131996.1, from coordinate 94,577 downwards.
AGGAAGATTTAGTATGTGGTAATGAGGTCTCTGGAACTGGGGAATAACGGGTAAGCATCACTGAAGGATTCAATGAGATCAGTTTCAGAGCCACAGGGAGCTGCCTGGGGTCCCAATGGGATCAGTGCTGTGAAGACTGGTGCCATTAGCATCAGTGCCAACAACATAGGCACCAAGTGTGTCAATACTGAGCGGTTCAGTACTGAGGTGCTGGTACCAGACAAGGGGTGATCAGTGGTCAGGTTGGTACCAAAGGAACCCAGTGCATGCTCAGTGCTGAAGTGTTGGTATTGGACAAGGCTGATCAGTGGCTGGGTGAGTACTGAGAGTACCTGGTGCACAGTCAGTGCTCAGGAGTCAGCAGAGTGTCTGACTGAGGATCCAAAGATGAACCGGAGACATAATCACCGTTTGTTCCAAAGGCATTGGAGGAAGTGACCTTGGGTAATGTGCCAGCCTAGCCTGGTCAGTAGCAGTTGAGGCCTGATCAAGGAGGACTGTGCTGCCCTTTGACTCTCAGCTGTCAATGAGGGGTTGTTCAGTGGAGAAGAGGCTCAGGCTCTCAGAGGTGTCCTGGCTCACTGGGGTGCTGGCTGAGTGGGGTTTCTCAGAGTGATGGCCCCCCAACACCTGACATTCAGAGTCTGAAGCCCACTCCATGGAGTGTGCTGATTGGAATGACATCAGACAAGCATTTCACACCTTCTGGGTCCACGTAGAAAACAAGCAGCAGACGGAGAAGTGGTCTGGATATTCCCTTCTCCTGGACAGAAACCTCAGAAGCTTCTGGAGGAGGACAAAATTTCTAGCCTGGGGATTTAGCTGGAAGGTCTCAGTGCTGAGAAGCCCCCAGACTGCAAAAAAAAAAAGTTAAAATCTCATGCAGGGGGAAGGAGAGGTAACTGATTGTGTTCTCTTGACAATGGGCATAAAAAATTCCTGATTAAACTAACGTCACTGATTCAGCTGATTATAAACAATCTGAAGGACAAACTGTGGTGGGGAAACTGGTGGGCGCTGCTCAAGTTTTGCCCCCTATTGCTCAAAGGGTAAGAAGGAACTGAGTGGGGGCACAGGCCCAGCCCCTGTAGACACTGCTGGCCAAAAAGAATCTGCTCTGGTGTGCGTGGGATCCACATGGACAAATGCCTGGAGGAGGATAGACTGCCCCAAAAGAAGGCACCTTTATCCTGGTGTGACGACAACATCCCCACCAGGGGCCATGTCGGGATAGCTGTTGTGGTAGAAAAGCACATATTCAGCTGACACTTGGACCATAGGGAACAGTGTGCAGCAGAACAGACCTTACATTTGTAGCTGTGTGTGAGTCCCGAAAGGCGGGGGAGGGGGGTTCCCTGTGCTAGGAGCAGGGTGGGAGCTCCTGCATCGTCTCCTTCTTCACACACACTAGGCCTTGCCTGAGAGCCTCATATCTGGTGCAGCGAGCAGGAGTCTGCTGTTCTCTTGGAAGCCTTTCCCAAGCTAACAAAGGCACTGAGCTGGATGCAGGAGCCACTGGGTGTGGGACCCTGGCCTGGGCTAGACAGCAGGTCTCCTTCTAGATGCCTAGGATGGACCCTTCTTGCCCTAGCAGGAACCATGTTTTGCTGGCTGCAGAATCCAGTCCTGTGCTGACACGCCCACCACTGCATTGTTGTTGGTTTTCGTTGGGTCTGTGCTTTCTGCTTAACATCCACTTTTAAAAGAGACAGACAGACAGACTCTGCGGCGATCTCGGACCCAGGAGGGTATGCGAGTTCCTCAGCTGTGGCCACCAGATGGCTCTGCGGATTGCTAAGGCAGGGGGTGCTCAGCTCACTCTGCTCTCTTCCTCTCTCCTCAGCACGCCGGGGTTGAGCTTCCCAGGTCAGAGCGCGCCGCTGCAGCGCCTCCATTACTCGGGACCGGAGATTCTGCTGCTCCCCCGCGGGGTTCGGGCGGGGAGAGCCCTGCACTAGCGCCCCTCTGTGCCCAGCCCGGCGGGACTTTCTCCGCTGGCTGGAACCAGCCCCGGGCTCTGCCGACACCAGCTCCCGAGCCGCAGACTCAGGTAATTGCAGGAAAGTGAATCTTCGCAGATGGCCCCTCCCCCCTTCCATCCCTGCCCGAGGTGTGGCTGCCCCTTGGGGCCCTGCCCCTGAGCAGGAAGATTGGGGACCCCCCACCACGAACAATACACATTAAAGCATCCCCGCTAACCGTACCGCAGATAAACCCCGCACGTACTGACGCACCAGTACAAAAGCCCACATGAAATCAGAGGAGCAGCGTGTACACCGGGCCAGCAAACCCTCGTGATGTGGATGTGGCTATTCCGGCAAAATTGAGCTTTGCAAATTTAACTCTTGGGTCATAAAGTTTTTTGACTTTGGAATTCACTTTCCTGGGAACAAGGTGAGGAGCACAGAGAGGAAAAGCTGGTTCCTGCCTCTGCCATGTCCCCGCGCTGCTGGGGCAATATGCTGCCCTGGGGACAGTGTCAGGGGGATCCCTTGAAGCAGCTCCCTTGATTCTGCTCTTTTCCGGAGTTTGGTTCATAGACTGGTACTGGGGAGGGAGGTTAAAGATGTGTCAGGGGTTTGAATCTTGGTGACGGGGGCCATACCTGCACTGTAATGAAGTCTAAGGCTATGTCTACATTACAGTCTATGTCAGCGTAATTTATGTTGCTCAGGGGTGTGAATAAATCAGCCCCCTGAGTGACGCAAGTTACACCAACATAAGCACTTGTGTGCCCAGCACTATGTCAGTGGAGAGCTTCTGCCGCTTGTGGGAGGTGGTTATTTTATGCTGATGGGAGCGCTCTCTACCACTGGCATACAGCATCTTCACTATACATGTCATAGTACAGCTGCGCCACTGCAGTGCTGTATGTATAGACGTGACCTAACATGAATTATCAACAGATACTTGAATTGTGGTGCACCTTTTGCCATACCCTCTTTGAGGTACCCTTTCCACTGGCACAGAGAATGACTCTTCTTCTGTCCCAGCAGGTGATGGAACAGTGAGTGAGCGCAAGCAGGAAACATCTTCATTCACATGTGCTGGTAAAAAGCAACTCCTGACAAGATGCCTCCAAAGCGATCCAAAGGAAATGTTTCACAGGGACCGAACCAGAGAAAATCCCTCAAGAATCAGAGGAAGTCAGACAAGCTACAGAAGAACTCTCTTGTGCAGAGAGAGGGTAAATCTGCCATCCACGGGAGAGCTGTGAGGAAGAGCAAAGACACCATTGTCCACCAGAGAACATATGCAGGGGAGAAGCCCAACATCTGCATTGAGTGTGGAAAAAGCTTCACCCAGAGCTCAGACCTTATGAACCATCAGAGAACTCACACGGGAGAGAAACCCTATAAATGCATCGACTGCGGGAAGAGCTTCAGCGTCAGCTCAAACCTGAGTCGACACCAGAGAACCCACACGGGGGAGAAACCCTATCTCTGCACTGACTGTGGGAAAAGCTTCACGGACAAATCGACCCTGACCCAGCACCAGCGCGTCCACACCGGTGAGAAGCCCTATAAATGCATCGACTGTGGGAAGAGCTTCAGCCGCAACTCCCACCACAAGAGGCACCTGAGGAGCCCTCCAGGGAATAAGCAGGAGAAGTGCGCTCACCGGGAAAGTGCCACTGTTGGGAAGGTCAAAGGAACCAAAGCATCTAAGAAGAAAACCCCGACCATCGAGATCCCCAACACATGTGCTGAGTGCTGGCAAAGCTTCAGCCAGAACTCTGACCTGGTCAAACACATGAGAATCCACACAGGAGAGAAACCCTACGAGTGTCCAGATTGTGGGAAAAGGTTCAACGTCAGCTCAAACCTGATCAGACACCAGAGGATCCACACGGGAGAGAAACCCTACACGTGCTCTGACTGCGGGAAAAGCTTCACTGACAAATCCACTCTGACCCAGCACCACCGGATCCACACAGGAGAGAAACCCTATATATGCACTTATTGTGGGAAAAGCTTCAGCCGGAGCTCCCACCACAAGAGACATGAGAGAACCCACACAGGGGAGAACCCCGTTTCCTTCCTGCCCTTGTGGCCCTACCCCACTCAGACGTACTGAAATGATCCTGGGTAGCGGGAGCTGAGGGCCCGGGAACCAAGTATGGGATTTTCCCAAGCTCCACTATTACTCAATAGCACATTCCCCATCAGCTTTCAATGAGACATAGGGTACCTTGTGCTTGCATCACTTCTAGGCATGAAACCTAAGTTCCCAAGTCAGTTAGGTGTTGCAGTGCTGAGTGGAGCAACATCTTGACAACCTGAGAGACTTTTGGAAATCCCACCCTCGCATGGAAGGGAGCTATGTGAGGCGTTTTCATTAGAGCATTAACGAGTGAGCTACCCAAATTCCATGATTATTTGTATTATGGCAGTCCCTAGCAGCCCCATTCATGGACAAGGCCCTATTGTGCTAGGCACTGTACAAACACAGAACGAAGAGATGGTCCCTACCCCCAAAGAGTCAACAGGATCTGGGTGCCTAATTCACTTAGACTTCTTTGACTGTCCATAGTTTCATAGTTTTGGGCCAGAGGGGACTGTTAGATCATCTACTCTGACCTCCTGCCTATCACAGACCATGAATTTCACTCAAAAACTACTATATTGAGCCCAATTACTTTAGTTAACAAAACATTTCAGTTCTTAGGAGGCTACACTGTTGTGAACCAGAGGTAGAGAACAGGAGAAACCGAGGTGTCACGAATGCCTGAGGCTCTGGCTGGGAATTGATCAGGTGAGATGACCAGATGATCCCAGCAGGCAAGCCACACCCCATGCTGCAGAGAAGGCTGCAAAACACCCCAGATCTCCGCATCTGGAGGAAAATTCTTACCCAACCCCAAATCTGGTGATCATTCTGACCCTGAGCATGTGAGCAAGGCTCACCAGCCAGGCATCTAGCACAAGGATTATCCGAACCATCTCAGAACACTGGCTTACCCCATCCTGGGTCCTGTTGCCAATCCCTGATGCTTCAGAGGAAGGTGAAAAGACAATACATCTGGCCAATTGTGCATTGGAGAAAAAATTCCTTCCTGTCCCCTGCAGGCAAGTGCTGAAGCTCTGAAGCATGAGATTTGATTATCATCATCATAATACAGCCAATGTGCAGGGATAAAGAGCTCGTTCTTTGGGGCAGATCTTTCAGCAGGGAGCTAGTTCTTAGAAGAATGTATTTGGTTTTACATGATCATTGGACTGTGTGGATGAGTTAAGATGGACAATGGAGCCCTGTTCCGAGCCGGGTCAGTCTGTACATCGCAGTTGTGGCACTTGCTGGTCCCCTTGCAGAGTGTCAACAGGGAAGGCAAGCACTGAGGAAGACTTGAGGATCCAAACTCCCCTCGGCCCCAGGGAATCCCTGTAGAGTTCAGCTGGAGCTATGAAATCAGGGGCTCAGTCTGGATTTAACCTGTACTTCCCCTACCCGTGGGGAGGATATGGAGGGGCCACTGAGCACGGCTTCACTCCCCAGCGCTAATCCCCGTCTCTCTCTCTTGTGCAGTGGGTCAGATCCAGTTCCAGCAGATAACCCTGTGCTGACGCATTTAGAAAAGGGGGGGAGTTTGTTGCTCCTGCTTTCTTGTGTAAATAGTCCCCACCCTTCAGTTCCTAATGTCACTATCTCTCTGCACCGGCACCTTCAGCCTGTCCATGACACATGGGGCCGAGCTGCACCCTCAGGGGAATGAAGCTCCTATAACAACACCTTTGAACCAAAAATCACCCCGAGCTCCAGTTTGCCTTGGAGTTGGGGCTGAGTTAAGACAAGACACTTAAGTCGGGGGAGGGGGATCCTCCCATTCTCCAGCTGAGAGCAAAGTGCCTTGAGGCAGGCTACATTTCCCCACCCCACCCACCAGCCATTGTTACTCTGCCCCCCCATATCACAGTCAGCTGGGCACTGCCATAGTTCTGCTCCCCTGGTTCCAGCTCCCTGGGCCTCAGTTTCCAGAGTTTGTTCCTCCCTCTCCCCTGGAGATTGGGGCAATTCAGGAGATTCACTGCCGCACCAGCAGAATCCCAGAGGCCTGGCTGTGTGTAAGCCCTGGAGCAGCTGCTCCCAGAGAGGCTGGGCACATGGACACTCCCAGCTGTGGCAGGGCCTGTCTCTGTTGTATATACTACATGTGTAGTTGCAAAGTACATTAAAAACATGCTTTATAGAGAACACATCTTCTTCTATTAACAAAGCTTCAGGCACCTTGGAAAACCCCCAACCTCTTCAAGTATTGAGATTCTGGACCATTATGACAACAATGAACAGGAATCACAAAGGGACAAGATGCTGTGTAAAATATACCCTCTTGTATTATTTCAGCAATAGTTTGTAGGAAAAGTTGGATAGTAGCAGAGAGAAGCCAGGGCACAGGGTTAGTGTTACATGCTCAGAACCCTGACTTTTGTGTGCTCACTTGGTCAGCCCTAACGTTCCCTTCATCTAGGTTTGGTTTTGTTTTGCATAGATGATGATGATCCTATTCTAGTGATTGCTGGCATGCTGATTTTTCCTGCTTTGCTGATGATCGGTATGTGTCTGTTGCAGGTGCTAACATTTGCCTTTTTTAAAAGTATAATTATTAAATGTGAATACTGAATCTTTCTTTTATCCGCTCTTTCCTACTCTCCAACCCCACAATTAGCTCATAAAGCCAAACCCTTTAGAAAAAATGGAGGGAGCAGTTGGATCTTGCCATGTCAAGTGATCCAGCCAGCTGAAGCTTCAGTCACACTTTACTTTCAAATGGGAATTTTCTATTGGCTTTTCATTCTGATATGGCTTCAGGCTGAGACGTGGAAAGCTGACATAGGGTTCAGCTTCAAGAGAAAGTTCATTGATTCATAGAGTTTACGGCCAGAAGGGCCCATTAGATCATTTATTCTGACTTGTATAAACAGATCATTAAATTTAATCCAATTACCCCATATAGAGCCCAGGAACTTGTGTTTAGCCAAAGCATCTTTTCCAGAAAGGCCTCCAATCTGGATGTGAAGACATCAAGAGATGGAGAAGCCACCACTTTCATTGGGAATTTGTCCCCCTGTGTTAAAAATGTGAGCCTTATTTCTAATCTGAATTTGGCTTCAGCTTCCAGCCATTAGTTCTTGTTCTGCCTTTCTCTGCTAGGTCAAAGAGCTCTTTAGGACCCAGTATTTTCTCCCCATGAAGGTGCTTAACCACTACAATCAAGTCACCACTCAATCTTCTTGATAAACTAAACAGATTGAGCTCTTTATGCCTGTCATTGTAAGGCATTTTCTCCAGCCATCCCATGATCATTGGATCTCTTTTCTGCACCCTCTGCAATGTTTTTAAAATGTGGATGCCAGAGTTAGACACAGTATTCCAGTGTCGGTCTCAGAAGTAAAATCAACTCCCGACTCCTACTCACTATTCCCGTTTATACACCCAAGGATCACGTTGCACTGGGAGCTCGTGTTGATTTGCTTGTCCACTGTGACCCCTAAGTACTTTCCAAAGTCACTGCTTTCCAGGATAGAGTCCACTATTCTGTTCCTAGGCGCATAACTGCATTTGGCTGCACTAAAACCCATTTTGTTGAATGGGTCCAGTTTGCCAAGCACTCCAGATCACGCTGTATGATTAACCTGTCCTCTTCATTATTTACCACTCTGCCAATCTCTGTGTCATCTGCATACTTTATCAGCAGTGATTTTTTATATTTACTTCTAGATAATTAGTGAAAATGTTGAATAGTTTTGGGCCTAGATCCAATCCCTGCCAAACCCCTAGAAACACCCTTTTGATGATTATTCCACATTGACTACTTTTTGAGATCTGGTGGGGACTGGTCAGGGAATGGGATATAGGGCCTTTCTCATCTAGGGCCTCAATTTCAGTCCAGTTGCTTTGGTTGATTTTGGGAAAGAACACTGAGTACTTAGCGCATAGTTCCAGTCAATACAAAAATCAATGTGCAGGGAAATGAGAGACTTCAAAAGAATGAAACACCCCCAAGGAAACACAAGGGTGAGTTGCCATGACAGGGGCCGCTGAACTGCACCTCTCAGCCTCAGAGGCTGGATTCTCTTCCCCCTTCTTAGTTCTCACTTTAGCTAGTCAGGTGATGATTCCCCTGGGGTGGGAGGGGGCACTTTGCTGACACATAGCCGGCTCCTAACAGTGGCATAGTGATTGTGTCGGGGGCAGAGCAGAGCGCAGCTGCATTTTGTCCCTTACAGACCATAGTTGGTGTGTATTAAAGCAATCCCTAGACTACTCTAAGATATGCTGGTGGAGAGCAGATGCAGTTTATGAAGCAAGGAGCCATAACAAACTCTCTGTCAGCCCCACCACCTTCCTTTGTCTCTCCAGTGTTGAGTGAGTTGGAGCTGGAGAGAATCTAGCTCTGAATGTGTAGCTGGGACCTCAAGGCTGTAACAAAGAAGTAGGATTGGCTAGTGGTAGAGCACTTGATTGGCCTTTCAGAGACATGGGTTCAATTTAAAGAAACCACTAAAACGGAAACCAGAGCCTCATCTCACAAAAGTCACCTTATTGTTGTAAATTTAGATCATGGTAGTACACAGAGACCTGAACCAAGATCAGAGCCCCACAGTGCATGAACATAGTGATAGATGTCATGCTGCACAATGCTCACAATTCTATTGTGAGTCTTGTAATAGTTGGTTATTTCTTAAATCTCTAGCTCCTGGAATCCTGTGAATATGTGAGAATCTCTGCTTTCTTTAAAAAAAAGTAAGTTTCTGGCTCTCATGGGTGCAGAGAAAAGCTTGAGAACATAACTAAGGGCACAGAAAGGTTCAAAACCAGAAAACAAAGAAAAATGGTCCAAAATACTACTGTTGCTGCTGCTTCTTTTTTAAAGTAATATGATTTTTAAACTATGATCCTGATTTTGAGAAGCCGGACTCATGATTTTTAATATTTTAATCTAGAGAGAGGGAGGGGAAACTGAGGCACAGAGCAGTGAAGTGACTTGCCTAAGGTCACATGCCAGGTCAGTGGTAGAGCCAGGAAGAAAACCTAGCGCCCTAGTCCCATGACCCATCCACTAGATCAGTGTTTCTCAATTGGGGTTCCGCGGGAACACTGTTAGGGTTCCGTGAGCAGCTGTTCTCCGTGCCGCCACTCAGCTGTTCTCCGCGCCGCCGAGAGCAGCTGTTCTCTGCGCTGCCGAAAAAGGGAAGATGCCCCGGATTTGTCGGCGGAGGGTATCTAGTGCAAGTGTAATTTAAGTGAAATTTAATTGAGAAATGCTGATGTTTGGTGTTAAGAGTTTGGGGAGTTCCGCAATTATTTATGGAGTTCAAAAGGGTTCCGTGGCCAAATTTAATTGAGAAACACTGCACTAGATCATTTTGCCTTACTGGACTGTGTTGGTCACCTTCCAATTTACATCAGTTGAGGATCTGGTTTCTTGCACTTAAGTACAATCAAAAACACAAACCAATATACAAGTTCTAGCCTTTATCTGACCTGCTCTCCTGTGTCCACACCTTGCAGCATGTAAACTAGTAGCTGCATCTCTAGCCTTCTGTCTAGATCACACCCAGACACAGCGTAATTGGGCACTGCTAGGCTCCTTCCATTCTAAGAGCACCATGCACACAGTAGCTGATGAGTCAATTCATAAAGCCCTGGGTTTGCAGGTGAAGAGCTCTCTTGCTCTCCAGCTCTATGGACACAGAAGCCAGGTGGAGATCTCTGGGTCAATCCCCTGCAGCTCCTGCTTGACTTACCTGGTGCAGTCTGGCTACCATCTCCCAAGGCTGCAAACACATGCACTGAATAGAAATGATTCCCGATTGTTTCAGCTGCCAGCTTAATGCAACATCAGTCGCTGCTGCTTTGCTGGATCCTCCCCACTTTCCAGCATTGCTCCCCAGCCCCCATTCAGACTCCCAGGCCAGCCTCCTGGGGTGAGAAAAAGCATAGGCCCTTAGACATTGGGATGTGGGAGGGAATTCTGCCTAATGGGTGTCTTCTCAGCAGGCATCACTTTCAGGAGACCAGGGTCTCCTTGCTACTTGAGCCATGCTACCCTGCTACTAGCAGTGGCGCAGTGCATCAGGGACTGGAAGAGGCTAGAGCAATAGGGTGGGAATGCTTCTTGGCTCTGTAGGGTGATGGGATGAAAAATACCAGCTTTGCCCCAGTTTTCATATTCACTAATGGCTGTCCCTGTCTACTGGGCCAGGGCTAGGGATGAAAATGAGGGAACAAAGTATTCCAGGAAAGTCACAGGGACAGGTCAGCAGATTTGGGGAATGGGGGAATTTAGGTCTGGTTGGTGCCAAAGCACTCTGATTCTGACAGCTCGTAGTTAGGAGATGATTTATAGTTACGCAGCGGCCACCAGCCCATAGCAGGCTGGTCTTGGTAGGGCATGGAACTGGGCTCCAGGAGAGCTGCGTTCAGTTCCTAGATCCGTCACCAGTTCCCCGTGTGCCCCGGGCATGTCCCTCACTTCCCCATCTGTAAAAGGGGAAATGATCCTTCCTGTGTCTGCCTGGTTTGCTTAGCTGGTAAGCTCCTCAGGGCACGGCCTATCCATCAGTATGTCTCTCTGCAGGGCCCAGCACAAGGGATGCTGGGCTCTGACTGGGGCACTCGCTGCTGCTGTAATACAAACACAACAGGAAATCCTTAGCTGATGCAGTTTGAGACACTGCTACACAAGCTCAGGAGAGGCAATAAAGGAGAATGCAGCACCAGCACTATCTCTGTCATAACCAATGCTTTCATCAAAGACCTCTCATACATATCCTGGCCCAACCCACCCCATCTTAGCAGATACCAACCAGGGAAATACCAGCTCCGATTAACGAGGCCCCAGCCTCCATCAGCAAGACTCTGTAACTTGCAACATGTCCCTAATGTTTGGTGAGATCAGGTAAGATAGAGCAAGAGGCTGGATCCAGGCATGGATACTGCTGAGAATGTCTGGAGTGCTAAAGCTGCTCCATCTAAAGGAGGAGCTGGGACCTTTTTGTATCAGGTTTTATTGGCCTCAGAGGATAAAAACAGTCCAGAGAGAGGAGACAAATGCTGGGGAGATGGAGATAAACCATCACCCTTCTGGAAGTGGCTCTATCTCCTGCCCCAGTTCTGAGTAGGCTCAGATCTACCTATTCTCCTGGTGAGGCTGTGAGTCTCCAGTACCACTGAAACAGGACAGGAATGGAGATGAAGACCCAGAGACAGAAATAGCATCATCAATGGGGCTTGGGGTTTTTCTGGCTCAAACATTTTGTCAGCTGCAGGTCCCTCTCCAAGTGCAGTTTGATCCTCATCCCAGACCTTTTGCATCACAGACAGAGGTGGGGGTTACAGCACAGAGAAAGACATGTTAATAACAGGGGTACAATGGGAGCTATGAGCCCCTTTGTCTAAGCTAACTGGCCCAGGCGGAACCCCTGCATTCATGTTTCAAATACACAAGTAGTACCTAGAACAGAATCCCTCTGTATCCACAGCTGGAGCAGGGCACATACAAATGTAACATACTGGCCCAGAGCAGCCCTATCCTTCTTTAGTAGCTGAGAGGTCTATGAGTCCCTGCCAGGTGTAAACCAATGGCACTGATCCAGCAATTCATGTAGTAGTAGCAGCATGTGCATTTCAGATGCAGCTGTCCTAGATTGAAGCCCCACAGGTGGACCCAAAAGGGAAGGGAAGGGGAGATGTTATACACACTTCCCCCTTCACACACTTGGTCTGAATAATGGCCCAACGCTATCAGGGCTTTGGCTGAGCCCATGGCCTGTGTGTGCCATCTGCTTGCACAGGTGCTGGCAGCGAGCCGATGACCAGCTTGCATGCTTGAGTCCTCATGGATTTTAAAACTGCCTTGGCATGCTTGGCAGGGCACCTCTGCACATTTGCTCTGTGGGTGCAAGAGGAAGAGGCAGGCTGAGAGAAGGGGATCGAAGCAGTACAGCACTGAGGACAAGGGCAGGTAAGGAAGAATAGGCTTGTGGCTAAGGCACGAGTGTGGGATTCCTGAGCTGTAGGTTTAGTTCCTGGCTCTGTCCCTGACTCTAGGGATATGGCTGCACTGCAATGACACACCCATGGCCGGCCCATGGCAACTGACTTGAGCTTGCAGGGCTCAGGCTACTGAGCTGTAAAACTGCAGTGTAGACATTCGGTCTCGGACTGGAGCCTAAACTCTGGGACCCTGCAAGTGGGGAGGGCTGCAGAGCCTGGGCTCCATCCAGCCTGAGCCCAAACATTTACACTACAGTTCTGCAGCCCGAGCCCCGCAAGCCCAAGTCAGCCACTGGTTTTAATTGCAGTGTAGACATGCCCTATATGTATGTCCCTGGGTCAGTCACTTGGTCTCTATGCCTGAGGTCCCTCTTTGAACAATGGGGATAGCAAGATTGACCTAGCTCTGGGTGGGGATAAAGCTAAATTCTTTGCATATGAAATGCTCAGACCGTGTGGTGGAGAGAGTTAGCCCCTCTGCAACCCTCAGTTCATGGCTTTTGACCAGTGGTGGAGGAATGGGATTTGGCATTGGCATTATTAACCAAGATCAGGGCCCCACTGTGTCAGGTGCTGTACAGATAAAGAGTGAGCAAGTTACTGTCTGGCGGTGCTTACAGTCTAAAAGACAAGGAAAACCAATAGTGGGAGGGAGACTGGTCACACAGCAGGTCAGTGGCAGAAGCAGGAACAGTCCCCAGGTGTACTGCGTTTCAGTCTAGTGCCCCATCCAGTTGACCATACTTGGCTGCCAACCACACACAATAACAACTAGTTCTTATACAGCACGTTTCATCAGCAGATCTCAAAGCATTTTACAAAGGAAGTTGGTATTATTAACTCCATTTTACAGATGGGGAAACTGAGGTACAGAGGGGGCAGCATCTTTCCAGGTCACCCAACAGGTTGGTGGCAGAGCACAGAACAGAACCCAAGGCTCCTGAACCCCTGTGCACTGCCATGTTCTATCCACTAGGAAATCACTGCCTCCAAAACCCAGCAGTAGCAGAAAGTGGGGACAGATCAGAGACAAGGGGATCTGGGACAGCTACTAGAAGCGTGTCAGTCATTCAGTTCCCAACATAGCACCGTCAGCACCCCAGAGTCCAAGAGCTCCTCTGGACAGCAAAGCACATAAAAGACCATTTCTGGCAATCGAAATGATAATATTGTTTGTGGGGAAATAAAAGATAACAGTTACAAATTTTGCTTTACAATAATTAAAAAAGAATGTTTCAGGTTTAGTGTCCTCACAGCACATAAATAAAAACAGGGAATTATGCAAAAATAATGTAAATAAATCCTAAGGTATTTTTGGGTGAGGAATATGTCTCCTTTTAAATATACAGTCTTTATTCAAATTATCGGGGAGGGAACCCATTTAGCACTGAACAGTGAGTGCAGACATTGCTGGTGACTGCACTTCTGTCATTATTTTCAAAGGCTGGTGCCCAAAGTTAAGCACCTGAATCCATATTTAGGCATCTACATTAACTTTCAGCTTTACAGTGAGATTTTCATAGAAAGGGACCTCATGGATCATCGAGTTAAGTCCTCTTCTATCGGAGGCAGCCCAATCAGATAATCATGCTCATAAATTTATCAAGCTCCATCTTAAAACTAGTTAGGTTGCCCCCACTTCTCCTATTGGGAGGCTGTTCCAGAACCTCAGTCCTCCGATGGTTAGAAACTCTGTTCTAATGTCCAGCCTGAATTTATTCACTGCCAGTTTACACCCATTTGCCAATATTGTCTATTAGCTTCAACAGCTTTTCTTCCTCCCTGGTATTCACTTCCCTGATATATTCATAGAGAGTAATCACATCCCCTCTCAGCCTTTGTTCTGTGCAGCTAACCAAGCCAAACTCTTTGATTTCCTCTCATAAGACAGGGTCTACATTTCCCTGATCTTCCTAGAAGCCCTCTCCCAGGTTTAATTCATTTTCTTGAATAAAAGCACCTATAGGAGTTAGAAGCATAATTACATAGAAAATCAATCAGACTTGTGTGTATGCCCTTTTGAAAATCTCACTGTTAGGCCCATAATTTTAGTCACCTAGTTTTTGAAAATATTGGCCTTAATTTTCAGGTCATTTTCTGAAAACATTTCAGAGATGAGCTATACAGGTGACCATGTATAAAAAGTTTCCAGAATCTCATCATTGCTAGGGCATTTTTTTCTGCAGCCTATTTGCTGACAGGCCTTATAAATCGAAGGGCAGGAGTCCCCGTAAAGCAGAGCATCCAAAGAGATAATTTATCTGGTACCCCAAAATGGCTTTACTGTTTTCCCAACCCACACCCCTCCACTAGAACTTTCCTTGCTGATGGCCTATGGACTAGAGACAACTGAGGACAAGTCAGTGGCAGGGCTGTGGATGACCCTGGGTTACCTAGGGAGGCGGTGGAATCTCCATCGTTAGAGGTTTTTAAGCTGCGACTTGACAAAGCCCTGGCTGGGATGATTTAGCTGAGGTTGCTTTGAGCAGGGGGTTGGACTAGATGACCTCCAACTCTAATCTTCTATGATTCTATGACCAAATCTTTATACAAATTAATGCCCATAAACTGAAGGACTCTGTCAGCAGCAGCATCATGTGCTAAGGGGTTCACAGCTGTCTATTTACAGGCTCCAATGTGGTGTTTTAAACTGGACAATAACATTGCCCTTTTCCAGGGAATACACAACAATTTCCCATTACAGATCAAAGTGCTGCGATATATATATATATAGACACACACATATACATATATACACAGATATACAAATAGACGGATGATGATAATTACAGTGAAAAACATGGGGCCACTCTCCCTGCATCTGCCCATTTGCAGCTGGGCACAAAGAAGCAGCAGAATACAAATGTAGAGCTGAGTGAACAGTTGATTTTTCATTTGGTGACTGAACCAAACAAATTAGGAAAAAAATTCATTTCTGGTCAAGCAAAAGTTTGTTCAAACCAATGCAAATTATTTTCAGGTTTTCATTTCATTTTCAAGTGGTTTTTACCATTTTAAAAATTCAATCCAGCTACATTTCTAATGAAACACCATTTTGAAATGAAAAGTCAAAACGTTTTGTTTTGAAAATGTCAAAATAAATCATTTTGACCTTTTTTTTTTTTATTCAGCTGCAACTATTTGCTGAATTTGACCTGAATTTGTCATTGTGCACCATGAAATGCAGGTTGCGGCAACTAAACTATTTGACCGAAACATTTTGCCAAGCTCTATACAAATGTCCATGAACCGCAACCCAAAACAAAGCCTGGGAGGAAACCGTTCTAAGGTGGCGACTGGCCCCAATACCCATTGCTGTACTCTGCACCCATCTCACGCCCACACATGAAAGCATATTGTACAATTGGTCGCCAAGAAAAAATGCAATGTCGGCTCTCAGTGTGAACGAGGCAGTCATAGGCTGGTTTCCAGCACCAAGCACATTAAGGAGCTGGCATCTGTGTCAGAGTCCCTCCCTGTTATCTTCCTCATCATCCTCCTCCTCCTCCTCCTCCCCTTCTTCCTCCAGGTCCTGCATGGCCGTGTCCCTGGCACTGGCCACATGCTCTGGTACCCGGTACTCCCGTGGGAGCAGGTGCTTGTTCATTTTGATGAAGGCCAGGCTCTCCACACTGCCGGTGGAGAGGCAAGTCCGCCTGTTCCGCACGATGGTCCCTGCAGTGGTGAAGAGCTGCTCAGAATATAGGCTGGAGGGGGGGCAGCTCAGGTGTTGCACAGCCACCTGGAAGAGGGGCAACCACACATCCCTTTTGAGCTGCCAATAAAGCAAGGGCTCGGCACTAGCAGATAGGACCACGGTGTCCTGCAGGTAGCCCTCCACAATCTGGGCTGCCTGGGCCTTGGCTGAGTCCAGGAGCACAGGGGCCACGCTGATGAGGCCGAAGTCCTCCAGGCTGTCCCACAGGGACCTGCCCCGATCTGAGGCACTGCCCTCGCGCTGCTGCTGTGTATGTCTCCGGCTGGCGCCGTGGTCACGGACATCCCGGATATTCTCAGCCACCTCATCAACGAGTCTCTGTGTCCAGCGGTGCAGACCGCCCTCCCCTTCGGGCACAAAGGAGGCCATGTTGTTCTTGAAGCGGGGGTCCACATAGGTGGCCAGGACATAGTGCTCCTGGCCGCGGATCTCAGCAATCTGCCGGTTACCTCGCAGGGTTTGCAGCAGGCTGTGAGCCAGCACCAGGCCAGTCTCCTCCTCCTCACCTTCATATTGCTGCACCAGTGAGAGCAGCTTCTTCTCCAGCAGACAGATGAGCGGTATGGCCTGGCTGATGCTGGCGTCCGTCCCGCTCACCAGCTTGGTGGCGTCATCGAAGGGCCGCAGGATCTGGCACAAGGTGCGGATGAGGGGCCAGTCAGCCTGGGCCAGGTGCAGCCCGCCGTCTCGCTGGGCCTGGGAGGAATGGCGCAGGCAGAAGGCCTGGACGGCGGCTCGCTGCTCATACAGCCGCTCCAGCATATGCAGGGTAGAGCTCCACCGTGCTGCCACCTCCTTCTTTAGCTGGTGCCGCGGCAGCTGATTCTCCACCTGCAGCTCCCAGAGCAGGTGGCGGGCAGCGTAGGAGCGCCCAAAGTGGGCACAGATCTTCCTGGCCACTGCCAGCACCCGGTCCACCTCCTCATTGCTGTGCAGGAACTCCCGCACCACCAGGCCCAGGCAGTGCGCCAAGCAGGTGACACGGGGGAAGCCGCCTTCCCGCAATGCCCGCCACACGCTCTGTCCATCGTCTGAGGCCACAAAGCCCGCTGAGAGAGAGAGGGGCATCAGCCACTCTCTGATGACACCCCGCAGCCTTTCCAGCACATGCCCAGTGCCGTGCTGCTTCTCCAGGCCACATATGTAGAGGGTGGCATGCTGGCGCAAGATGCTGCTGTTGCTCATGCTCACCCAGTGGGCGCTGATGGACATGTAGTTGGTGGTTTGCCCACTGGTCCACATATCCATCGTCAGGTG
Source organism: Emydura macquarii macquarii (assembly GCF_026122565.2). Lineage (NCBI taxonomy): Eukaryota > Metazoa > Chordata > Testudines > Chelidae > Emydura > Emydura macquarii. The sequence continues at coordinate 77,605 of NW_027131996.1, read as the reverse complement.
CACACGGCCGCCCTCACAGCCCCCCAGCCTCTGCAACACTGCAGCCTTCACTGCCCGACACAACTCCGGCACGGCCTTCTTTGAGAAGAAGGAGCGACTGGGCACCTGCCAGCGAGGGGCAGCTGCCGCCATCATCTCCCGGAAGCCCTCACCTTCTACATGGGAGAAAGGTAGGAGGTCAAGGGCCAGCATCTTGGCGCAGGCGGCATTCAGTGCCAGAGCTCGAGGGTGAGCTCGATGGTACTTGGTGCCCCTCTTCAGGCTCTCATCAATAGACAAGTGGGTGTAGATGCCCCCTGGTCTCCTGGCGATGTTGGGGGCCCGACCAGTGCCACTCCGCTGCCTGGCCTTGAGTGTAGCCCCACGTGGTGCTGTCAGGGGCTCTGCCATTCCGGGCTGCTGTCCCCCCATGTTCTTCTGGCGCATGTAGACAATGCTGTGGTTGTGCTTGATGTGGTTGCCAAGTGACGACGTACCCAAGCGCTTCGGGTCAGTCCCGCGCTTGACCATCTGCTGGCAGATCATGCAGGTGACACGTGTTGGGTCCCCAGAATCAATAGAGAAATATTCCCAGACCCATGATTTCTGCCGGTGGTATCTCCCGGGCCCTGGGCTCTGCGTTGCCACAGCAGGCATGCAGGATGTGATGGAAACGATGCTGTGGGAATTGCGCTCTGCCCATCTGTCCCCTGTGGTCTCCTTTGCCCCAACACTGAGATCTCCCCTGCTCCAGATGGCCAGCTCATCCTGCTTTTGGACACTGGTGAAATATGAGGTTATCAGCATCGGATGCTGGGCTCCCTCTTCCTGCGTGCTAGGGTGTCCCACCCCATCGCTGCCCTCCTCCTCCTTCTCCTCCATGTCCTCCGGGGTAACCGGCTCCGTGGGAGCTTCCCCATCTATGCCAGAAGAGTAGTCTGAAAGTGTGTCACCCCCTGATGAGCCCGCCTCCCCGGCCACACTGGCTCCATCCTCATCGGCCTCAGACTTGACAACCTGCAATACCTCGTCTGGAATGAAGAGGGGTCCTCCAGTGCCTGACTCCCCTATGATCCCGGACACAGCAGGCTCAGCCAAGCAATATTTCTGCGTGGCGGATTGTGGTGATCGGCGGCTGGCAGACAAGCATGGCTGTGACAATAACCCTAGTTCAGTGCCAGTGCTGGGGCTAGCTGCATGCTGCCTGGGGCTTAAGCGTGGCTGTTTGGCAGAAGAGTTTCTCCAGCCTCTGCTGCTATGATTATTTCTCTTCATGGTGCTCTAGAAAGTGGTAACGGCTGATAGGCTGTTTAATATAAGACCTTGCTTAACACTGATGGGGAATGGGGACAAATCCCCACTAGAGGCCTGGCACTGAGACACTTAAAATGAGCAAACAAGGGGTCTGACCAGACCCTGGATGCACATGAGATTATGGGGTGGAAAGGTGGCAAGAGAAAGTTACATTGAAATCCTGCACCCAGCCAATAAATCTGACAGCAGCCCCCGTTATCGAGGGATGGCACCCCAGAGGTAAGGCCAGTGGTGCCTTGAGGGAGAGGTTTAAAATGATCTACTTTCCTAACCTCCTTCTCTCCTACCCTGCTAAACCGACCCTTCTCCATGAGACATTCACAACCGCGTCTTCAAGCCTCTCTCTTCATCATCCTTTTGTGCCAGGGCACTGAGAAAATGCCATGTGTCCAGTTGCTGCTAACCAAAGCAGCTCAGGCTGTGGCTCTCAAATACTGCTGCAAACTATTCACCATCCAGCCAAAGTTACCAAAAAAACCTCAAAACCGTACCAAGGGAATTCCCACAGGAAGTAGATCAGAGGAATCTGCAGTTTGCTGGCTCCAGCAGGAAGAGAGCTTGAATAATTTTCTGAGTAAATAATTTGCAAAAAGAGTTCTTCTCTCAGCTCTATGCAGGTCCTCACCAATCGTACTTCAGGCAAGCAGCAAAGAACTCGTTATCTGGGATCCATACACTCAGTCAAGGCCTCTTTGCTCAGACAAGGGATCTGTAAATGCCAGCTACAAAAAGAGTTTTTGCCACGCGGATGCCTGTTCTGCTAGGAACTGCACTGAGACTATCCAGCTCTCATCATAGGGGCCACTGAAATAAAAAGTAAACCCCACCTCCCGCCATATGCTGTCCACTCTCACAAAACCCCACAGAGTCAGCGAGTTCCTGTCAGGAACCTGCTCCCTCGTCCTAGGTTCTATCTTACAAACAAGTCACCCAGCTCCCGTGCTCACTGGTTATCAGCACTCAACCCACAAACACATCTCCATCTCCCATCACCCTTACTATCCACAAATGATCAATGTTCCCACTGTCGGAGCAGGGCAGGATCTTTTCTCTCTATTGTGGTGTAACCTCTGACTGAAGATTTTCCCACTGTGAGTACATATATTCATGGGGCTCCACTCCCACATAGGTTCTCTGAGGCTGGGTAAGAGCTGATTTGTCAGCAATACTTTCTGCATGCTCAGAACGGTCAGAGATTCTCTCTCCCACACGGCTCCTCTGACAGCATGTAAGGTCTAAGCTCTGAGCGAAGCCTTGCCCCTCAGTCAGCACATGCACTTTGCCTCTCTCCCTTGAGGGGTCTGCTGGTAGAAAATGATGTCTCTGAGGTCTCCTTGGTGGTGAGACCCCCTCTCTCCTTTGGAGTGTTCCTCTGCTGTCTTTCCAGCCGGCGCTTATTCCTATAAAATTTCCAGTGGGGTGGACTCTGGGAAACTTTCCCTTTGGATCTGTTTACAGACATCTCATGGGTTCTCCCTTCCTCAGGACATTTAGACCAAGATTCTCCTTCTCCTTCTCCCTCACGATCCCATCATCTGCCGGAAATAAAAAACAACAAGAGTCCAAGTGTCAGCCACTCCGTCTTGTTTGAATCCCTTGGCAATAAGAACAAACAGTATCACAATAAAAAGAAGTGTTGATAATCTATTTTGGATCATGTGAATGGGTTCACTGGCATAGAGCTCATAAGGACGGCTTTGAAAAAACTTAATAGAGGAGAGAAATTAAGCACAGATTTATAATTTCTTACTCCTGCTAAATAAAAGGGTTTTAGGGGTCATGGTGGAAATCAAATGAACATTCACTCCCAAAGTGATCCTGTGGTTAAAATGCTTAATGCAATCTTTGAATAAAGGGAATACTGAGTTGAAGAGGTGATATTATCCTAATATATGGCATTGGAGAGACCACTATTGGAATACCGTTTCTAGTTGTGGTATCCACATTTGGAAAGGGTTCAGAAAAAAGCTATGAGAATTATTCAAAGTCTGGAAAACCTGCCTTACATTGAGAGACCTAAGCAGCTGAATCATTTAGCTTATCAAAGAGAAGGTTATGATCATGATCGATAAGTAGCTACATGATGAAAAGATTTCTGATAACAGATGACTCTTTAATCTAGCAGACAATGTCAGAATAAGGCACAGTGGCTTAATATTGAAATGAGAGAAATTCAAAATGGAAATAACATTTTTAACAGGGAGGGTTATGAAGAGCTGACTAAGGGAGTTGGTAAAAAGTGGGTCACCTGGAATCTTTAAATCATCACAAGTTATTGGGCTGGATGTAGGAATCATGGAATGAAATTCTCTGGTCAGTGTTATAAGTGTTTATAAGTATCTGGTGTCAAATGAGAAAAGCGGTGGGCCTTTGGTTTACATTTTTTAAAATAAAAACAATTGACTTTATTTTATACAAAGAATGATTATACAAATGTGCCACCATGTAATCTGTTTTAACACTTCAAATGATCAAAAAAAGAAACAAATCCCCAAGACTTCAATGGCACATTCTGAGTGCTCAGCCCTGGTGAAAATCATGCCACTAATGATGGTATTATGAAAAGAACATCCTGCATCTATATTTGAAAATCTTGGTTGATATGTCTAATTGTTACAAGTGACTGACTCCCCCTCCCCTCCCGAAAAGTCTATCTAATATAGGGAAACCAGGACTTTATCTATCACCTTTACTAATTGTCTTTGTTCTTTGAAACAGCTGGGATTTTAACTCAATTATTCTTAGTATTAACTTTTAAAATCTGTTTTATTAATCAGTAGTTCACATATTAAGTTTAAATGTTTAAACTGTGTCTGGGAATAAAAATATTTTCTAAAAAAAATAAATCTTTTTTGAGAGTGTTTTTTGAAGAAAAATGGAAATGAAGACACAGAACTTAACTTCTATAATTTTTCCTTCTTTCCCTTCCAGTTTCTCTCCTTCTCCCTCTGCCCTCCCCTCCGGCTGGGAGACTCGGTCCCTGGCCCGTTCCCGGGGCTGGATCGGCCCCTGTAGGCGCTAAGGGGTCAGAGCCTGGCTGTGTCCGTGCGTGGGGGCAGCAGCTCCGGGACCCGCAGACACCCGGGAGCAGAGATGGGGCGAGGAGGGGCCGTTTGCGCAGAGTCACTTTCCTGCCCGGCCCCGGCACTTTCCCCGGGTCTCTCCCCTCACCTGCAGCCTGCGGCTCGGGAGCTGGTGTCAGCAGAGCTCGGGGCTGCCCCAGGGGCTGGTTCCAGCCAGCGGAGAAAGTCCCCCCAGGCTGGGCACAGAGGGGCGCTGGTGCAGGGCTCTCCCCGCACAGACCCCCGCTAGGGAGCAGCAGCTGATCAGCCCGCCCCAGCTCACTCACTACGGATGCAGCAGCAGCTGCGTTTGACCCGGGAAGCTCAGCCCCCGATACACTAAATAGATAAAACAGTGAGAGAAAAAGAGAGCAGCCTTCCCTGCCTTGGCAACAACCAGAGCCCTCTGGTGGCCTCAGCTAATGAAACCCTGGGACAGAAAATCCAACCAGATTCTTTCTCTCCTAACCGAACAGAGAAAAACCTCCGAAGAGAATGAAGGGGAGTGCCAGAGAAACGTGCCCCTGCTGCCAGCCAGGCCTCCAGGAAGCCCCATCACCCTCAGAGATCTTTTATTGTGGCGCTCCCTGAAGCAGACTCAAAGCACTGCAAAATCCTGCACCCCCCAGGCTCCTGGAATCTCCCCCTATCTTCACACACCTGCTCCTGAGCAGGGAGGCCAACGGCTAATGCAGGATGGCTCACGGCTGGCAACTTACAAACAGGCTGCACTAGTCAGCTGCACTAGCTGCACAGGCTGCACTAGTCAGCTATTGCTGGTGGATGCTTTTTGGTTGTGGTTTTTCCACAAAAAAAAGGCTTATCGAAGAATGTTTAATAATTTTTGACCCAGAATGAAACATTTTCTATTTTGGTTTGGTATGTTTTTTCCTGTGGGTGCTCCCTCCCCCTCCCCCCCCCATGGGAAAAAAAAGGGGGTAAGGAAAAGAGAGGAAAAACAGATAACTGAAAAGCAAAACTTTTCTGTTTTAATTTGACTTGAATCAAAACACTTTTTTTTTTCATTGTGAATCAAACTGAATTAAAAAAAATTCCAGGAAAACTTTTTGAAAACAAAAATCCATTTTTTCAGAATCTTTTTGTGGAAGATATGTAGTGTTTATGGCTAGCATTATTATTGAATTAAAATATAATATTGAAATAAACTTTTGTTAGAAACCACTTTCACCAATGCTTGCATAACCATAGAAAAGTAGTCCTTTCTATTGATGTACTCTGTGGCAAGGTGGTCTAGTGCCAAAATAGGGATATCCGCTCTGTCCTGCATATTGCTGAAAGTCAGAGTCCTGATCAGCAGAAGATGATTGATTAATGGCTATGCACACTTGCATGACAACAGCCTCCACAGTGGATTTTCCTACTCCAAAATGATTCCCCACTAACTGGTAGCAATCTGGCATTGCAAGTATCCACAGGGTGATCAGCACTCATTTCTCCACGGTCAGTGCAGCTCTCATTCTGGTGTCCCTGCGCTGGAGGGCTGGGACAAGTTTGGCACACAGATCCAGAAATGTGGCTTTGTGCATCTGAAAGTTCTGCAGCTATTGCTCATCATCCCCAGCCTACATTACGATGTGATCCTTCCAGTTTCTTGAGCCCAAAAGCATCACAGCCATTTGCAACTGCTCTGTGAATGTCAACAGCTGCCTTGAACTGATTTTTGCTATGTCCCACTGCAACCTGTTCTCCAAAAAATTGTTTTGTTCCATGCTGATTTGGTTCTTCTTATGACTCTGCAAATATTAGAGGATTGTGTGTCCTGTGCTTGCAACACTCATGACAATAGTGCAGAGCTCTGCAGGCTCCATGCTTCTGCCAGAGATAGTGGACACCGAGGAGGCCCACGTGGGTTTGTGGGATTTTTAAAAAAAACATGTGAAAACTATGAGACATAGATGACATTATGGGATGGAGAAAATTGCATGCTGGGAAGTTCACTTCTTGCTCCCAGTCAATCCTGTGCGACTTGTTTCTGCCTCACCAAGCACTGCCAAAACTTCCTGAAAGACAGTGCACTGGATGGTGGCAGATTGTACACTGGGACAGTTACTCATGGTGCACCACACATGATACACTAACTGGGATAGCTTTATATCGATGTAACTTGCATCTACCAAAGTGTGTAGTGTAGATATGTAGTGTGGTAGACTAGAGCACTGTAGCTTTACACCCCAGCTTGCCATGCACTAAGTCTCTGTGTAGACAAGCCCTAAAGTATTTATATGGCCTTCATCATCAGTGTCTGAGCATATCACCCTCTTTATGTATATACACCCTCACAACACCATGTGAGGTAGGGAAGTGCTATACCTATATAAGTGACTTGCCCGAAGGCCCACATATAGTCTATGGTAAAGCAGGAAATTGAACCCAGGTTTCCTTAGTCCCAGGTTAGCATCCTAACCACTAGACTATCCTTCTTCAGTAAAAAGAAAAAAAATCCCACTTAGGCCCAAATTGTCAGATGTGCTGTTTAATGTTAAGCACTTGAAATCATATTTAGGAATCTAGAAATGTGGAACTCAGTGGGAGCTGCTAGCTGCTCCGGAACTCTGAAGGTCAGGACACTTATTAGGTGTCATGCCTAAATTCCTTTACAAATCTGGTCCTTAATGACTAACTTTAGGCACTCAAATTTGAAAATGTGGACCTCTGTCACTCCTAAGATAGACTGAGAAGTCTTTGATCACTGGAGTTGTCAGAAGATTGGATAAGGTACAGTTAAGTGTTGAGAGCATGTGTAAATTCATTCAATAATAATAAACATCATCCCCACAAAACACTATATTACTGCAACATTAGAATAGCTCATTCAAGCATGCTGAGGTCAAGAAATGTGAACATTAATGCTTTATATGTAACCTTATCTCTGCCCCCTTGTGCATACACATCATTATGATACCCTCTTTAACGACATGATCACATACTCCTTAAATAATACAATAGCATGCAGCCTTAGATACACAATATACCTAGTGGTCACAATATATCCAGTAGGACCTGTTAATAGTGAAATCAAGTTTCATGGAGCTTGACTTAAAAAGAAATGGAGATTCACTATTAGCAGAATTATCAGGAGAAAGAGCTGGCGACATAGAAGCCTTGGGAATGGGAATTTCTTCCCTGTACGCCTGGAGCTTTCTGAACACCAGAAAAACTCTGTGATGATCAAAATACAGGGGGCACCAGATGATCCAGAGATGGAATCTGGCCAGGATATTCGAAAGATTCCGAAGCTGCTTCATTCAATGGAAGAAACAATATTTATTATTATTGTTATTTGCACTGCATTAGCGTCTAGGAGGCTCAATCACTGGTAAGAGCCCCATCATAGTGAGGTATGTTTTTGACACAAGTTTTACTAGACTCCTCATTTAGGTCTAGATTGCAATCACTTTACTGTTGAAAGTTCTTGACATAAGATGCGCATCATCAGTGTGAATACTTTTGGAGTAAAAAGGTATAACTCAGTGTGTGCAAGGGCATAACAATCTGAACCTTAACAGATAAACGTGATCCTGACATGATAAATATATGACCTGGGTTCTATTTCTGGTTCTGCCACTGGGCTGCACCAAGGCCTTGAGCAAGTCACTTCCTATATCTGTGCTTCTGTTTCCCCTCCCAGTTTTTGCTTGCCTCATCTATTCAGATTGTAAGCTCTTTGGAGCAGGAGCTGACTTGCTTTGTGTTTGTGCAGTGCTTGGCCCAATGGGACCACAATCTTGGTTATGGTCTCTAGCCACTACCATAATGCAAAAATAAATAATAATGATTTGGACAGATGAGAAAATGCTGCCCAGGAGAAAGAGATGGATTGCTTCCTCTGTCTGGGAGTATCCATATATGCAGTCTCTAGGAAGTAGTCACTCCAGCTCTGATTAACTACCAGGGAAAGAGGGAAAAAAATCTGATATTCAGAGACCTCGCATAGATTCATAGATTTCAAGATCAGAAGAGATGACTGTGATCATCTAGTCTGAGCCTCCTGTGCAACAGGCCAGAGAACTTCCCTGAAATAATTCCTGTTTGAACTATAACATATATTTTAGATAAAATCTAAAAAATTGCCAGTGATGAAGAATCCACCTTAGCCTTGGCAAATTGTTCCAGTTGTTATTACTCTCACTGTTCAAAATGTACACTTTATTTCCTGTCTGAATTTGTCTAGCTTCACCTTCCAGCCATTGAATCTTGTTATACTTCATCTGCTAGACTAAAGAACCCATTATTGAATATTTGTTCTCCATGTAGGTACTTATAAACTGTGATCAATTCACTCCTTCTCTTTGTTAAGCTAAATAAATTGAGCTCCTTGAATCTATCACTATAAGGCATGTTTTCTAATCCTTCAGTCATTCTCCTGGCTCTTCTCTGAACCCACTCCAGTTTCTCAACATCTATCTTGAGTTGTGAACACCAGAACTGGAACCAGTATTGTGAACACCAGAACCAGTATTCTAGCAGCAGTCACAGCTATGTCAAATACAGAGGTAAAATAACCTCTTAACTCCTACTCGAGATTCCCCCATTTCTGTAACCAAGGAGTGCACTGGTCCTTTCAACCAGAGCTGAGAGCTCATGCTCCCATCCCCAAATCTTTTTCAGAGTAACTGTTTCCCAGGATAGAGCCCCCCATCTTGTAAGTATTCTACATTCTTTCTTCCTAGATGTGCATTTTACAGTTAGCCATACTAAAATCCATATTATTTGCTTGTGTCCAGCATACCAAGTGTATCAGCTACAAATCAGATTTGTATCAGTGGCCTGTCTTCTTCATTATATAGCACTCCCCAAATGTTGTGTTATCTGAAAACTTTACCAGTGATTATGTTATGTTTTCTTCCAGCTTCTCAACTAGCTCTTGTATGACTAGATCATCAGATCTGTGAAAGCAAAGAAATGGAAGCTCTCAGATCACCCTTCTAAAGCAACTGGCTGGATATGCAGAAATTAATTCTTATTTCTGAGTGGACATGAATAACAAGGGAGAATCTAACCCAGACTATAGTAGAGGTATTCCCAGACTCTGGCTAAAATACACGTTGAATTGAGAACCAAACTGGAATTTGTCATTTGTTTAATTGATTAATCATTTATTAATCATGTTTAATGTGGTAGTGCCTAAGGGTCAATCAGAAATGGGGGCCCATTGTGCTAGGTGCTCTATATAGATAGAATAGCGATAGTCCCTGCCCCCAAAGAGCTTACAATATAGTCTATATAGCTAAATAGACAATATAGACACCAGGGCTATAACACACATTCAGAGTGAACAGTATTGTGGTAGCAAATGCGAGTTTCATGGGTTCTTTCTGAGGGAAAGAGGGATAGGGTTAAGTATAAAGGGATTAACTAAATGGAAAGAAAAGTGAAGGGCAAGGGGAAGCTGAAGGGAAGGGGGATAGGACAGGGCAATGGGTAAGAGAGTTTGTGTGAAGTGAAGCTGGAGTGAAGAGATTGTGATGGAGGGGGAAAGAGAGTTGGAGCAAACAGCCTGTCAACACTGCATAGAGGAAATCCAATCAAAACTGTAGCAAGTTTTCTGAATGTCCAAAGGTCCTTCCTTTGGCTGTTTCTGCAACTGCTCCTACCAGATGGAGTTTCTGGCTTGTTCCTCTCTGCAGTTTTCCCCAAAGGCCACATGGTGAGGAGGAGGGAAGGAAAGGAACTTCCTGGGTTCTGGTTTCCCCAGAGTGGGGTGGGTCTCCCAAACAGCTTTGGGGCCAGGACAGTATTGGGGGCAGGAGTGGCTGTGTCTGGGCCCCATTTTACCTCCAACTCCAGTGCAGCAGTCCTTGCTTTTTGTCTGCTTCTGCAGTGCTCCTGCTGTCTGGAGTCTCTAGCTCTTTTACAGTGTTTAGTATTAGTTCATTCACATTGCAAAGTAACCTTTTCTATCAGTCATGGCCTGGTTTTACAGCCAAAAAATAAAATTAAATAATAATAAAAAAGTAAGGACATATTAGCAACTGCAGTCCATTTTATATACCCAGTGGATTGAAAGTTCATAACATAATGTAAGGAGGAGCTAGATTAGAGACAACCCCTTCTCCAGAATAATCACCACTGAGAGAGTGGCTATTTTTGTGTATAACCTTAATAGCAAGATTAAACTATGTATGTGAAGTTGGTGCTATAGTGAAAGGTGTCACACTGGCAGAAGTTACTGCTATCCATAGCACAAGTGACAACAGTGTCTGGCTAGTAGGCCTGAATCCTGTTCTGGAGGCCCATTCAGTCTCTGCTGAGACAGCACACAAGGAGGGCAACAAGTGCTAGTTCTGGCTGTGTTTTTGTGATGTAGACAGGGTGACCAGACATCCCAATTTTATTGGGACTGTCCTGATGTTAGGGGCTTTGTCTTCTATAGGAGCCTGTTACCACCCCCATCCCTCCATCCCGATTTTTCACTCTTGCTATCTGGTGATCCTAGATGTAGACAATAATCCTGCTTTTGACTGGGTGAGGAAGTCCCAGCTCATATAAATGCAGCACAGCTACTTAAACAATCAATTCCACTGTTCTAGTCTACTCTATTCAGGTTTTTATACTATGTGTTCATCATGGTAGTATCTGGTCCCCTTCCAGTAGTGCATTAAGCACTAGTCCATATCTGTCACATACTGTTTGTTCTCTCATCCTCTACCCAGCGGGAGAAGAACATGAAGTGTCTCATTTTGGTAGGTTTTCTGTGTTAGTTTTTCTTTTTCTTCTTTTTGTTAAATAGACCTGTTGCTGTGTTTTCTATTAGAGAAGGCAGGTCAAAGAAATGCACCTTATGCTTTGAGTGGAAAGTGATGAGGTTTGTGACAGTTCTTAGTTCTTGGAATTCATTCCACAGAGTGAGCTCACTCACAGAGGAGAATCTGTCTCCCACACAGATGAACTTCACGCTAACTATTGAGAGTTCCATTGTGCCAGAGGAACAAAGCTGTTGACCACGGTCTTCGTCCTGGAGCTTTAAACTGTCTTTCAGTGTCCTGGGCCCAGGCCATGGAGTGCTCTGAAGACAAGGACAAGGACAAGTGATTATTCCCCTCTATTCGGCATTGGTGAGGCCGCATTTGGCGTATTGTGTCCAGTTTTGGGCCCCCCACTACAAAAAGGATGTGGACAAGTTGGAGAGAGTCCAGCAGAGGGCAACAAAAATGATTAGGGGGCTGGAGCACAAGACTTATGAGGAGAGACTGAGTGAACTAGGCTTCTTTAGTCTGCAGAAGAGAAGAATGAGGGGAGATTTGATAGCAGCCTTTAACTACCTGAAAGGGGGTTCCAGGGAGGATGGAGCTAGGCTGTTCTCAGTGGTGGCAGATGACAGAACAAGGAGCAATGGTCTCAAATTGCAGTGGGGGAGGTCTAGGTTGGACATTAGGAAAAAGTTTTTCACTAGGAGGGTGGTGAAGCACTGGAATGGGTTACCTAGGGAGGTGGTGGAATCTCCATCTTTAGAGGTTTTTAAGCTGCAGCGTGACAAAACCCTTGCTGGGATTATTTAGCTGAGGTTAGTCCTGCTCTGAGCAGGGGGTGGGACTAGATGACCTCCTGAGGTCCCTTCCAACTCTATGATTCTATGACAAAGAACTTAAACTTGATTTGAAATTCTATGGGAAGCCATGCAGAGAGTGGAGGATATGCACATGGTAGCCTGTGTTGCTGAGCAAATGCACTCCAGCGTTCTGTACTTGCTGGAGTTTCCTAACTACCACAGGTTTGAAGCCCAGGCATATCACATTGCTATAGTTCGGACGAGAGGTGACAAAGGCACCAATAACTGAGGCTAGGTCTTATCTGCCAGGATGGGACAGAGTCTCCTAGCCAACTGGAGATGGTAGGAAGCATTACTTGAGTCTGTTGCGATGTGAGAGTTCAGCATCAGCAAGGAATCCAAGATTACTCCTATATAGCCTTTGAACTAATAGGCTTCCTCCACCAAAGCCCACAGATCCCTCTTGATTGAATGCCAACCACCCATCCCCTCACAATCCTTTGAAGAGGTGATTCTTTAATAGGTCTGAGAAGGATCGTGCTAGAAGGAGAGGAAGGAGATTGTGAGGAGAGGCTCCCCTTTGTGGATTCTCTGATATCTCTTATGATGAGAGCTCCAGCTGACGCTCTTCCCGCAGTAGAGCCATTCGTCAGGTCTCCCCCCGGTGTGGATTCTCTAGTGTTGAATGAGAGTGGATTTGTAGCCATCGCTTTTCCTGCAGTCAGAGCATAGGTATTGCTTCTCTCCCAGGTGGATTCTCTGATGCCTTGTGAGATTCAAGGTGACATTGAACCTTTTCCCGCAGTAAAAGCACTTGTAGAATTTTGCTCCTATGTAGATTCTCCGGTGCTTAACAAGGTCTGGGTTCTGGCTGAAGCTTTTCCAATATATTGTGCATGTGTCTGGGGCCTGGATCACTGGCATCTGCTGTTGGATGCTGATCTCTTTGAATTTCTGTATACTGTTTCTGTGATGAGTGTATTTCTTCCCTCAAGAATTCTTTAGGTATCTCTTGTGGTGGGAGCTGTGGCAAAAGCTCTTCCCACAGTCAGTGCACTTATAAGGTCTATTTCCCATGTGGATCCTCCGGTGTCGATTCAAGTTTGAGCTCACATTGAACCTTTTCCCACAGTACATACATTTATAAGGTTTCTTTCCCATGTGGATCCTCTGATGATTAACAAAGTCTGATCTCTGAGCAAAACTTTTCCCATATTCTATACATGTGTTTGGTTTCTTCCTTGTGTGGCTGCCTTGGAAAATCAGGATAGCTTTGCCATTCATGAAACCTTCTGCATGGTTAGTGGTTTTACCCCCTTCTCTTCTCGAGAGTTTTTCTGCTGCTGTTTTAACTTGCACTCGCTCTAAGAGAGTTTTCTCTTTTCAAAACTTTGGGTAACATTCCCTTTGTATTCTTTGGTGGTATCTTGCATGAACACTTTCTGAATGGTCTGGTAAAGATTCTCCTCCTTATATTCTCTTATGATCCCATCACATACTGGGATAAAGAAGAAATGCAGATAAGAGTCATTCCCTACACTGGAGAGAAAGGAAACTGTGGAAAAGGGATGACAAATAAAAAGAACTGTGGATATGTATATATATTTTATGCCTAATAATTTCTAACAAATCTTAAATTTACAGAGAAAAATTTAAACTCTCCCAGTAACTGATTCTCTGAACAGAACACTAGAAAAGAGCAGAAACAAATGGAGCCACTTTGGGGGATTTCTCTTGACATTGTCCCTGAGAACAGCAGATTCCCTTGCTGCTTTGGGACTAGAAAGAGACAGGAACTGGCTTTTCCTGTCTCTATTCTTCACCTTGTTCCAGGAAAGTCAGTCTGCCCAGGGAATCAGGGATGCTTAAATAAATGGATCTGGGCAGAGCTGGGAGCCTGGAACCTAAATCCCCATTTTTTGTCGCTGCTGCCCCTTTCTCTCCCTCTCCTTGTCACCTTCTTTCCCCCGCTCCCCTTCCCTCTGTCTGGGAGACTGGGTCCCTGCCTTGTTTGCTTTCCCAGAGCTGGGTCAGCTTCTGCAGGTGCTAAGGGGAGTGACAGGCTGGATGTGTCAATGAGGGCAGCAGGGAGAGGGGCTCAGCAGCTGCTCAACCAGGATTTGTGCCTTACAATGGCAGCTTCTGACTCTGAAAGCTCAACCCCTGCTATCTTGGTCAGAACAAAAGAAAGACAGAGAGCAGCCCCCTCCTATAGCAATAACCCAGACCCTTTGTATGGCCTCAGCTACTGAAACCTCCTTTCTTGCTACACTTCCTCCCAGGACAGAAATGTGCCATGGGGGTGATCCAGCCAGAATCTTTCTCTCTTTCCTGAACAGAGAGAAACCTCCAGAATGAATGACCCAGAGCCCCAAAGAAATGTACCACACTGCTGCCATCAAGGACGCCTTTGGGGCCAGGTGCCCCTCATTCCTAGGGCCCTTCTACTTGGTGGCTTGAAATAATCCAAGGTCCCTGGAGAATCCCACACAGGCTCATAGAGTGTCTTTATTCCCATCACTGATTGCTGTGCAGGAGGATGGGAGAAGTCAAGGTTGACTCAGCCCCTTCTGTAGCATCACCCCTAAGGATCCCTCCATACACAGGAGGCTAATGGCAAGTGCTTCTGCATGGGCCTGAGGCTGATCTAGACATGTGACAAATACAGGGCTGGACACCAACTTGCCTGAGGGGCACAGACTCATGAGCATGCCCAGACAGGGAAACTATGATGCCTGAGATTGTGCTCTTAACTGATCTTTTCTCCACCTCTAGAAAATAACCTGGCTGCTAAATCAGGGGAAGCTGAACTGGAACCGGAGCTCTAATGCTGACAGGCCCTTTATCCCATTCCCTGGGTGCTCTGAGCCCCACTAACCTCCAGATTGGAGCCGTTGCCAATATGGGACATGCTAATCAGCAAATATATTAATATTTATCTAAATAAAGGCAAAAGGATGTGATTCGTAGAGGAGGGTGGAAAGTTAATAAGGGTTAATGACTCAGAGCAAAATCTTCCCCCCCCCTCCAGAGCCAGCCTGGACTCACACTCATTTTAGTCCCGCAGTTCCACACAAATTAAGTGTCGCCTACCCTTTATTTCTGATACAAATTTCAACAGTAAAGACTCATGAGTTTGCAGATTTCTTCACATGAAAGGGATGGATCCCATAGCTGTTCCAGTGTCCTGGCTTTGTTTTTAATTTCCCTGTTTGGGCCTTTGTCATACATTGGATCTCCCATTTTGGGCCTGCCTGGCAAGCTGAGAGGTAGGGAATGAATGGCAACTCTCTCCCTCCAAAACTAGGGCTTGCTGCAGTTTTAAAAGGGACAAAATCAGAGGGGATTTTATTTCAGTGTTTGATCGTAGAATAAGCGAGGATTAGCCACCCTGCCTTCCCTGCACAAGGGCAGCACTGTCGGTGAGACAGCTTTCACGGGAGAGAGCGGAGAACAGAGTCCAAAGATACTGTGGCAGTTGGGAGCAAGCAGCACCCGGGGAGGGGCAGTTATGGGGTCAGTAGGACACAGGACCGGAAGGTTCTGTGTCAGTTGGGAGGAGGTAAACAGCAGACAATCATCTAGGGGGATTTTTATTGACAAAGGGGAAACCATTTGATTCCCAGCTTGGAGGTGAGGAGAGGGGGTTTAAATGCCCTCCCTTGCTCTCCTCCCTCTGGAGTAACCACTAAAGGCAACTTTTCCCCTCCAGAAGCAGAAAAAGTTGCTGCAGTTTAAATGAGAGAAAAAAGTGATAAAGGCACTATTGCTGCAGGGGCTGGGCTCCAGCTCCTGGAGTCATGCAATTACAGCAATCGCAGCTTTCCCAGGGCGTGGGGGAGAGGAGAGTCAGTTCCTAGCTTTCATAATTGCAAAGAAAAGCCTGAAAACATGACCTGAGGCACTGCTGTCTGCCTGAGTGTGCAGAGAGCATGGGACAATTGCTCTGAGAGGGGGAGCTGCCCCATTCATCTCTCCGCTGCCAACTCCTCCTCAGCAGAGGGTTTTGGGTATGGCAGGAGGGGAAGTGCACAGCAGGCCACTCACCAAGCAGATACAACCTGGCTGATAGGGAAGAACAGAGCAGGGGGCTTCCTTATTGTGTTGCCAGCTTGTCCAGTAGAAGGCCCCACTGCCACCATTGCACCAAATGTGGGGAGAGCCACAGCAGCACCGTCTGGTTTTGCCCAGGTTCCCAGATAGCCTTAATCCAGCTCTAGCAACAGCAGGGGATGGGCAGGAAGTTGGGTCGGGTTGTTGCAGAGATAGCAGCTGGGATGGGATAAACTGGGCTAGACGGTCTCACTCCGGTGCATGGTTCCGTTCTTCCCCTCCTCGCCTGCCACTGCCACAGTCTGATTGCGACATTTCTACCCCACAGGTGCATGCATGGTCATGAATGCCATTTGTACCAAGTGTTTGGGACCATTCTGATGAAAGCAGTAACATAAGCAAAAGGGGTTAACAGAGCTGATACAAAGAGTAGTGCCCCAGGTGGCTGGAAAGTCTCTATCTAGTGATGGGAGATTGCAGAGAGCTGTTCTGTGCTTGGCTGGCTGAGGGTAGAGCTCTCACACTCCCCATTCTGTCAGGGCAAAAAGTCCACCCAATTGTGACATTGGCAGTGGGAGAAACTATATTCCTCAACCTTCTCCCCTTGAAGAGTATTACAAACAGAAATGGCCAGATATTGCATTACCCAAGACCCTCAGCCAGTCAGGTCCCTTATTTAGCCCTAGAGGGGAACCAGTATCCTAGACATGAAAGTCTGAGATCTTGTTCCCCAATCCCTCAGCCAGCCAGTCCCCCCTAACTTGGGAGTGGATTGGAGCCAGTGTCCTAGAACGAGGACAAGGTAATAGATAACATGAGTTAAGATAAAGGATTCAATTAATCTTCAAACAACCAAGTTACCAGGTAAGAATACTCCCAGGAGAGTTGGGGACAAGTGGAGCTGAGATCTCTAAGACCTGGCCTCATTCATCTAATTAAACAACAAAATAATTAAAGGGACAGGTGAGGGGCCTCATCCAATTAAAAACAAAATGCTGATGGCCACAGTGTACAAGAGAGACACACACAAAGTATTCTTGCCGCAGCAGGCAAACAGTGCTCTGGAGAAAACAGAACACCATGTAGAAATTAGCTGAGCCATTGACTCCAGCTAAACAGGGGTAATGAAAGCAGCAGTTTTGGTGCTTCCTGCTAGTGAGTGCATTGGGGGATGGGGACTGAGTACTTTCACTCATTTCATGATCCAGATCAAACTCTTCCTCTTAAAGCCCTCCATGGATTTTCTTCAGCTGACCTCTCACGGTCTTTGTTCTCTAGCACCAGCTTGCTCTCTCCCTCTACACACAATCACTCAGCTCAGGCTGTGACAGCCTGTATCTCTCCCAGCACCACTAAGGACTTGTCTACACTTACAGCACTGCAGCGGGGAAGCTGCACTGCTGTAGCGCTTAGTGAAGACACTACCTATGCTGATGGGAGAGTTTCTTCCAGCGGTGTAGGTACTCCACTTCCCTGAGAGACCGTAGCAGCCCTCCTGTCAATATATCATGGTCTACACTGGGGGTTAGGTAGCTAACCAGGTCACTCAGGGGTATGGAAAATCTATACCATCTTAACTCCCATTGTAGACAGCACTATGTCATCAGCAGCCTGAGTCTGGTACGGACACCTCTTCACCCTCTCCCCCAAGAGGTGTGAGCAGCAGTCAGGGGAGAGGGCCGAGCAGGAGCGGGGCCCACCTGTATGCCCCACGCTGCCTGGGCTTCACACCAGTGGGCAGGGAGGAAGGGCACCCTTTGCTTTCAGGGCACTCTGGGTGTGGCCCATGCCCTGCTTGCACCGGGCCCCATTCTGCATTCTCTGCAGCGCCAGGCCCATCCCAGACTGTCTTCCATGCACAAAAGTGGCCGCCGGGGGCAGGCTGGGCTGATCCCTCCCGTGGCAGCATGTAAGGCCAGGAGGTGGAGTGTGGGTAGGGCAGAGAAACTTCCAGCAGCAGCTGGCCAGGGAGGCTTAGCCTCCCCCAGCCTATTACACATGCCGCCTAGGGCTGTCTACAATGGAGTTAGGTTGGTGTGGATTTTCCATACCCCTGAGTGACATAGTTAGTGACCTAACCAACAGGGGTAGACAGTGATATGATGACAGGAGGGCTTCTCCTGTCGACATAGCTACTGCCTCTTGGGGAGGTGGAGTTCCTACACCAATGGGAGACACTCTCCCACTGGCGTAGGTAGTGTCTTCACTAAGTGCTGCAGCATTTTAAGTGTAGACAAGCCCTACCTCTTCTACTCTGCTCAGTTCTCAGAGGGGAACATTCCCACGCCCTTTAATTTCTCTCCCACTCTGCATTATTGATTTCAGTAACTGCGTTGCATCTTTCTGGGGCCTGCTCTCTAACTCTGAGCTGTTATGGCATTCAGGTACAGCCTGGTATGTGGCTCAGCCCTGCCCTGCAGGAAGTACAGGGAGAAACTGTGCATCAGGGATTCCTCTCTAAATTCTTATCACTGCCATTCTCTAGGTACACAGTGCATAGCTTGGTCTATGACCCTCACTCAGTGTAATCCATCCTGCTGCTTGCTTCTGGGAGGAAACCGGTGCTAGAATAGAGGAATCTAATTCCTGATCGGACATAAGCAAGTGAGCACTCTTTCCCCCAATTTTCTTTGCCCCTCTAGTCAATGAACCCCTTTCCACAAGCCTATGCCTCTCTTTAGCACCAGGCTCAGGAAAGTGTCAATCTCTCATCCCAGTTTCTAAACATCCCAGGAGTAGAAAAGCTCCTCCACCTTCCCCCTGCCCTACTACCTCCAGAAGACAGGCTCCAGATCTGCTTTTGCTAAGGGGAGGGAAAAAAAAAAAAAAAAAACCAATGGGGAAGGAGACAGGTGGGCAAAATGCCTGGTGTGTGTGTTGGGGGGGGGGGGGGAGGAGGCTAGTATGTGAGTGAGTGTACACGCAGGGGAGGCTAGTCATAGGGGATGCACAGAAGGGAGAGTTAAAGCACACCTACCTGCTGACCTTTTAAGTCTTGAAGTGCAATGCAGAAGGTCAGAGCAGTTGATCACAGTGGTCCCTTCTGGTCTTAGAATCTATGGATCTCTAACTTTGTTAATTAGAGGCACATGCTGTACTCCGACATTACTGAAAGAGGTTTCTTGCCAGTGAACTTTTCATTCCCAGCTCACGGACTCTGAGGGCCAGTTTTTCAAAAGCACTTAGCAGCTCCCTTTGAGAGCAGTAGAGAATCCTGCCCTCCCCCCTGGAACAAGAGCTGCTGGGAATGGAGCTCTTCTGAAAGTCTGCTCCACATTTTGTGTGGTGAGCACTCTTGCAAGTCTAGCTCAACTTGAAATTGTAATTCAGTCATCACCACAGAACGAGTCGGACACGCTTGAATTAAACAAGTAGCAAAATAAAGGCTGGATATTCAACCACCATTTCAGTGCATCTGCATTAGCCTCAGAGGTTACCGGAGAAATAAAATGTCACCAAATACCTCATGAAACACTTCACTAGTACTTACCGCTGAGGTAGAGTAAGTATGGTATTTAAACAACGACAACGGTTTAGGGCAGGAAGCAAGGGTGAATCTCATGCCCAAATAAAATCCTAGTGGTAATACTAGGGAGGCAAAAAGAGAGGGGCCCTAAGTGGGGATTTGGGAAGGTAGAGAGACACATCTGGGCTACGGGTTACGTTAGAATGGGCTAACACAAGAAGGCACATAGGTAGTGCCTGGAGTGATCAACGAAGGGAATAAATAGAGCAAGTGGTTGTGTCAGCTCAGCCTTTTAAAAATAGACTAGTAAATTAAGAATTAACAAAACGTGAAGAAGCTCAGGATTCCTGAATAGCTACAGACTGATTACAAACACACACACAGACAGAGGTAACGGACTGGAAAGTGCAGGGGTAGGTTAAGATGTCTGAAGGAGTCCAAGTCTGCACCTCTTAGTAGGTAAGGATGATCCTGAGAGAGAGAAGACCAATGCTCCAGCTGCTGCTGGAGAGAAGGAGGCAGGCTGCTCCCCCTCTGGAAGTGGCTAGTCTCTTGGAGTAGGGAGCCCCACCTGCTCCGAATGACCCCTTCAGCTCACACATCACCTGAATTCTGCTAGCAGTGCCAGGAATCCCATGAACTGATTACACTTGGGGTGGGGAAGAGAAGACAGATTAAAGCCCAGGGACAGCAAGAACCACAAAGAAATGGAAGTGATTTTTGGTTTAAACATTTTGTTAATCACTATTTGTTCTACAGCACATACAGAGTCCCCATGTACGACAGATGGGCTAGCACAGTCTTTTCTATTACAGTAGAGAAAGGAAGGGAATGTTAGTAACCGAGGGGATTGTTTACACATTAAGGTAGAAACGAAACCCCCCGTTCTAAAACCAGAGTGAGAGCTGGCCTCGTTGGCCTTTGACCTGAATAACAAGTTAAAATAGATGTGAATTTGCTGCTGCTGAAAAGAGGCCCTCGGTATACACAACATGAAAGTTGTGCTGCAGTCCTTTCCTTGAAGATCCATCTCTAGTACCCAGCTCGGTCCCCGTGGCCTCTCTGCTGAGACTTTCAATAGTGAGCCCAGCCAGTGTTAGTCTCATGGGTGTTTTCAGGGGCATAGTCATCCATCCTACCTGGAAATGGAAAGAAACCTACAACCTGTTCCACACAGGCCAAAAGTGAAAATGTAACAAGAAACACACACCTTATCCTACCAGCTACTCACCTTCCCAGTACTACCCCCAGTCACTAACCAGCTCTCCTTGCCCATCCCAAGTCCCAACTACTAAAACAGCCAATTCTCCCAAGAACCTATCCCTTCCCCTAACAATCCCTGCTAAGAAGCCATACCAGATCCCTCCCACTACTCACCACCCCACTAATCCCCAAAAAGCAGATCCCACAAGCACACAGCTCCAATCTCCTCTAGTTACCTCTTCCTGCCCTCCACCTGCTACTGCTATGGTGGACTTTCCTCTCCTCCCTCCACCCCTAACATGCTTGAGTGGGGTAGGGCCATAAAGGCAGGAAGGACACGGGGTTCTCTCCTGTGTGCGTTCTCTGATGCCTCTTGTGGTGGGAGCTCCGGCTGAAGCTTTTCCCACAGTAAATGCACTCATAAGGTTTCTCTCCTGTGTGGATCCGATGGTGCTGGGTCAGGGTAGATTTGTCAGTGAAGCTTTTCCCGCAGTCAGAGCACGTGTAGGGTTTCTCTCCCGTGTGGATCCTCTGGTGTCTGATCAGGTTTGAGCTGACATTGAAGCATTTCCCACAGTGAGTGCACTCGTAGGGTTTCTCTCCTGTGTGGATTCTCATGTGTTTGACCAGGTCAGAGTTCTGGCTGAAGCTTTGCCAGCACTCAGCGCATGTGTTGGGGATCTCAATGTTCGGGGTCCTCTTCTTCGATGCTTTGGGTTTTTTTATCTTCCCGATAGTAGTGCTTTCTTGGTGGGTGCATTTGTCCTGCCTTTTCCTTGGAGGGCTCCTCAGGTGCCTCTTGTGGTGGGGGCTGCGGCTGAAGCTCTTCCCACAATCAATGCATTTATAGGGCTTCTCACCTGTGTGGACACACTGGTGCTGAGTCTGAGTTGACTTGTCCGTGAAGCTTTTCCCGCAGTCAGAACAGTTGTGGGGTCTCTCCCCTGTGTGGGTTCTCTGGTGTCGGATAAGGTTTGAATTGATGCTGAAGCTTTTCCCGCAGTCAATGCATTTATAAGGTTTCTCCCCTGTGTGGATTCTCCGATGATTCAGAAGGTCTGAGCTCTGGGTGAAACTTTTCCCACACTCAATGCAGATGTTGGGCCTCTCCCCTGCATATGTTCTCTGGCGGACGATGGTGTCTTTGCGTTTCCTCACACCTCTCCCACGGTGAGTGCATTTACCCTCTCTCTCTTCTGAAAGGTTTTGCTGCTGTGCTTCTGACCTGCTCTGATTCTTGAGGGATTTTCCCTGGTCTGGATTCTGAGACACATTTCCTTTGGATCGTTTTGGAGACATCTCAGGCAGTTCCCTTCCAGCAAGGTTTTGAAGATTCTCTTGCTTTGTTAACACTCAGAGTCCTGTCACCTGCTGGGATAAGGGTAGAATCTAGACATGAGTCATGTCCCAAGCCTGGGCAAAGGGAAACAGGAATAATCAGTTGACAAATTATTTTACAATTGAGAGGACTGTTTAACCTCACGAGCAAAGGTGTAACAAATCCAATGGCTGGACTGTGCTCAAAATGGAATTAAGGCACAATTTAATAACTTCCCAACATCTTCATTAATGATCTGGAGGATGGGGTAGATTGCACCCTCAGCAAGCTTGCAGATGACACTAAGCTGGGGGAGTGGTAGATACCCCGGAAGGTAGGGATAGGATACAGAAGGACCTAAACAAACTGGAGGATTGGGCCAAAAGAAATCTAATGAGGTTCAACAAAGAAAAGTGCAGAGTCCTCCACTTAGGAAGGAAGAATCCCATGCACAGCTATAGACTGGGGACTGATGAGCTAAGCAGCAGCTCTGCAGAAAAGGACCTGGGGGTTACAGTGGATAAAAAGCTGGATATGAGTCAGCAGTGTGCCCTGGTTGTCAAGAAGGCTAATAGCATAATGGGCTGCATTAGTGGAAGCATTGCCAGCAGATCGAGGGAAGTGATTATTCCCCTCTATTCGGCATTGGTGAGGCCGCATTTAGAATATTGTGTCCAGTTTTGGGCCCCCCACTACAAAAAGGATGTAGACAAGTTGGAGAGAGTCCAGCGGAGGGCAACAAAAATGATTAGGGGGCTGGAGCACAGGACTTATGAGGAGAGGCTGAGGGAACTGGGCTTGTTTAGTCTGCAAAAGAGAAGAATGAGGGGGATTGATAGCGGCCTTTAACTACCCGAAAGGGGGTTCCAGGGAGGATGGGGCTAGGCTGTTCTCAGTGGTGGCAGATGACAGAACAAGGAGCAACGGTTTCAAGTTGCAGGGGGGGGGGGGGGAGGTCTAGGTTGGACCTTAGGAAAAAGTTTTTCACTAGGAGGGTGGTGAAGCACTGGAATGGGTTACCTAGAGAGGTGGTGGAATCTCCCTCTTTAGAGGTTTTTAAGCGGAAGCTTGACAAAGCCCTGGCTGGGATGATATAGCTGAGGTTAGTCCTGCTTTGAGCAGAGGGTTGGACTAGATGACCTCCTGAGGTCCCTTCCAACTCTATGATTCTATGTGGTGGATTTTCCATCATTTAAACATTTAAAACTAAATAAAGATTGGAGGCTTCTTTCTAAAAAAAAAAAGAAATGTGCTTTCTAACTCAGCCACAAGTTATTGGGCTAAATGCAGGGATCAGTGGGTGACGTTCTCTGGCCTATGCTATACAAGAGGTCACACTATGCCTTCCTGAGCTCATAGCTGCTCTGGGTGCCTCTTAACCCCTCAGGTTTTCTGTTATGACTCTTACTGATGTCACTATTAATTTAGGGGCCAGCCCTACAATTATTCACTCATGTGAGTAACTATTCTCAGGAGCTAACCCAGGCATCATTCTCCATAGCCTTGTACTGAGAGTACACCTGCGCAGATTAAGTGCAAAGTGGGAGAAAACAACCATTTCAGATTAGCTGTCACTTTGCAGAGCTGAGGGGGATTACACAGGGTGCAAGACAACAGAAGCTCCAGAGCTTGGATCGCCGGGGCACTAGGGCTGGGCACACATCTTTGTGTGTTTGTTTCTACAACCAACCCAGCCCGTGCCTGGGCCAGACTAACAACAAACCATCACAAGCAATGGCTAAAAGGAGCCATTTTAGGGGAATCCCCTGACGTTATCCCCAGGGGCAGGGGATTGAGACTGAGGCAGGAACGGTCTTTTCCTCTCCCTGCTCCCCTGGTTAAAAGCCAGTAAATTCCCGGACAACTCAGACCGTCAGAAAGTCAGCTTTGCTAGAGGATGGCTGCGGTACATCGATCTGGGCAGATTCGGGACGTGGAACTTCCCTCCGCAGCACGAGCCCAAAGGGACCCGGCCTCCTCCCCCCGCTCCCCGCGCAGCTGAGGGCAGGTCCCTGCTGGTCCAGCCGCTCTCCAAACAAACAGAGTCCCTGCGGCGCCGCTAGCCCGAGGAGATGCACCAGATCCTGGCGATCTCGGCCTCCCAAGGGCCGGCCCCTTACGATGGATCTGGAGGCAGCTTCATACCCTCCGCGGCCAGGTCCCCGCTCTAGTGCCCACCAGACGCGTGGGCTCCATGCTGCCCAGTGCTCGCCAGCCCCTACATCCAAGGCAGCGGGGCCGCCCAGCCAGCCACTTGATGGGGCCCCAGCCGAGAGCCTCTCGTATAACCGCGGCTTCCCTTACTCTCCCTGCGGGTGCGGTCTCGCCTTCCCCCGCGCCCCTCCCCTCTGGCCGGGCCCAATCCTGGGGGCATTTCCTCTCCCACAGCTGGCTGGGCTCCTGCAAGTGCTAACGGGAGCAAGAGCCTGTCGCCAAGGCGCAGAGCTGGGGGGGGGAAGGAGGGCCATTTGTGCAGAGAGTCAGCGTGACTCACTTTGCTGCCCGCCCCCAGCACTTTCCGCAAGTTCGCTCCTGCAATTACCTGGAGTCTCCGGCTCAGGACCGGAGCTGGTGTGGGCAGAGCCAGGGCTGGTTCCAGCCGCCAGAGAAAGTCCCCCTCGGCTGGGTAGACAGAGAATGATAATGAAGGGCTCTCCCGAGCAGAGACCCCCACACCAGCAGCAGCAGCTCAGTCCACCCTCCCGGCTCACAATGGAGGCAGGCAGCAGCTTCTCTGACCCAGGAAGTTCAATCCCTTATATCCTGGTCAGAGGAAAGACAGAGAGACTCCCCCTCCCTTAGCAATAATCAGGGGCCAGAGCCTTCTGATGACAACAGCCGAGGGTCGCTCGCTTTGTTGCTGGGCACTGTGGGTTAATGCACTTTTTAAGTGCAAATGGCTTTTCAGGTTTAAGAAGATACCCAGGGGTACCAAGATCTTATCTTGGCTGCTCCTCCCTCCTCCCAGATATTGGTATGTAACTGTGGAAACTGAGGCTGGAAGAGTTGTGATGGTGACATCAATCGGGGGGAAATTCCCAGGACATTTGGATGGGAGTAAAAGTGATGGTGATGTGTCCTGACAGAAAAACATGCACGCTGTATAGTCTGAGCTCACTGCACACACCAAAGGCTCCTTGCATCGCTCCATTTCCCCCTTAAGCTCCCTGCAGATCACGCTTCCATCCCCTTCTATGTCAGGGACTCCCTGTAACCCACCCACCATCCCCTCCCACATGTCAGGGCTCTGTATGTCTGTTAGTCCTCCCCCACACCAGGATTCTTCCTTTCCCCTCATGGCAGGTGTGCCTAGGGTAGCCCACACGGAAAATGCCAAGGTCAGGGCAGGCTGCAAAAAGGAGAGCAGATTCTCCCAAAACTGGTGGTTAATACTGTAGTTAGATTCACCAACTGGTCACAAACTGTGCTTCTGATCCCCCACACTGGTTATTAAGAAGCTTAGGAGAGAAAGAGAGAGAGAGAGAGAGAGAGAGAGAGAGAGAAATCACACAGCCTCCTTTAGTGCATTCCAGTCTCTGGCAAAAAAGTCCAATAAAGTGAGAAGTTATTTAAAACTCTATTCATTATACAAAATGTTCTTCTGATCTCCCAAGGGCCAGCCACATAACCAGATCAATACTAGTTTGGATCTTATCCAAAATAACACACTGTCAGCCAGTCATTTAGTATTTAAAATTAAAGGTTTTATTATAAATGAAAAGAAAAGAAAGAGAAGATTGTTGTTAAATGATCAAAGCAATCAGATACAGACATATGACTTCAGAATCCACATTTTAGGTTCTTAGCAGCGCTGGTGAGTTTGTTGGCTTGTAAAGTCCCTCTGGAACACATCCAAAGCTTGGATGGGTCTATCGGTCCTTTGTTGAAAGCTTCAGTTTGTAGAGAAGTTAACTCCAGATGTGAGAAGCAGGATTGAAGACAAAATGGAGAAGATGCAGCTGCCTTTTTATATCCTTTGCCATGTGGCTTGTGCATCCTTTGTCCCAAACATAAGTTCACAGCACATGGACATGGAGAAGCTCTTTGAGTCCCCTGTCCACAGGCATGTCCCACTGACTCAAAGACATAGCCCCTGGGTTCTCTCAATGGATTAATTTTACAGCTGATTGACCTAGATGGGCCATCAAATAAGCTTGATAGTGCTGATGCAAATCTGTCTGGGCATGTCACCCAGAAACGCAGCACAAGTTTGAGATACAAATATATCACACATATTTATAACTCACAATATAAAGATGATACATAGATATATATAAGATTATCATACTTAGCAAATCATAACTTCTCCACTGATACCTTACAGCAGGGGCTCTGTATGTCCCCCAGTTACCCTCTCCACTCCATGTCAGGCTCCTTCATTAACCCTTCTGCCGGGTGGAGTTGGCAGCAACAAGGGCTGGGTTCAGTATTTAGGAGTTCCTCTTAATAATGCAAAACAGAACCGGCTTGAGCCCCCACCCAGTAATATGGGAAAATTTAACATCACAGCAGGTGCCTTTCAGAGGCAATTCTGCCCCCACATGCAAGCAGTGAGCCTGTGCATAACAAAAGATAACTTTTATTAGAAGGGAAAAAGAACCAAGTGTTATTTTGGGAGAACACCACAACCCCATTCAAAAGCATGTGACCATAAGCAAACAAGACCGACAGTGCATTGGGCAGTGTCCTTTGCTTCAGTTTCCCACTCTCTGTATGACCCCATTTCTCCCTTCCCTCTTCTCACCATTCTCATTTCTTTTCTTTCTGGATAGGAGAGAAGTCTTTCAGGGTGTCAGTTTGAATTGGGAGGATGAGACAGACAAGGGGGCAGATGATGTAAAATATCTTTTATTGTATCAGCTTCTGGTGGTGAGAAAGACATGCTTTCAAGCTTGCACAGAGCTCTTCTTCTTGTGAGGATGAGTTCTATTGTTATGTTGGAAGTTGTTAATGGCTGCTATCCACTAGTTCTCAGATCTATACATTTGACAATGGTTAGGCTGCTGGTGTGCTAAGAGCACTGCTTATCTCACTGACCAATATTTTTGTGATGCTGGCAGACCAAGTCAATCCAGGGCCATAGGCCAATTCACAACTGTATTAGTATAGATCAAAGAGGGTGTTACATGTATAAGAGTGTATTCAGGCCAATTCATTTGTGTATAAGCTGAGATAGGAGTGTTTGGTGTTTTTAAACTTCATTAAAACTAATGAGATGTTACTTGCATTGTTTTCACCTATTTGTTACTGTTATAATGTAATAGTAAACATTTACACTGTAAGTAAACAACAAAGAAATCTTGTGGAATGCTAATGAAGGACTTTAACAGGAAAGCAAGTGCCCATTATGACGATAATCGGTGGTCAATGACTCAAACTGCATTCCTCACTCACTGTCATCAAAGGAAAAGTCCACGTGGGTAGAGACACTGACAGCTTGCTTTCTGTATGAAGAAACTCTAAATATGGATTAAGGAAGGATCCTACATCTCTAGAGTCTTTGGATTCTTATTGGGAAGTGTACCAGATGCAAAGCCGAGATCCCCAGAGACTCCCCAGGTATCCTGAAAGACTTTTGGGAAACTGGTATTGGTATTACATTACTGTTACCATTTGGACTTATAAACTGTGGGTCACCTGTACATACATTTTACCTCCTTTAACCTCTCAATAACTCTCATTTCCTTTTCTTAGCTAATAAACCTAGTTAGTTTATTATAGAATTGGGTACCAGTGCTGTCTTTTGAGGCGAGATCTGGAGTACCCTTTGATCTGGTGTAAGTGGCTGGTTCCCTGGGACTGGAAGCAACCTGGTGTGGTGTGATTTTTGGTTTATGTGACCATTATCACTAAATCCAGTTTGTCTGGATGGTAAGATAGGGTGGAGAGGCTAAGGGAACTGTCTGCATCCATGGTAAGGCTGGTATAATGACCCAGGATTCACATTTTTTACTGGCTTGGTGAAATCTAATTATAGAATACACCACCAGTTTGTGGTGTCTGCCCTGTTTTCTGACAATCTGACCTGAGATTTGCACTCACAGCTGTGAGCCACTCCAGACAGCAACAGTTGTCTTATTGATTTTTTGTGCTCCCTCATCTGTCTGTCTGTTCCACTCTGTTGTCTCGTCTTATACTGTACTTAGATTGTAAGTTTCTTGGGACAGGGACTGCCTTTTTGTTCTGTGTGTGCACAGTGCCTAGCACCATGGGGTGTTGGTCCATAACAAGGGCTCTTACGTGCTATGGCAATACAAATAATAAATGATAATAAATAAATACAGACTATTACAGGGATGGTTGTAGCTGCTGGCTCTGCTAACTGGATGCCAGAGGCTCCATGTACTTCCTATTTCCCCCTTTTAGTTTTTCTGATTTGCACCAAAATCAACAGGATTTGCCCATTGTTGCCAAGAACATTCCCTGACATGTGGAATTGATTGGATGTGGTGCTGAAAAGTTATGACAGAGAAATGTCATCAAAGTGAATGTAGGACTTCGCCTCACACAGCCAGAGAAACTCCCTCCCTACCTCCCCATAGGAGCAGAAATGTAACACAGGAGGGATCTGGCCCGATCTTTCTCTCCTTCCTGAAAAATAGGAATGAACCAGAGACCTTGAAAGGCTCTGGGCAGCCCTTGGGGCCAGGTGCCCATCATCTCTGGGGCTCTTTTATTAGGGAACCTCCTCAGGACAATCCCAGATTCCCACAGAATCTCCCCTCCCCGGGACTCATGGAATCTCCTCATTTCCATCCTCATGTGCTGCCTTCAAGGAGTGGGGAGGGACAGCCATGCTAGGCAGGATACCTGACCAGTAACATCTGCAGAGGGCAAACAACCTTGCTGTTCTATTCTAGGGTCTCCGGCTGCCTTTATGGCACCTATCACTGTAATACCTAAGAACATTCATGGATTTATTTGCACAACCCCCTTGTCAGGGTTATTTTCCCCATTTGGGGAAACCGAGGCACAGAGGGGTTGGTTTTGGGTGGGGAAGTGCTCTGCACCTTATCAGCTCCCACTGAGAGACGCAGAGAGAGCTTTAGGGACTTCTCTCACCATTTGTCCAGCACCACGGCAGCTCCCTGAAAATTAGGCCTAAAGGAGGTTGTCTCGTTCTGTACAATGTTGTTTCATCTGGGGTGAAGTGTCTTAGGTGAATTGCTGCAGATGCCCCAAATGACTTCCCCATGTGAGAGTCTGGATACCCTGGTGATATGGATATCACATTCAAGTCAAATAAATCTACGCTAAGGACTCTGTCTGTAAATGGAGAGAGACTATCCAGCACCTCTGCAAGATGCAGGCTGTAAACACAGGGAACCTCATCCAAACATCACCATCTGAGCGTCCTGAGACATTTCTGAACACAAGCCAAACCTTCATTTAATGACAGCTAAGGACACACCCCACCACCCAAAATCATAACAGCATGGAATGAGAAGGGAAGTCTGCATTCTGCCGCCTCCCCATCCCCTACACCACTGTTGAGAATTTGCACCCTCATGCAAAACCTTAATGGCAGTCTCATGTCAACAGATGGGTGCACACTCTTAGAGTGGACCGGAAAAAGAGTGTGTGTGGGGGGAGCTACCATAATCTGGGACCAGCATCTTTGGTAAGACAGTGCTTAAGTGTGCCCCTCAGCAATTCATCTTGATTTAACTTTTGTTTTATGACCAGGTCTCTGACTCCTTTCAACTCTTCCAGTTTAAGCACTGTAGGCACACGTGACTGTCACATAGTCCACACACGTGTAACATTATTCTACTTTAACATCTCAAAGGCTATCATTAAGGTTTCACATGAGATCACAAGTTGGATGAAGCTGGGATGCATATGGCTTTTCTATATATCTTTGAGATGGAAGTGAATGCCTCGTGGAGTATCTCTTCTTGCCCAACATCTGCACACAGGCCATACCTACACCTAGGTGCTTCTCTGATTGCTGCCTCCCACACTCCCATTGCAGGCAAATCCAGCTGCAGTTTAGAGCTGCGGTATTTGTAGACTATGAGATGTCTGATGCCCCTAATATTTGGGGATTTCAACAATCCACTGAGTGCCCAAGGCAGAGAGAAAAGAGAAAGCAAGCTTGAGGCATGCATTCTCAATAGGGAAGCATAAACTTCAGTCTTTTCTGAATAATGCCAAAACCCAGCTCTTATCAAGCATGTCAAAAGATCTCAAAGTGCTTTAGAAAGGAGGTCAGTATCATCACCATTTGATAGATGGGGAAACTGAGGAACAGAGAGGCATGACTTTCCCTAAGTCACTCCGCAGGTCTAAAACCCTGGCCTCTAGAGTCCTAGTCCAGCATGCTACCCAATAGGCCTTATTGTCCTGATGAGGAGATGGTACTCAATGAATGTCACTTGTATATAGCAGCTGAGTAATAATAACAACATTGAGAGGCTATAGAAACACTTTCCATCCATATATCTAACAGCTCTTTACATAGGTGGTGGCTAGTGGGTTACTATTGTTATTTTATAGATGGGGGAGATGAAGCACAGGATTCATAAACAAGTAAGTCAGTACCAGTCAGGACTTTAACAACTACTGTAAAGTCCTTTGGGTTGCTTTGCTCTTCATCTCCTGTAAATTAGATCATTGCAGGGCAGAGACATTATTATTATAAAGGCTTTTACAGGCGTTAAAGCCAGAAGGACCCTTGTGACCATATAATCTGAACTCTTACATAACACAGGCCATAGACCTCATCCAGTGATTCCTGCATCCAGCACAGTAACTTTTTGATTGATTTTGGTCCTCCTTCTGGAGGAAAGCAAGAGTTTGTTTAAAAGAGAACCACCTGCTTTAACAAGATTCAGGAAACTAAATAAATAACAACAGATAAAAACCATTTTGAAACACTCTATAGAATGCATGAATTGTGCCCTAAAAGAGATAACGAGCTGAACGGATGATGGACAGAGACAGGATGAAGTCTGAGTTGTGCTGAAAAGCTAGTGTCATCTACCAATGCATTTTAGCACCTGCTGGATGAGTCCCACCATTTAAAAAATCTTATTAGCCCTGACTCTTGGCTCCAATATTCAGTGCAACTCAGGAGGGAGATGAAAAGGTGGCTGTTAGCAATCTTTTATGATTCCCACATCCAGATACAGGTTAGACTGGTCTAAGCTGTATGGGTTCCAATACCCCCAAAGGGCCAGTCCAGCAGCCAGGGGGTGGCAGGATATGGTGTAGCCCTGTACCCTGCATCACCCATAGAGAGGGTAGATGGTGTAGGAGTTGCTACTCTGCTTCTTCACCAGCCAGTGCTGTGCCAGGCTGGCTTTAGGGCAGCATTGTGCTGGTAAAGTTGGCACCGATTTGCCCTAAGCCAGGGGAAAACCTGACCCAGTCATTTGCTCTGGAGTTGATGGGTCCCTTGGGAAAAGTGTTTTAATGAGCGGTTCGAGGGATGACTCAGAGATAAATGGAAACTGTGAACTGCAGGGTGTCAACAGGAGTGTTGTGGTGTCCAAACCTCAAACACTGGGCAATGTGCCATGCACAACATGCACCCAGAGGCCAGTGCTACGTGCTCCTCAGTCACCTGACTGCACTCCCTGTTGGGTTCCCAATAAACACACACACCCACACCCACACGTCCAGTAATCAACATTTCTTTACTAGGCCAGAAAATGGAAAGGGTGCAGAAAATCACCTGCCCACATCCCCAGCTAGTGCACATCAACATAGCTCCATTGGCATCAATAGAGTGCCAATGATTCACACCAGCTGAAGTTCTGACCCGGTATGTTTAAATAAGTTTGTGGCCAGATTGTGTAATTACAGAGTTTCTTGCTCATGCGGACAGGCAAATAAACATGATAGGGGCCCATGTGCTTGCTAGTCTAGGCATGTTTCAGACTTCCAGCTGGGCTCTTTAACAGGTTAGAACTTTAGTTTTGATGTCCCCTCACCTGCAAGGAAAAACAGTATTATAGACACTAAGCCCTGCCTACACAACAGTTGTCACCAAGGTCCCAGTTACAGCAGAGATTCCCCTCACCTGATTTTAACATGGTTATAAGGTGTCTTCTTATGTCCTTGTACATAGCCTGGAGCCTGGGCTTTTAACCCATTTAGAGAAGAATAGATTAAATTCCATCTTCACTACAACCTCTGTCTGTGTTGTCGCCAGGTCCCCTGGGTTAAGGAGGTTATTGTGGGGCTGAGACCAAATGTATTTCGGGGCCTAATGTGTTAGTTACAGACAGGAAACACAGAGGAATTCTTCACTGAACCCCTATGGGGCTGTCCAATTAGATACTGAGCGATATTTGTCCCTTTGATCTGCACTAATACATGAGAAGTGTCCCTCCAAATCCATCCCAGCACACAGACCAGTCTGATGTCTGGCTTGGCTTTGCCGCTGTGCCAGCTGGCCATCTCTCCTCCTGTAGCTCAGCAGGCCCACACATGGTAATCTGCAGGAACACAACACACTCACTCCAGATCCCCCTGGCTCTGGGGTCTTTCATTGACTGGACAACTCTGAT
Organism: Emydura macquarii macquarii; assembly: GCF_026122565.2. Lineage (NCBI taxonomy): Eukaryota > Metazoa > Chordata > Testudines > Chelidae > Emydura > Emydura macquarii. Next base: position 45,183 of record NW_027131996.1, on the reverse strand, counting down.
TCAGAGCTTTCTCCTTACCACTATACACTCTCTCAGGGAATCTCCTATGTCCTCTTCAATCCAGTGACCGGACAGAGGGGAAAGAGAGAGAGAGGAAGATGAGGAGACCAGCAGGGAAAGAGAGAAAGGAAGGAAAATAAAGGCCATCCATTCTCTAATCATTAATATGTGCATTACTGAGAGACCCAATCTGAGATCAGATCCCCATCACTCCAGATGCCATATTGATCCATGGTGAGATACAGTCCCTGCCTGAATCAGCCCAGACAGCATAATCCTGCTCCAGTCAGCTCCCTTTGACACTCTGCGGCAAGGTCATTGAATGAACAACAAGAGAACAAACACTCAGGCTTTCTGAGGGCCCTTTCCAACATCCAGCTCCTCAAAGGATCAAACACCTCCATAGGCTCCTGCTCTGGTTCCCAGACCTATCCTCCAGCCTCAAATGAGGAGATCTGAGCAGCGGCTAAGCCCCAGAAGAGAAATTGGCAGCTGATGTCTATCACAGGTGGATCCTCTGATGTCGAATCAGAGCGGAGCTCACAGTGAAGCTTTTTCCGCAGTCGATACATTTGTAGGGTTTCTCTCCAGTGTGGATCCTCAGATGATTGATGAGGGATGAGCTCTGCTTGAAGCTCTTCCCACAGTCAGGGCATTTGTAGGGCATCTCTCCGGTGTGGATCCTCTGATGCTTAATAAGGGATGAGCTCTCAAAGAAGCTTTTCCCACAGTCAGTGCATTTGTAGGGCATCTCTCCAGTATGGATCCTCTGGTGCCTGATAAGTGCAGAACTCTCGAAGAAGCTTTTCCCACACTCGGGACATTTGTAGGGTTTCTCTCCTGTGTGTGTTCTCTGATGTCTAATGAAGGATGAGCAGTAGCTGAAGCTTTTCCCACAGTCGGTGCAATTGTAGGGTCCCTCTCCCATGTGGGCTCTCTGATGCGTATTAAGGTTTGAACTCCGATTGAAGCTTTTCCCGCAGTCGAGGCATTTATAGGGTCTCTCTCCTGTGTGGATTCTCTGGTGAACAATAAGGTCTGAGCTCCAGCTGAAGCTTTTTCCACATTTCGTACACTTGTAGGGCTTCTCTCCCACGTGGAGCCGCTGATGTTTCACCAGGTGTGAGCTTTGGCTGAAGCTTTTCCCACAATCAGTGCATTTATAGGGCTTATCTCCTGTGTGGATCCTCTGATGCGCATTACGGTTTGAGCTTCGTGTGAAACTTTTCCCACAGTCAAGGCATTTGTATGGTTTCTCTCCCGTGTGCAGTCTCTGATGGATTAGCAGCTCTGACCTCCAAGAAAAGGTTTTCTCACACTCAGTGCATGTTTTCTGGGTTTCTGACTTCTCTGTTCTCCGGCTGATGCTGATGTTGTTGAATTCCTTAAAACCTCCCCCTTGGTGAGTGGATATCCCTAGTCTCTCCTCTGCGTCCTGCTGCATCTCTGGTCCATACTGACTCTCACAGGCTTCTCCATGCTCAGGGCTCTGGAAAATGTTCTCTTCAGCTCTTCCCAACAACATCATGTCCAATTCCACCATCTCAGGGCTTTCCTGCTCAAGATTCTCCTCCTCATGCTCACTCACCATCCCATCATCTGCTGGGTTAGAGAGAGAATCCAGACAGGAGTCACTCCTTGTGCCAAGGGGAAAGGGTACCATTGACAGGGAGTGGGAAAGGGGAGGTGGATACAACAGAAGGGTTAAGTGCTGAGGGTGAGATCTATGAAGGTACTTAGGTGCCTAAACCCCAGACTTAGGCCCCAAATCTTGGGTTTAGCCACCTAGGTCCCAGTTTTGGCTCCACTGCAATCCACAAAATGCCTGCCGAACTCTGTTGTCACCTGAGCTCATTCAATGCCAAAGTTTTTCGCAATGAAAATTCCCTAGCTGCCTATGTTCATGTGCATGGCTGTCTCATTCTAGGCACCTGAACACCCATCTCCCATCTAAGGCCCAGAGTGATCAGTGAAACAGGGGAAGACAGGTGTTCAGTCATCTAATTGCATGAGGGGCCCAATCCAGTAGGTGGCCTCCAAAAATGCCTCCTGGATCAGGTCCCATTCAAAATCCATGCAGCAGAGGAGGTGATGGTAACACTTACTTTACAACTAGGGCCCTACCAAATTCACAAGCATGAAAATTCATCACAGATCACGAAATCTGGTCTTTTATGTACTTTTACCCTATACTATAGAGTAAAAACATACAAAAGTGCACAGTGTTTCTCAAACTGCAGCTGCTGCTCTCCAGACACCCAGCTCTGAAGGCAGCACAGAAGTAAGGGTGGCAATACTGCAACCCTCCTACAGTAGCTTTGCGACCCCCATTTGGGCCAGGACCCCCAGTTTGAGAAATGCTGAATCTTACGTGCTTTACATGTTTATATTTTGCCATTTTAAATACATATTCATGCTTTGTTAAAGCATATGGGGAATCTCTGCTGTAACTGGGACCTTGGTGACAACTGTTGTGTAAACAGGGCCTAGTGTCTATAACACCATGCAGTTCAAGATTTTTAAAATGCTATGACCATGACATTTATGAAAATGGATGGTGAATGTGCTAGGGCCCTATTTATAACTTTTAGCTCAGTGGTTAGAACACTCACATAGGATGTGGGAGGCTCCAGTTCAATTCCTCCCCCCTGTTGGAAGGGGAGAAAGGATTTGAACAGGGAGTCTCCCATCTTTCAGAAGGGTGCTCCTGGCACTCCGCTATGGGATATTCTGATTGGCAGTGGCAGGAGATGCTCTCTCCTTCTCTCCCATTGAAGCTGTTGCACTCTGGATAAATGATGAGAGTTGCTGGAGCAAGGGCACTGGACCCTGAGTCTCCCAGGTGGATGCTCCAAATACTGCACCACAGACAGTCTCATGTTTGTGTGTGCTCTTGTTCTCTCGCTCCCTCCCCAGTGTTTAAGTATTTATCCACAGTCATTGGGCCAGAGAAAGAATTACTTGATAGTCCAGTGGTTAGGGCACTGAGATGGGAGACCTGGGTCCAGTCCCCTTGCTCCAACCACTTTCATTAGTTATCCAGACGCATCAGATTCACCAGGAGAGATGGAGGGAGCCCCACATCAGCCTATCACATAGCTCAGTGGTTAGCACACCCTCCTGAGAAGTGGGAGACCCCTATGCAAATCCTTTCACCCTCTCTAACAAAGGGGGAGTTGAACCTGCATCTTGCAAGTGCTCGAACGACTGGGCTACAAGTGATAAGGTGGAGGTTTTGTGGAGGGGGAGATAAGCACCTAACTCATTCCCACAAGAAACAGCTCAGGCACCTGAGCCACCTGACTCCAGGACAGAGGTTCCCAATCACAGATCACTAAGCAGAGCTAGGAACCTCCAGGCAGCCTGGACTTAGGCGTCTATAGCTGAGAAGGGGCGGGACTTAGCACACACCCCTCTGGTCAGCATCTCCCATTGGCTAGCTCAGCCAAGGAGCTAGCTTTTGTGGATTCCATTCTTAGGCACCTACCTCAACCCATTCATTGTATAGGGAGACTAGGCACCTAACTCAGGCTTTGTGAATTGCAATATTGTTTCTGTGATTTTCTAGCTAGGCACTGTGATGCCCAGCATTGCAATGCCTAAGTCCCTTCATGGATTCCACCCTGAATTCCCCCAAGCCCTTCTCCAGAGCAGAGAGAGGAGATGATTAATCCTGCCTCCACAATCCTTCCGAACACTCGGGGAAAGGGAGCTATTTCCAAGTGTGAGGCTAGGTAGGAAGCTGTGAGTGATATCTTCCATGAGGGGATATGAGACCTGCTGGGGACAATCCTAACCAGAGGTAGAACTGGGGAGCTCATGGGATCTTTATAAGAATCTTGTTAGCTTCATTTGTAAATGGTTTCTTACTTGATTTAATACTGACCCCTCACCTGTGGGGGCTACTCTCAGGATCTCCCATTCCTTAGCATCGTGAGGATCTGGGACACCCAGCTCTTCCTCTGTTTCCATCCGAGAGATCACGTTGGGTTTAGGAATCGGAAAGTCTACTCAGGAAAAAGGAAAGAGGAGAGATCAGGGTTTGTTACACACTCATTAAATAAATGCTACTAAAAAGCTCCATGATTTTAAATCAAGCCCCGTTCCTTTGCTGCTAGTGAACTTTGGTAAACCTGTAACAGAAGGGAAAATGCTCTTGAAGTCACTTGTTCTATAAGTGCTTCTGTTTCCCCTCTCATGCTTTGAGCATCTTGTCCATTCAGACTGGGAGCTCTTCAGAGCAGTGTGCTGGGTCCTGATCTTGGTACTGCTCTAATAACAAATGACTGAAGTTCACAGATCCCACCATTTTTTTGAGGAGAAAGGAATTCTTACCCAGCAATATCAGGGACTCATAATTCTCCTGCATGATGTCTCTCTGACCTGGGTCCAGAAGATCCCACTGCCCCTTGGTGAAATACAGAGCCACCTCCTCGAAGGTCACCAGTCCCTGAAACAGCAAGTATCTCCTACGTTAGAATAATCCCACCAGCTCAGACATAGGGATTGAAAGTTGGCAGCTGCACACCATTTAATTAGGGATCACACTGGTTTCCTCATCCTAGTAGAGCTGTTTGTTCAGTGTTAGATGACTGACTCTTTCTGTGAGTCTTTCCCATTGTCACATGAGTGAAACCACCAGTGTCTCCCTCGTGACTGCACATGCCTCTCAAAGGAACCTGCACCAAGGAATGGCACCCTGCCGTGCCAGTGACAAGCCCACAGCTCTGCTCCCCTTATTTCTTCCCCTGTGGGGCCTCCTTCAGACCCTCAGTTCTCACCCCTTCTAGCCTCCATTCTCCTGGGAGCAATGGGATCCTTTTTCAGGCTCAGCAGGGCTAAGAGGTGCACCAGAAAAACCCTGGTGATGTTCAAACAATATCCTTCCTCCCAGGGCCAGCAATGATTCCCACACTCCCCTACACATCAGGCAGACAATATTTTTCCTGTATTTTTGATCTGTCTCCTCTTCATTTTCTGCCCTGTCCTCCCTGAAAGAACTGCAGTGAATCTGCCCTGGGATGCTGCAGGAAATGCAGCTGGGTACGGTTGGCAGCTTCCTCCACTTATTGCTCCTGTTGCCCCTTCCAGTGTCTCCCCGTCTCTCTCCTTCCCACTTCTCCCCTCCGGCTGGGAGACTCGGTCCCTGACCTTTCCCGGGGCGTTCGCTCTCCCGGGGCTGGATCGGCGCCAGCAGGCGCTAAGGGGTCAGAGCCTGGCTGTGTCCGTGCGTGGGGGCAGCAGCTCCGGGACCTGCAGACACCCGGGGGCAGAGATGGGGCGAGGAGGGGCCGTATGTGCAGAGTCACTTTCCTGCCCGGCCCCGGCACTTTCCCCGGGTTTCTCCCCTCACCTGCAGTCTGCGGCTCGGGAGCTGGTGTCGGCAGAGCCCGGGGCTGGTTCCAGCCAGCGGAGAAAGTCCCCCCGGGCTGGGCACGGAGGGACGCTAGGGCAGGGCTCTCCCCGCACAGACCCCGCTGGAGGACTGAGCAGCAAAGGAGCAGATGCTCAGCCTGGGCCTCCAGATGCAACAGCAGCAGTAGCCTCTGACCCAGGAAGCCCAGCCTCCAAAATGATGACCACAGAAGAAAGACACTGAGAGAATGAGAGTTGAAGAGCAGCTTCTCCTTTCTTCCCAGTGAGGAGAGCCCTCTAGTGTAGTGGTGCCCAGCCAGCTCCCCGAACAGGCCCCTTGATATGGGTAGGGACTAATAGAAAATCCAGATCAGTGAGAGAGGTGGGACTGGTGAATGTACATGGTTTATAAGCATTACAGGTAAGTCCCTGAGTTCTCTCTGGGAGGGGAATGCTAACCTTCCTTCTGAGTGATGAATGTGGTGCTTATAGTTATGAAAATGGGACACCTGCCTAGTCTGTGAACTTCACTTTAAAATGTCCAAGCACTCTTATGTGCTGTGATCAGAGATTATCAGCTGTTTTGTTCTCAGAGAGCAATGCCTTGGAGAGGAGTAGTGGGTAGGTCACTGGTCTGGGAATCAGGATGTTTAGGTTGTGTTGTTCTATAGTTGTATGCAATCTGGGAGTATGTAGAATCATAGAAGGCTAGGATTGGAAGGGACCTCAGAAAGTCATCTAGTCCAACGCCTGCTCAAAGCAGGACCAACCCCATTAAATCCTTACCTTCTATAGGGAGGACTGTGGCATGAGTCAAGAAGGATTTTCTTGATTTTAGTCGGTGGCGAGGGGGGCAAGGTTATGGTGGAGCAGTTGTGTGGTATTTGCTGTCATCTTTATGTACTCTCTTGGAACACTGTCAGAGGAGAAGACAAATACATTAACACAATGACTGTCATCAAATTGGCAACCAAATGTCTTGAAAAAGCAAAGCAATGGCCAAAGAAAAAAAAGGGGGGCGGAGGGAGATATCAAATGGGTGGAAAATATAAGAGGCTTGGGGAGGAAACAGCTGCAGCAGCTGGAAACTCCTGCTCTGCCTCTGACCCCAAGACTCCGCCCTCACTCTGCCTCTTCCCCCCCCCCACACACTCCAGTTCCTCCCCCAGGCCCTGCTCACCACAGGAGGTCTCAGGGAGAAGGCAGAGTGGGGGTGGGAAGAAGGGGAGTGAGAGGCAGGGGCTGAGAGCAGTGAATAGCATAGGTAAATGGGTCTTCATGGGAGAAGACCACATGGGGGCATGGCCTGAGGCAGAGCATGGGTGGACTGTGGGCAGGGCCTCAGGGGAGGAGGCAGAACAGAGTGGGGCCAGGGGTGGAGCAGAGTTATGTGTTGGTGTGGCCTTGGATGGGAGGAGACAGAGTGGGGATGGGTCCTCGGTGTGGAGCCAGCCTCCTTAAATTTAAGAGGCACATGCTGCCTATGGATATGAAGTTAGTTTGACAGAATCTATTTTCCATAAATTTATGTTGATTGCCATTATTTTTATTACCTTCCTTTAATTCTTTATTAATCAAGTCCCATGTGATAGATATGGCAATTTCCTGTAATATCTTTGGAAGATCGTACTGTATTAAGTTCATGTATCATGGTGGGGCAGAGATTGTATGTAACTCCATGGGAGAGGGTGACCACAGCCCTCCAGGAACTAAAAACAGTGAGGGGTGATTAGGCAAATTCAGTCAGGTTGTAACCACCTGGAGAAGTTCATGTATACTGGTTCAAACTGGATTCTCCAGAGATCAACAGACAAAGAAAGGACTTTTGGATAAATACTAAGTTTAAAGTGACTCAGGGCCTTCTTTTGGCTCTTCAGACCATCTGTCCAAGGGGTAGGGGGCAATCCTTAGGGAAGGTTTGGAAGGATTGCCATATGCCAGAGCCAAAATTGGAGTTGGAGTGACAAGACAACCTCTGACAAGATTTTTAGCATGCATGTCAATTCTTTTATTGTTTTCAATGTTTCCTCTGTAATGCTTTCACCATAAGAATAAATGTGCTTGCTTATGAAGAGCTGTGTGGTAACTTCCAACTATGAGCAATTATGCTGTTTATAGCCTCTGGCTTGCTGGGGATAACATACGGTAGCCAGAGAACTGTGCAGCCTGAAAAAACCCCAGTCAGGAGGGAGAGAGACATGGGTCTCCGCCCAAAAGAGGCGACATCTGGGAGTTGAAAGTCTAAAAGTGAGTGCCCTTCCTGGACCACAGAATACAACTAAACTATGACATCCAATATGAGCTGTTTCATTATCTTGGCCAGGATTGATGTTAGGCTGACAGACCTATTATTGCCTGCTTCATTTTGTTTACCTTTTTAAAATATTGGCACAGCATTAGTCTTCCAGTCCTCTGAAATTATCCAGTGTTCCAAGACTTACTGAAACGAGGGTTTAGAGAGAAACTTTTTCTTTTCCCTCCATGGATGATATAAGAAACTAACTAAGTCCAACATAGTGGACAAGGTGAAATTTGCACTTGAACACACCATTTGAAATTTGCCTTCAGTGGAAATTTAAGCCTAAAATGTTCTTTGTGTGGAGATGTTTGCTAGTGAAGCTCACATCCTCAAACATTCACCCAAAGCAACAAATTCAGACAAATCTTTGTGCACAATTTTTCTTCACTCTCCATTTTGTTCCAGCCAAGTTTGATGTAGATTGTCAGCTTTTCTGCATACAGACAGAGAAGGAGAATGGGCCAGTGAGCAGGGGCACTCACCAAGGACATAAAAGACCTGGGTTCCATTCATTGCTTTGCAACAAATTACCTGGGCGACCTTGGGCAAGTCACATAGGGTGGGCTCCACAAAGGGGTTTAGGCATTGTAACACTCAGTGTTATGGTGCCTGGAAAGTCACAGTCAACACTGTGATCCACAAAGCCTGAGTTAGGCACTTGGGTGTCCTATACAATGAATGGGGAGAGAGAGGTGATTTAGAAGGTGATCCACGAAGCCAGCACACTAAGTGGGGAGCCACCTAAGCCAGCCAATAGGAGATGCCAACAACAGGGGTATATCAGGGAGGTAGGCGCCTCTCTCTGCTTAACAATGAGAGTTCTGTAGCACCTTAAAGACTAACAGATTTATTTGGGCATAAGCTTTCGTGGATAGAAACCCACTTCGTCAGATGTGTTGTTAGTCTTTACGGTGCCGCAGAAATCTCGTTGTTTTGCTGAAAACAGACTAAAATGGCTACCCCTCTAAATCTCTCTGTTTAGCAATCCATAAATGAGAGTCAGGCAGCTTAAGCTGTTTCTTGAGGGAATGAGTTACCAGGCGCCTGCTTGCTGGGTCTTTATCCAGTCAGGTCTGCCCTAAAAAGTTAAGATGACCCAGCTACATTGCTTTGGTGTGTGAAAAATCCACTGGTTGTCAAGAAGGCTAATAGCATATTGGGCTGCATTAGGAGGGGCATTGCCAGCAGGACGCGGGAAGTGATTATTCCCCTCTATTCGGCATTGGTGAGGCCGCATTTAGAGTATTGTGTCCAGTTTTGGGCCCCCCACTACAAAAAGGATGTGGACAAGTTGGAGAGAGTCCAGCGGAGGGCAACAAAAATGATTAGGGGGCTGGAGCACAGGACTTATGAGGAGAGGCTAAGGGAACTGGGCTTGTTAGTCTGCAAAAGAGAAGAATGAGGGGGGATTTGATAGCGGCCTTTAACTACCTGAAAGGGGCTTCCAGGGAAGATGGAGCTAGGCTGTTCTCGGTGGTGGCAGATGACAGAACAAGGAGCAACGGTCTCAAGTTGCAGGGGGGGAGGTCTAGGTCGGACTTTAGGAAAAAGTTTTTCACTAGGAGGGTGGTGAAGCACTGGAATGGGTTACCTAGAGAGGTGGTGGAATCTCCATCTTTAGAGGTTTTTAAGCTGAGGCTTGACAAAGCCCTGGCTGGGATGATATAGCTGAGGTTAGTACTGCTTTGAGCAGGGGGTGGACTAGATACCTCCTGGGGTCCCTTCCAACTCTATGATTCTATGATTCCTGGGTGACACAGTTAAGCTGACCTGACCCCAGTGTAGAGAACACTAGGCTGCCAGAAGAAGCCTTCCGCCAGCCAAGCTACTGCCTCTGGAGGAGTGGATTACTTATAGTTATGGGAGAACCCCTCTCACTGCTGGAGTGAGTGCCGATAGCTGAGCTGCTGCAGCGGCTTAAGTGTAGACATGGCCTCAATCTCTCCTGGAGAAGCTATTCAACGTTTTATAAATCATTCAGTGATAATTGGAGCAGGGACTTGAACTTCCCACATTCTAGATGATTGCCTAATCACTAGGCTCTGGAGTAATTCTTACTCGCTTTTTCTGCCCTGAGGATTATTCATTGTTATTCATAGAGGTGATTTGAAGTCATTCCTAAATTCACAGTCAAGAATAAATCACGCCAGACCAATCTAATTTCCTTCTATGATAGGATGCAACTGATTGAGGTCAACCCTCAACATTGGCCTCGGAGGGAGGCCACGTCGCTTCGCAATCCACACTAAGGAGAGCCCCTGTAGACAAAGGCAGGGCAGAGTGGGCTCCCGTCAGTCTAGGTGCCCAGCCCTTCCAGCAAAGTGAGCCAGGCAACAGTTAGGGGGCTGGTCTGTAACCAGGCAGTCCCTCCAGGAGGCTATGAGCCCAAGCCCTCGGGTAGGGCAGGGCAGGCAAGCATTCTATAGCCCTCGACGCTCAGATAGGGTGGGGAAGGCAAAGGGGTCAAGCACCAGCGAGGCTTCACAGGCCAGGGTGAGGCTACCACCCTAGGGGTGGGTGGCAAGGGCCCACCCGACTCCACCGCATCCCAGCCGAGACTCCTTTGTAACTGTGTACACTACTGCATGCACCATGGCAACATCAGTGGTGTCGCAATGATCTGCCTGGGTCCATGCATTCAGGACACCCCGAGAGGTCCAGACAACAGAGGATCTTCCCTTTGAAGGTTAGGAGTGATTGAGAACTGACAAACTCCTCCAATCATTGAAAAACTTTAGAGCCATTTTGCACTCTCTGGGAATGAAAACATGAGGGATCAATTTTTTAACAGATTTACTTGGTGCTCCCTGATTTTGGACTGACCCACTTTCCACAAGGGGTGACATTTCATCCCAGCCAATGTTCCTAGAGATCCACAGGGAATACCAAACATCTGGTGGGAGATGTCCCGTGCCCTCTTGTAGAAGATTCACTTTCTGGTGTCAAAGCGCAAATAGAAAACTCCAAGGATGGAGCCAGTACTGAGAAGGGAAAGAACACAATGATTTTTATAGATATTAAAGGCAAAAGATGATATTAATTAATATTAAGGTAAAAAGGTTGCACACTTTAGCACTCAACAGTGAAGAAATGAGAGTCAAGGTTATACATGCAACCTTAACTCTGCCCTTTGTGCATTCTTAACTCTGCCTCCTTGTTAGCATACATTACAGCAGAGTTTTCAATTATGCAAATTTATGTAAAATTGTACATTATGCTAGTATTCAATATTTTTCACAATCCTAGAACTGGCTACACTTTTGGGCAAACTGGTTTGTTTTTCTCTTGCCTGTTTGTTTCGTTTCCCCCTTTTAAAATTGGTTATATAATGTTCTATTTAAAGAAACAAATGAAAAAGCCCTCCTGTGCCGCATTTCTGTCCCTGTGCAGCGGTGATGGGAGGGTGGGTCAGCGCAAGGAGGGGGTTCATTATTTGTGGCACCAGAGGACTCTGGCTACTGTAGAGGGTGGGAAGGTTTCTCTCAATGTCTATTTAAATCTCTCTGTATTTTCTTTCTCCAGGTATAAGGGACTGAGTTTCCCAGGGAGAGATCTTCATTAACGCCCCCTCTGTGCCCAGACGAGGAGGTCAGGGGGCATTTTCCAGTGGCTAGAACCAGCCCCTGGGGCAGCTCCGAGCTCTGCTGACACCAGCTCCTAAGCCAGAGTCTGCAGGTGAGGGGAAAGACCTGCCAGGGCAGGGGTACAGGAAAGTAACTCTGCACAAACGGCCCCTTCTCACCCCATCTCTGCTCCTGGGTGTCTGCGAGTCCCAGAGCTGCTGCCTTCACTGACACAGCTAGGCTCTGCTCCCCTTAGCACCTGCAGGAGCCGATCCAGCCCCGGGAGAGCTCCAACTTCTTCCAACACCAGAAGGCCCCTCTGGGGCTGTAATATTTTGTTTAATTTTGGCTGTTGGGTTTAGTGTGTGTCTGCTAGATGGCGTTGTGGCCTGTGATATACAGGAAGTCAGACTGGATGATCTGGTCATCCCTTCTGGCCTTAAACTCTGTGACTAATCTACTTACTTCTGGTCGAGAGGGGGAAGATGCACTCGTGGTGGAAGTGGCTTTAGGAATTGGAAGGGCAGCACTGTCCAGCTGAAAACCAGACTGAAGAGAGACCCAAGACCTGCACAGAGTGTGGGAAAAGCTTGCAGCTGTGTACATCACAAATACAATTCTATTTAAGGGACCTGTCTGACTCCCATCACCGTAGCATCTGAGCATCATAAAGTCTTTTCTGTATTTACCCTCCCACCACTCCTGGGAATCAGGACAGAGCTTTTGTCTCTAATTTATAGACAGGCAGCTAAGGTCCAGCGACCCCCCCCCAAGAGAAGTGCCCAAGGTTACACAAGGAATTTGTAGCAGAGCAGAAACTTAAAACCAGGTGCCAAGTCCCTGCCTACTGCCCTAATCACTGGACCATCCTTCATGCCCTGCTGGCAGCAGCTGGCTCCTTGCAGACTGTCTCATAGACCGAGGAGTGAATGGGCGGTGAAGAATGAACTCACCTGTCATCTGCCAGATCCAGGATGTGTCATGTTGGTTGAATAATATATCTGTGTTTAGCCTGCCCTTCCTCTGCCTGTGGCGTGCTGAGCCCGGCTCCTTTCCTCAGCACTAATCCTTGTCTCCCTCTTCTGCTGTTGTTCAGATCCTGTGCGGCTCTAGTGGCTCCCTCTGTGCTGATCATTTAGAAAAGGGGGTTTGACGCTACGGCTTTATGGTGTAAGCAGCCGATCACCATCTCTCTTGACTGTAGCAAAGCTTTTGATACGGTCTCCCACACTATTCTGACCAGCAAGTTAAAGAAGTATGGGTTAGATGAATGGACTATAAGGACTAGAAAGCTGGCTAGATAATTGGGCTTAATGGTTAATGATCAAGGCTCGATGTCTAGTTGGCAGCCGGTAACAAGCGGAGTGCTCCAGGGTTGGTCTTGGGTCCGGTTTTGTTCAACATCTTCATTAATGATCTGGAAGATGGGGTAGATTGCACCCTGAGCAAGTTTGCAGATGACACTAAGATGGGGGGAGTGGTAGATATGCTGGAGGGTAGGGATAGGATACAGAGCAACCTAGACAAATTGGAGGATTGGGCCAAAAGAAATGTGATGAGATTCAACAAGGACAAGTGTGGAGTCCTGCACTTAGGATGGAAGAATCCCATGTACTGCTACAGACTGGGGACTGACAGGCTAGGCAGCAGTTCTGCAGAAAAGGACCTGGGGGTTACAGTGGATAAGAAGCTGGATATGAGTCAACAGTGTGCCCTTATTGCCAAGAAGGCTAACAGCATATTGGGTTGCATTAGTAGGAGCATTGCCAGCAGATCGAGGGAAGTTTTGGGCCCCCACTACAGGAAGGATGTGGACAAATTGCAATGAGTCCAGCGGAGGGCAACAAAAATGATTAGGGGGCTGGAGCACTTGACTTATGAGGAGCGGCTGAGGGAACTGGGTTTATTTAATCTGCAGAAGAGAAAAATTAGGGGGGATTTGATAGCAGCCTTCAACTACATGAAGGGGGATTCCAAAGAGGATGAAGCTAGGCTGTTCTCAGTGGTGGCAGCTGATGGAACAAGGAGCAAAGGTCTCAAGTTGCAGTGGGGAAGGTCTAGTTTGGATATTAGGAAAATCTTTTTCACTAGGTGGGTGGTGAAGCACTGGAATGGGTTACCCAGGGAGATGGTGGAATCTGCATCCTTATAGGTTTTAAGGCTCAGTTTGACAAAGCCTCAGCTGGGACAGTGGCATACCGAGGCAAAAGCAGGGGGGGCAGCCAGGCTTGCCGGGGTGGGGGGAGAGGACTACGTGAAGGGCTGGCCCAGAGCGCACTTACCCGTCGTTCCAGCCCGACAGCCTGGTGCTGGCTCAGATGGGGCGGCCTCAGCCCACGGCCTAGTTGGCGAGCTGGGCAGGCCCTTCACATTGCACGGGGGGGGGAGGGAGGGAGCGCAGGAGCAGAAGCGGGAGCAGTCGCCCCTCAGCCTCATGTGTCCCCCCCCTCCGCCCATCATGAAGGGCGGACCCGGTGTCCCCTCCCCACGCTGAGGGATGAGGCCACCCCCCCATCTGAGGTGGCACGGGGCTGTGGGGCTGCAGTGGCGGGTTTGTGTGGGGGGGGTGCATCGGGCTGGCCCTTTGCAATGGGTGGGGGATAAGGGCCGCAGGAGGCTCTGAGGGGCACCCTTCAGCGCCTCTCTGCCTGCGCATCATGAGGGGCTGGGCCAGCCTCCCCAAGCTGGGGGGTGAGGCTGCCCCATCCAAGCCAGCGCCGGGCTGTGGGGCTGCAGCAGGAGAGGTGGGCACCGAGTGCCGGGTAAGTGCGGGGAGGGTAGGGCGGCGGAGTGAAGCCTGCATTTGCACTCCCCCCGCCATACATCACATCCCCTGCAGGTATGGACCTCCTTCCCGGGGGCAGCGCTGGGACCCCTCCTGCCCTGCGCGGGGGGGCAGATGAAGCCTGGGGGGCGTGCAAATGTAGGCTTGGCCCCCGGATGCCAGAGACCCTCCATACGCCATTGGACTGGGATGATTTCATTGGGGTTTGTCCTGCTTTGAGTAGGGGGTTGGACAAGATAACCTTCTATGATTCTCTCTGCACTAGCAACCCCTGCGAAAATCCCCCCAGCCCCTCTGTGACACACGGGGTTGAGCTACGCCCATGGGGGAATGAATCGCCATTAACAAAATCTTTGAACCAAAAAAAATCACTTCAAGCTCCACGGTGTGTCAGAGTCAGATCTGAGCTGATAAGAGGCTGGAGCCGGGGATTCTCCAATTCTCCAGCTTGGGGGTGAAGTGCCCTGGGTCAGGTTACCTTCCCCTCATGCCAGCCCACCCACCCGCCAGTGTTCTCCTACTTCTCCCACATCAGACCCAGCCCAACTGCTGGTGTCTCTGCCCACCAGCTCCACAGGGGGAAGTCGGGTGATGCCATGTCTGCCTCTGGGCCTCAGGTGATGCAGCCTGCATCGCCAGTGTCTTTATATCAAGACTATGTGTCTCTCTCTACAAGATCTTGCTCTAGCTCAAAGCCAAAGGCATCAATTAGGTGCTCAAAATCCATGCCATAGCCGTTCTGGAGAGCTCAGGAGATGTGGAGGTGCACGAGCCCTGAGCTCACTCAGAGCTGATGCAGCTGCTACCCAAGAGCCTGAATAGATGGACACTTCCAGAGAGAGCAACACATCCCCTTCTCCTCAGCAGCCTCTCCAGATCCACACTGCCCGCTATCTAACAGCTGCCCCAGGGGTGCAATCCCTTCCCCAGCCTCCCTATCAGATGATGCAACCTACGGCTTGCCCCCTCTCTGCTCCCTGGGGAACAACTTGCACAGGGAAGTTCAGTACAAGAATTTGGTGGTATTATCCTGAGCTGCCTTATCCCCTCTCCCCCACAGCAGTGGGCTTGCTGCACATTACTTTAATGACTTGCCTGTTTGTCTGTCTATCACGGGCACCTATTTGGCTCCCATCACTGCAGGATCGGAGCGACATGTAATCTTGAATGGACTTTCCCTTCCAGCACTGCTGTGTGGTATTATCCCCATGGTACAGGTGGTGTGGAAAAACTGAGGCCCAAAGACACTTAGGCCGAGATCCTCCAAGGTATTTAGGTGTCTAACTCCCATTTGTTTCATCCTGGGGGGGAGTTAGACAATGAAAGACCTCTGAGGATGTGGGCCCATGGCCACACAGGAACTCTGTGGCAGAGCAGAGAATTGAACCCCGGTCTCCCACATCCCAGACCAGTGCCCTACCCACAGTCCAGACTATCTGTATTTTTTAACTCCCCCTCCCACCCTAGGAATCTGTCCCCAGCCACCCCTCTGCCTGGCACTATTCGTGCCCTTTAAAAAATATAAATTATTTCCCTCCAGCTCAGCCTTCCTCCAGCTAACATTCCCCCTCCCTAGGTATGCAATACATAGTGCGTGTATTACAGTAACACCCCTAGCAGCCCCCACCAAAATGAGGGCTTGATTGTGCTAGGCACTGCACAGGCACATAGGGAGAGACAGTCCCTGCCCCTGCCAGCTTACAGTCTCAATAGACACAGGGTGCGAGGGGAATCAGAGAAGTGATTGCCTCAGCTCAGTGGCAGAGCCAAGAATTGTCCGCAGTGTCCTGACTCCCACCCCGGCAGACCACCCTGGCTGCAGGGAGACATTTGGGCCTCTGTGGAGTCTCTCCTTCTCTTTGCTGCTGTGTAGGGGACAGGGTGGTCCTGCATGTGGCAGGCATGAGTCCATTGAACAGCTATAGAGTGCATAACTGACAGCCCTGTGGTTTGGGGACCCCGGGGCTGCCCATTCTCTATCCCTTGTTGCTACGCTCCCTCACCCCCAACAATCAAGTTCCCACAGAACAGCTCAGAGACCCCCAACCTGTTGACATAGTCAGGAAGAGTGCCTGGAACGGTGATTGAGGCAGGGGGCCATGTGCACGGCTACCCTGAGGTCATCAGGGGGTGCCCTGGAGCAGGCCACCTCTGACGTGCTCCGTGAGACAAGAAGATACAGAAAGGAAGAAATCTCAGGTGTTGCTGGTAGGATACAAGTGCACTTGCAGAGGCAGACTGGGTCTGGCAGCTGGACGTCCTGTGAGCCTGTTCCCTAGCTGGGGAAGAGGCAAAGAAGTCCCAGCTTCTGTGTAGCCACCGAATGCTGTGTTCATGAGTCTAGGACTGAAACCAGAGACCTAAAATACCTACCACCGGTTCAGAAAACAACAGGCCAATCAGCAACAGGCCAGAGAAAGCCCATGGGCTCACTTACTATTGTGGTGGCACTTAATGGCTCCCACTGACACCAGTCCCCCATCATGCTAGGTGCTGTACAGGCACCTACATGGAGACTATCACTGTTAGGGAACCCAAACAACCTACCTCTGCCCTGTCACAGACTCTTCAAGCTTTCCACGTAAGCAAAACTGACTGAAATCTTGCACACAAGCTGCATTTTAAGGGTTATTTATTTATTTTGAAGGCTCAGCAGTTGTTTCCCCCCATTATTCTTTGTAGCTGAAAGTTTCACACATTCATAGAGTTTAAGGCAAGAAGGGATCGTTAGATCATCTAATCTGACCTCCTGTATAACAGAGATTACTACATTTCATCCAGGTACCTCTGTATTGAGCCCAGTAATGTGGGTTAGAGGAAAGCATTTCAGTCCTTAGGAGACTAAACTGCTGTGTGCCACAGGCAGAAACCAGGAGGGCTGAGGTGCCGCCAGTGCCCTAGGCCCCTATCATGGCAAGGAATTGACTAGGTGAGATGTGTCCAGATTATCCCAGCGGGTGATCCATGCCCCATGCTGCAGAGGAAGGTAAAAAAATGCAAGGGCCTTGCCAGTCTGACCTGGGTGAAATTCCTTCTCAGCCCCTAATCTGGTGATCCTGAGCTTGTGATCAAGACCTAGCAACCATCCCTCTAAAACAGAATTTGCAGAACCACTTTAAAGAACTGGTCCACTCCATCTGGTGTCCCATCTCCAGGTGTGGCCAAACTCTGATGCTTCAGAGTAAGGCTGAATACCACCCTCCCAAACCCAGAATACATCTGGCCAGTTGTGCACCAGGGGGCAAAATCCTGCCTGACCACTGAAGGAGGCTGTGAAGCCCTGAAGCATGAAATTTGCTTATAGTTAATGTCTTACTGCAGAACTGCAAGCGTTTTGAGCATGGCAAGGGCAATGCAAAGCTTTCTGTTCTTCCCATGGTCTATAAAAGGGAATGAACAAGGGAATTCACAGATTGCTGGGCCAGAAAGGAGTATTAAGGATGACCATAGAATCATAGGGTTAGAAGGACTGCAAGGGTCGTCTAGTCTAACCTCCTGCCAAGATGCAGAATTCGTTGTGTCTGAGCCATCCAGGACAGATGGCTATCCAGTTTCCTTTTGAAAACTTCCAGTGAATGAGCTTCCACAACCTCACTAAGCGATCTGTTCCCTTGTCCTACTGCTCCCAGCCAGGAGAGGGAACCAGACAATGTCTCCACCTCCACTGGCTTCAGCTAACTCCTGAGCATCCTGCAGCCTAAGGGTCCTGCTGTCTGTCACTGCCTCTGCACTGTGTCAGTTTCCTACCTTTGACTTCCTACGTCTTCCCTTACTTTCTCCTCTTACTGTCAGCCTAACAAGAGTCTGGCTTACCCAGCCAGGGCAACGCCACCTTCCCAACACTGTCAGGACCAGGAAGGCAGGCTGGATACAATGGGGCTGACTCCTCTCACTCAACAGGTGAGTCACTGGGGCAATTTCCCCCTCACTCACCGCAGGGTAAATCAGGGGTAACCTGGCTGGAGTCAGAGGGCTGCACCAGTGAGTCAGGGAAGACTCAGACATGATACTTTTACCCAGTTATGGCAAGTCTACCAGATCCCAATGGCTAATGGGGGAAAGTGTGCTGGTCTTATCGGGCTAGATCCAATTTTTCATGTGTGCTGAAACTGTATCGCTGCGTGAAGCGGGGATTGCTCTGTGTTCACCAGGGGCAAACAGCCAGGGGAGCAAGTGTTCTGGATCATGAACAGTGTTCGGAGTGAAGAGAAAAGCCGATGCTACCAGAGCTGCTCTTCTGCTCAGCATGAATGTTTATGATGCTAATCCAGCGCTTCATAGGATTGGCTGGTGACAACAGCTACTCAAGGCTACACCTGACTTTTCAGGGCCATAATACTAGGGCTAATAGTTGGTTCTATAAAAGAGTCTGCTCAGTTTAGGGAATTGGGACTGAGGAAAACTATCCATATGAGGTTTTGCTTCACCTTTTACATTTCAAATGCTTTACGGTCAAGATTTTCTAAACTGCCTAATGGTTCTGGAGGCCCAACTCCTATTAAATTAAATGGGACTAGGGCATCCAAATACTCTATATGGCTTTGAAAATCCCACCTGCTCTTCCTTTTTACAATACAGATTAAGGCCAGAAGGGGCCATTCTGATAATCTGGTCTGACTTCCAGCATAACAGACTATACAGTGTAATCCAATGATTCCTGCATCCAAACCAATAACTTCTGGATGAGCCAGATATCTTTTATAAATAGACACCCAATTTCGTTATAAAGACTCCAGCTGATGGAGAATCCACCACAGCCCTTGTTAAATTGTTCCAATGGTTAATAGTTCATGTGTGCTTTAATAAAAGGCTGAAATGCATTTTATGATGGTCATTACAATGGGTGTCTTTGGTCGGTGACTATAAGCAAACCACAAATTAACCATTTAATGCTGTAACAGAAAAACAAGGGTTCTATTAACCCCTTCAGGCCAATACAACTACAATACAAAACCCACTGCTATTGATGCAGGATCTTTAGCATTACAAGCACAGTCTGTGGGGTTTTTAAACTCTTCCAGTTGAACCCGTAGGATTTGAGTAACTTGGGGAAGTATTTTTACATACTAATTTTTCTTAAAATAATAATAATAATAAAACCCCAAGAAATTCCCATTTAAAAACTGTGTTACAGTAGTTACTCTTGTGAATATGGATCCACTAATTTAAAACATCATAGTTAGAACTTTTGTTTGTGTGTTCTGGTTGAGAAAGTTAGTTAAGGCATGGAAAACAGCTCTGGCTCTGCAACACAGCATCATCAACCCAATGCATTCAAAATTTATAAACAGGCCCCTTGTCCCCACAAAAACTCAAGGGATTTTAAACAACAATACACTTGTGATTCTTTTTTTTTCTTTGACTTCTGGTTTATGAGTCCTTCAGAGTCATATTTTTTGGGTTTTTTCCACAACCACGAGGGTTAGAAACTCACTTTTTCTTTCTTCTTTCTTTAATTGAAAGCAGAGATTCTTGTGAAATGAACACAGGACTCTGTGAGCTGGGGCTTTATAAGAGAAACACCAAATATCAACAGAGCTGGCAACTCACAATGAGAAGATCTCATGGGGGTTTCTTTTCTGCCTCCCCTGCACAGTCAATCAGCTGAGGGAGGCAGCTTTGCCCCATGGCCCTGGGGCTGTGCCAAGCACCATGGCTAGTAGATGGGTGCATCCTTGCCCAGGTGGGTCCTTTGGTGGCGGGTGAGCGTAGAGCTCTCACCGAAGCTCTTCCCACACTGGGCACACTGGAAGGGCCTGTCGCCCGTGTGGGTGCGGTGATGTCGCAGCAGGTCTGAGCTCTCGCCGAAGCGCTTCCCGCACTCGGTGCACTTGTAGGGTCGTTCGCCCGTGTGCAGGGTGCGGTGCTTTACCAGATAGGAGCTGAGGCTGAAGCTCTTGCCGCAGTCGGCGCAGCGGTAGGGTTTCTCGGCTGTGTGGGTGCGCTGGTGCCGCACGAAGGTGGAGCTGTCAATGAAGCCCTTCCCGCAGGCCGGGCACTTGTAGGGGCGCTCGCCACGATGGATGCGGTTGTGGGTGATGAGGTAGGAGCTGACACTGAAGCTCTTCCCGCAGTCGGGGCAGGTGTAGGGCTTCTCGCCGGTGTGGGTGCGCTGGTGGATGACAAAGGTGGAGTTCTGGCTGAAGCTCCTCCCACAGTCCAGGCATTTGTAGGGTGTCTCCCCGGTGTGCAGCCGGTGGTGGGTCAGCAGCGTGGAGCTCTGGCCAAAGCTCCGCCCGCAATCAGGGCAGGTGTAGGGCTTCTCGCCGGTGTGGGTGCGCTGGTGGCTGATCAGTGTGGAGCTCTGGCTGAAGCGGCGCCCGCACTCAGGGCACTGGTAGGGCTTCTCGCCAGTGTGGATGCGCTGGTGGATGACAAGGTGTGAGCGCCGTGAGAATTGTTTCCCGCATTCGGCACAGATGTTCTGCTTCCCGCCCGCCTGCAGGTCCTGCTGGGCATTCCCGAGCTCCCGGTAGCTCCCCTCGCAGAGAGTGGGCACAACCAGTCTCTCACCCTGTGGCTCTTCTGGTCTGTCCTCCCTCTCACAGGCCTCTCCCTGCTCAGGGCTCTGAGAAATGTTCCCTTCGCATCCTCCTGACACCGACCTGTGCAGTTCCACTGGCTCAGGAATGTTTTGCTGAGGAGTCTCCTCCTCATTCTCACTCACCATCCCATCACCTGCTGGGACAGGGAGAGAATCCAGAAGGGAGTCATTCCCTGTGCCGGGGGACAGGAACTTCAGAAAGAGGAATAGAAAAGGGGGGAAACAAATCAAAATAACTGAGGGGGAGACTGAAAAACCAGGAACTAAATCCCTCTAGCCCTTCCTCAGAGGCGAGACAAGAGGGAATCAATTGGCTGCCACGTCTCATCCGAACACTCACAGTGGAGGGAGGTACTACCAGGCGTCAGTCAGGGTAGATGGGAATGCTGATTTTCAATAAGTCTTGGAGCATTATCTTTCATCCAGTTCCAGAAGACTGGATGAAAGATAATGCTGTGCCAATATTTAAAAATAGTAAATGGGATGACCTGGGTAATTATAGGCTTGTGAATCTGACATTGATCCCAGGCAAGATAATGGGGCGGCTGATACAGGATGGGATTAATAAAGGAGTAATGGAATCAATGTCAATCAACATGGGTTTATAGAAAACAGAACCTGTCAAGGTAACTTGATATCTTTTTTTTGATGAGATTACAAGTTTGATTGATAAAGGTAACAGTGTTGATGTAGTTCCAGAGGGGTTTGGCTTGGTAGCACTAAACATTTTGATTAAAAAACTAGAATGGTATAAAATTAACATGGCACACATTAAATGGATTAAAATCTGGCTAACTGATAGGTTTCAAAAGGTAACTGTAAATGGGGAATCAGCATCAAGTGACTGTGTTTCAAATGAGGTCCCGCAGGGATCAGTTCTTGGGCCTGCACTATTTAACATTTTTATCAATGACCTGGAAGAAACTATAAAAATCTCACTGATAATGATTGCAGATGACACAAAAAGTGGGAGAATGGTAAATAAAGAAGAGGACAGGTCACTGATATTGCTTCAGAAACTGGGCGCAAGCAAACTATGCATTTTAATATGGCTAAATGTAAATGAAGGAGAAACAAAGAAACAAGAAAGAAACAAAGTAACAAAAAACAAAGAATGTAGGCTGTACTTACAGATGGGAGCTCTATCCTGGGACCAGTGACTCTAAAAAAGATTTGGCAGTGGGGGTGGATAAATAGCTGAGCTCCCACTGTGATGTTGTGGCCAAAAGGGCTAATGTTGATCTTGGGATGCATAAACAGGGGAACCTTGAATAGGCAGAGAGGTTATTTTACCCCTGTATTTGGCACTAGTGCCACCACTGCTGGAATCCTGTGTCCAGTTGTGGTGCCCGCAATTCCAGAAGGATGTTGATAAATTGGAGAGGGGTCAGAGAAGAATCACGAGAATGATTAATGGATGAGAAAATGCCTTAGACTGATAGACTTAAGGCGCTCAATCTATTTAGCTTAAAAAAGAGGAGGTTAAAGGGTGACTTGATCACAGTCTATTATCTACATGGGGAGCAAATATTTAATAATGAACTCTTCAGTCTAGCAGAGAAAAAGTCTAACACAATCCAATGACTGGAAGCTGAAGCTAGACAAATTCATACTAGAAATAAGGCATACATTTTTACCGATGAGAATAATTAACCATTGGAACAGTTTACCAAGGGTCATGGTGATTCTCCATCACTGACAATTTTAAAATCAGGATTGGATGTTTTTCTAATGGATCTGCTCTAGGAATTATTTGGGGGAAGTTCTCTGGCCTGTGTTATACAGTAGGTCAGACTAGATGATCATAGTGGTCTCTTCTGGCCTTGGAATCTATGAAACTATGATGAGTGATGTCTACCATGAGGATCCAACCCGTGTTGGGGACAGCTCTGACCTAGATGAGATGAGCTAGAACTTGGGAAGCTTATACGCTCTTGGAGAAATCTCTCACCTGTGCAAGCATCACTTGGGATCTCCTCTTCCTCGGAGACCTGGAGATCCAGAACACATGGCTCTTCCTCTTGCTCCATCCAAGAGATCGTGTCGGATTTAGGAAGCAGAAACCCTGCTTATGGGAATACAATGGGTGAAAGTTCATTACATATTTCTGAGGAGTCAATCTAAAAGAGTTCCTTGAAATTTAACCCATTCCTCTCTCATCATTGTGGTGATGCAGGAATGTTTCATCCTGACACATGGACAAATGTTTACCAACACCTTTACAAGAGTCACCCCTGGTGCGTTTGTGCTGTCAGGCACAATTCCACTAGGGAATAAAAGTGCAAAGAAGAAACAGCAACCTAATAAGTTGACATCATAACCTGAGTCATGCTCTGGACAAAGCTACTTACCTAGGTGCCGATGTGGCCCCATAACCTTAGCATCTGAGTGTCTCATACTCTGGCTATTTCTTCTGGCCCCGCAGTTTGGACTACAGTGGTGTGAACTGGAGCGCACACTAATGTGCTGTAACTCTGCCCCCCCCCCCAGGTGCAAAAATTGCAGGTGCAAATGAAAACGTATCTAGTTTGCATTAATTTAGTCCTGTTTAAGTTAATGCAAATAAGGTACCTTTTAGTTTGTGCTGCAGCATCTACATGGAAGAGTTAAGCACAGCATGCAAGTGTGAACTGCAATTCCCACCTCCATAGATGGAACTGCAGTGTCCTGAAGACAAGCCCTCAGTCTAAGAATGCCCCACCTAATCCAGGTGATGTGAGGACAGATGGAGTAGTTTAGAGACTCATTAAAGCTATGAATTAATTTATCTTCACAGCACCCCTGTGCAGTGGGAGCAGTATCATAATTTACAGTTTACGGATGGGGAGCTGAGGCACAAACATGACATTTTCAAAAACTTTCAGCGACTTAGGAACCTAAATCCCACTTTCAAAAGAGGCTTTTAAAGAGACATGCTGCTGACAATGAGACAGGCTCCTAAATCACCCAGCTGCTTTTGAAAAATCTTACACAGAGAGATTAAGGGCTAGCTGCCCAAGAGAACTCAGCCCCCAACAGCGCCTCGTGGGGTGGGAGACGGGGGGATTCTCCATTATTCTCATGGAGCTACTGTATGGGGGGACCAGTTTTGATAATCTGGTCCCTTATGTGGGTGACTAAATGGGAGCTGAAAATACTGCAGCTTGCCCATGGTCATGCTTGGCCAGGAGAGAACTTAGATCTCCTGTGGCCCACTCCACAGACATTTTTGTCTCCTCTCATATGCTCAGATCTGGATAATGATCCAGTTTCTCTTTGAAATAATTAGCCATGTCTCAGGGAGCACTGAGCACCAGAGATTTAGGCTCAGCACTAAGCACAAAGAGTGATTTGAAGGATTAGTCAACTTTACGATGAACTCTCTTACTATTTAAGTTTTGTTGAAGACAATCAGCCCTTGGTAACCCTACATATTCTGAGTAATTTATTGGATTTCCATAAGTACCTGCTGTAGAAAGATATAACTGAAAATATGTCACTTGCATAGAACTTAGTTTGAATCGTCAAATTAGATTAATAGGTTCCCAGATTTTAAGGCCAAAAGGAAACATTCTGACCATCTGGTCTGACCTGCGCAATGAGAACACTACCCAGTGATTCCAGCATCAAGCTTTTATCTTCTGGTTGCACTCGATGTTTAGGTAAGAGATACCCAATCCTGATTTTAAGACGCCATGTGATGGCAAAACCATCACATCCCAGGTTGCTATGTTTCAATGGTTAATTTCCCTCATTATTAAATATGTGTGCCTTATTTCAGGTTCAGCTTCCAGGCACTGACTCTTATTATACCTTCATCTGTTAAATTAAAAAGGTCTCTAAGTACCTGCATGGAATTAAGGTTTCTGAAAGTAGCTGTAATTAGCTGGGACAGTGTCTGTCATTTACTACAAGTTTGCTCAAAACAGTAGGTCCCTGACTTGACTCTACGTGCTACCCCAATACAAAAAGAAATGATATGTGTTCTCCCTGGTATTGCTTTTAAACTCTGAAATGGGATAACTGGAGCACAGAATACAAAAAGATTTTCTATAATATCTCAAAGTGGAAAATAAAATAGTGTAAAGCAAAGGTCAAAGAAGCCAAAAACTGCCCCTTCCTTCCTTCCTTCCTTCCTTTAGGGGTGATGCTGTCAGGGCCTAACAGATCTCACCACTTTGAAGTTACACCTGATTTTCAGTCTCCCTCTCTTTCAAAATTTCATCCCATTCTTTTCTATCACAGCAGATTTCACTAACGCTCAAAGTTTCTGGAGCTTTGTCTATGCTAATAGATTCCAGAAAAAAAACCAACGAGAGAGAGAAAGTGTGTGTGTGTCATTCACTAACGTGGAATTTGGGACTTGTGCTCCTAACCTGCCTGGACCTTTGGAAAACCCTATCCCTAGCTCCTTCCCTAGCCTTAGTTTCTGTTTCCCCAGCACCTCCGACTGGGAGACTTGGGGCCATATTTTCAAGGGCTGAGCACCCACAATTGGAGCCAAAGTTTTCAATGCGCTAAGTTCGTCTGAAAATTCTGCCCGGGAGACTCGGTCCCTGGCCCGTTCCCAGCGGCGTTCGCTCCCCCGGGGCTGGATCGGCTCCTGCAGGCGCTAAGGGGTCAGAGCCAGGCTGTGTCCGTGCGTGGGGCCAGCAGCTCCGGGACCCGCAGAGATGGGGCGAGAAGGGGCCGTGGGCGCAGAGTCACTTTCCTGCCCGGCCTCGGCACTTTCCCCGGGTCTCTCCCCTCACCTGCAGTCTGCGGCTCGGGAGCTGGTGTCGGCAGAGCCCGGGGCTGCCCCAGGGGCTGGTTCCAGCCAGCGGAGAAAGTCCCCCCCGGGCTGGGCACAGAGGGGCGCTGGTGCAGGGCTCTCCCCGGCCCCGCACAGACCCGCGGGGAGCAGCTGTTGTGTTACTACTAGCACGTACAGACGCGGCAGCAGCATTTCTGACCCAGGAAGCTCAGCCGCAATATCCGGAGGAAAGCAAATACCGAGGAGGCAGATCAGAGTGGCTAGAGATCTACCTCCCCGCCCGTAGCAATGGCCAGGGCCCTCTGGTGGCCACAGCTGATGAGCTCCCCTCCCTGCGAGCCCCTGGGACAGAAACGTGCCACGGGGCATCACCAGGATCCCTCTCCTTCCTGCACAGAGAGAAGCTCCCAGAGACTGAGCCCCAGAGAAATGCGCCCCTTGCCAATCCCAATAGTCAAAAATCAGGAGACAGGCTCACCAAAAATCAGGAGATTGGCTTTAAAATCATGAGATTATGTAAAAATTAACAGATTTGATTTTTTTTGTTTGCCTTCTGCTCTTTGCTCAGGGGAGGGGGGAGCCAGTGGGGAGCATGCAGAGAGGGAGGAGGGGGTCACAGGCAAATGATTTTGCATCAGTGTTCTGGGGTCAGAAGATGGGATCGGTCCCAGTCAGGGAGGGAGGATGGTGCAGCAATGTAGCTGTGAGACTGAGAGCTGGATAGACCATAGAGAGGTGCTGCAGGAAGCAGACTTCGCTATGGCCTGGATGTTTGGGTGCAGAGGCAGGGCCACATCAAAACAACACGCACTCCGCTGGCCTGAGTGATAGGGTGGATGGTGGTTTCCCCTCTAGTGACTGTGTATAACAGGGTAACTGGATCCTTTCAGGTAGGGTGACCACGTGTCAATTTCATAGTGACAGTCCTGATATTTGGGGCTGTAAGAAATACCTTTGACTAAAAAGGTTTTTAATAAAGAACATCAGATACAGGTAAAGAGAAAACTACTTTTTATTTCTTTAACAGGTTTGCAAAGCTGGGCACAACTCCAGAATAAAAATCTGAAAGGAGCGCGCCCCTCCTTTATTATTCAGCAGTATATATTTCCTATCCCGGCCGAAAGAATCCCTCCCTTCGTTCCCCATTGGCTGGGTACTAAAAGGTTTACACCTTTCGCGACCGCCTACTACATACATGGTCTTTTTTATACAAACGTCATTACATGTTCATGCTAATGAATCAATTTTCTATGCAGGGTGTGCGATAATATTCTAACACCTCATTACGCATGCGTCTTTAAGGTGCCTTTTTGACCTTTTTCTAACGGGATCGTTTGTTGGCACATAGCCTTAGCAAAAGCGGGTAGACCTTGGTTTCTTTGTCTTGTGGTTTACCCCTTATCTGTATCCAGGCGCTTGATGTCTGTTCGGCCTTCAAAACTTCTTCTTTATCTATTAACCCCCCTTTCTTTTCTTTCTTACACATTTCTTAGGCTTGAAGCTGATTAAATAACTTTCTAAATATATGCATATAGCAAAAATATTACTATACCTACAACTATTTTATTTCTTTTAGTCTTTTAACTTCTTCAGGGATTTTTCTTATATAGGTGCTTATTATCCTCCACTCCCACCCTGATTTTTCACACTTGCTATCTGATCTCCCTAGCCAGGGGCCTGGTACCAGTAGACCCTAGTTACTAAGGTCGCACAGCTGAGCAGGCATCAACTTATTCCTCCATCAAGAGCAGCAGGAAGCTACAGGGAGAGCCTGGTCTCAGGGAGAAAGGGGCAGAACGAAGAAGCAGCAGGGTGTGAATGTGCTCCATCAGGGAGACCTGGGACTTCAGGTAAGAAAGACCTGAGCGTGACCTGACAGAAGGGTAAATGGAGGGACTCGAGGAAGGAATTGAGAACATTATCTTGCCAGTTTGTTATTTTAATAAAACCAGAACTTGAGATGGGGTATGAATGGAAGAGAGCATGTTTCAGTTATTGAAGAAGCTACTTGAAGGGGGAAACTGAGGCAGGGGGCTGCTTGCAGGGCTGCCCTGAGGCCATGAGTGGGTGTGTGGGAGGCTGCCCCCAGTGACACTGGGAAAAGGGCAAGGGGCGATTAGGAGGTCCATTTTGTGGAGAGAGTTGGTGAACCCTGCCACAGCTGTGTTATCACTGTGATGAGTGGGACTGGAGAAGGACAATCGGGGTTCGGGGGATCTACTCTGGTTGACACTGGGGTATGGCAAGGCAAACTGGTGGCCTGGCTGCTGCTGGACAAAGCTTACTTAAGGTGTGAAAAAGGCCCCCGCTCGTCCCCATCCTACACACAGCAGAGACAGACCTGCCCCTAGTGGGATAGTCCCTTTGTCAGTGTTACCTTTGCAGTGTGTTGTAGCCGAGTCTGTCCCAGGATATTAGAGACAAGGTGGGTGAGCTAATATCTTTTATTGGACCAGCTTCTGTTGGTGCAGGAGGCAAGCTTTTGAACTTACATAGTTCTCCTCTTCAGATCCTGACAAAAAGCTCTGTGTGTCCCAAAAGCTTGTCTCTCTCACTACCAGCAGTTGGTCCAGTAACAGATATAATCTCACCCACCTTGTCTCCTACAGCCAGGAGAGACATTTCCCCGAGTGGTGACAGCAGGAATATAGCACGGGCTGACACTCGGAACTGGTAGAATTTTGGGTTTTTTTAAACAAAAAGTTTAAAAAGGTCAGTGTCAGTCAGTCACTAAGTCAGTCGCTTAGTTAGTCAGTGGCTTTTAAAAATCCCCAAGTAGGTATTTTCAACAGGGTTTTTTTTTTTGAAATTTTCTATGGCAACTTTCGACAGAAAAATGAGCCTTTTGATTTTGAACAATACACAAGTGCTCCTGTTGCTGACCGAGGGCCGCCCCACTGCGGCATGGCTTGGTGCCCTAGGCGACACACACTGGCTGTCTGATCAGGCTTCCCTGCAAAGCGTGGTGCGCCTCATGAATGCAGGGAGCCCCAGGAACCAGCCAGATCTCTTCATAACAAGGCTTAAATTCAGCTGGAGCTGTCCAGCGCGGAGTTCTGGTTAATATTTTCACACACACCCCTGGAGTTTATATAGCATGGTAGGGGGGTGAGGGGCTCTGGGAAATACTCTATAAGAATTGAAGCTCTGCTGTATAATGATGGCACTCATTCAGCAATCCCTGGGGCGAGGGAGTCCAGGCAGAGCCAGTGCTGTCAGCCAGCAGCCTGGTTCACAACAGGTGAAAGGCCTGCCACATCCAACCCAGAGTCTCAGCTCAGCGGTAGACTTTGTGCCCCCAGGGGAAGGTAGCTGGTCTGGCCCCAGAGGGTGGAGGGCAATGATGGGGAGCTGGCCCAGATCACGGAGACTCAGGCCAAACCTGGGTGCTGTTTCAGGCATTGCCTCAGCTAACTGAATTCCAAGGGGGTGGGGAGGGGACTTGTTTTTTAGCCTTTGAGTCTTTATGGGGAAGCCTCATACCTCTAAGTCTGTGTTAGCATCTCAGGTTCAGCGTTCAACCTGAAATGCACGTGCTGGCTGCTCGGAGGGGCTCTCTCCTAGCCTCTGGGGTGGGAAGTCTAGACTTTTGTCCTTCTCCACCATCTTCAGCATCACTGCCCTGTCTCCCTTTGTACCCACCCAGTCCTCTGGCCTTCCCCCAGTTTCCTCTCTCCAACCCATCACCTATATTCTCTGCTCCCCACATATCCCCCATAGTGCCTTTCCCCTCACATACTGCCCCTCTGCCTCCCTATTCCCCAGCACCCCTCAGTCTTCTCCGGCATTTCCCTGTGGAGACTTTATATCAACATTTGATCTCGACCTAGCAAGTAATTGTTCACCTGGGTGGTTGGGGGTGTGACACTGTGTGGAATCTGAATGACCATTTACAATATTACTGATACTAATATTACAGTATTGCAATAAATATCATATGAGATATTCCGTGCAAGGTATTGATGGAAAAGTCATGATTCGTTAAGATTGATAAGCACATTTATATGTATGTATCAGCTTTGTATTATGAGTTCTAAATATGTCTGGTATATTTGTATTTCAAACTTGTGCTGTGTTTTGGGTGACGCCCCCAGACAGGAAGACAGCAGCACCAAGCCTGCTTTATGGCCCATCAATGGAACTCAAATGTACAATGAAACCAGTGAAAGAATTCAGGGGCTGCACCTTATGAGCTACCAGGATATGTAAGAACATGCCTAGGGATAGAGGACTCTGAGGCTTTTCCATCCCATATGCTGTGTGGCTGTGTTTGGGGTCAAATGAAGTACAAGCCTCATGGCAGAAACGATAAAAGGCTGCTGCACCATCTCTATCTTGTCTTCATTCCTGCCTCCTACCTCTGGGTCAACTAATGACTCGGGGCAATGGTTTCCCTCCAAAGCAAGAAGAGTTTTCTGCAGTTCAGAAAGGGTGGGAATTCCCAAATCTGAGTGGGTTTTGATATTAATATCACAAATATTCAATAATATGGGAATGTGGAGCTGAACAACCCTGCACAGCGCTGTGGGGACTCAAGGAGATTTCCCCCTCCCACCAGAGGCATTGCCCCTCGGTGTCATTTAGCTCAATTTGGCTCCTTATTCTTAGGCCTGGGCTACATGACAAAGTTAGGTCGACATAAGTTGCCCTGCATTGGCCTTTGTGTGCACTGAAATTTGTCTCTGGCTGACATAAGTGCCCCATTACGGCAATGCAGTCAAACCAACTCCGCAAATGGTGTTGAGCCATAATCAATCTACAGAGGTTGACACAATGCAAGTGTAGACACTGGGTGAGAAAAGTTTAAACTTCCTGAGACCCATCAGCCCCATCTCCATGAGGTCAACAAACCATGCAGGCTCAGCTCCCCAACTCTGCTGACATTGGTGACTCAGGCAGGTGCAACATTCACGCCCCATTGAGGTGAATGGGGAAGTCACAGCTTGCTGAGCCATTGTCTCAAGCTGGCTACAGAGCTCACTGCGCCCCCCCAAAGAGCAGCTAGCTAGCCTGAGTGCCTGAGACCTGGACAGCCTGGGCCAGGGCAGAGAGGAGAAGTCACCAGGTGTGACCCAGGGACTCCTAAGTGCCAACTGGCAGAGAGCACTGAGGGGGCATAGGGCTTTAGAGGGAACCCCGGGTCAAATACAAGTATAAATAGTTCACTGAAAGTCAGACCTGCTCGCTGACAGCATGGAGGGCTTAGACTCCCATGATGTGTCTACGAACTCCTCTCTGTGCCCTCTCTCCATTGAACACACTTTCACCCTCCACAGAAGCTTCCAGAGTGCTGACTGACACATCATGGAAGTCTATGGGGGTTCTAAGTGTCAGCCCTGAGGGGGGGTCAGCAGCCCTCCATGCTGTCAGGGAGAGATAGCGAACACACAGTTTACAAGAAAAAACAACGAGGGTCCAGTAGCACCTTAAAGACTAACAAATTTCTGTGGGCATCCGCTAACCAGTGGCCATTGATTCGCGGATGCCTGCAGAAATTTGTTAGTCTTTAAGGTGCTACAGGACTCTCGTTGTTTTTGCTGTATACAAACTAACACGGCTACCCCTCTGGAATAGTTTACAAGGGCTGTTGAAAAATGGCACAAAATGAAGTTGGAAGCCCATGGAATGATGGGACAGAAAGAACTATAAAATGTCTGGTGTGGAAAAAGTAAATAAGGAAATGTTATTTACTCCTCAACACAGGAACTAGGGTCATCAAATGAAATTAATAGGCAGTAGGTTTAAAACAAACAAAAGAAAGCCTTCACACAATGTACAGTTAACCTATGGAACTCCTTGCCAGAGGATGTTGTGAAGGCCAAGACACTAATGGGGTTCGAAAAAGAACTAGATAAGTTCATGGAGGATAGGTCCATCAGTGGCTATTAGCCAGGATAGGCAGGGATTGCTGTTTGCCAGAGGCTGGCAATGGCTGACAGGATGGATCACTTGAGGATTACTTGTTCTGTTCATTACCTCTAAAGTACCTGGCATTGGCCACTATCAGAAGACAGCATAGTGGGCTAGATGGACCATTGGTCTGACCCAGTATGGCCATTCTTACATTCTTGTTAATTGCAACATTGGATGGCTAGCACACCCCCTTGATGCACTATGATCCATTCCTACAGCTCCCAGTGGCAGAGGAGACAGAGTGGGTGGCAAGTTGCACAATGAGATAACTACCCATGATGCAACGTTCTCTCGGTTGATGCAAGAGCAACGACTGTGGATGTGCTCCACCAGCACAAGGAGTGTTGTGTGGATGTGCACAACCTATGTAATTAAAGCAGCTTACGATCTTCAACGTAATTTAAGTTGAATTGATACTGTAATGTAGACATGGCCTTAATCTTTCTGATTCTATTGTGAGAATTTGCTGTTGCTCCTTTAATATTGTCTCTGAGAAACTGCCAGCTGTCCTGAACTCTTTTTTCCCCTTAAATTTTATTCCTGTGGGACTCACCTACCAGTTCTCTGAGTTCGTTGAAGTCTGCCTTTTTGAAGTCCATTGTCCTCACTCTGCCATTCTCATGCCTTCCTTCTCAAAGAACGATTAAAATCCGTCCTTTTGTGATTACTTTTGCCCATATGGCTTTCCACCTTCAGTTTCCTAACCAATTCCTTCTTGTTAGTCAGAATCAAATCTAAAATGGCTGTCCTCCGGTTACTTCTTCGATCCTCTGAAAGAAACAGAATCCCCAGAACATTCCAAGAATTTATTGGACACTTTGTGTTTGGTTGAATGTGTTTTCTAATAGATGTCTGGGTAGATAAAATTCCCCCACCTCCCCCCATTACCAATTGTGATTTAATTTTTTTTCTATTATTTGCATGACAGTCTAGAATATGAGTGTGCAGAGAGAGAACCTAGGGGAATTGTGATGTGAAAATATTTCCTGTTCTGACATGTCCCCAATTGTCCTTTTTTCCCCCCTAACAGGCTGCTGCATAACATCTGGGTTTTGCTCCAGATCATTCCATCCTTCCAGGGACCAGGGAGGGGAAATGTCTGCGGTGGATCCATTTGAGGTAGAGATTATCAGGGAGTTGCTGGTGGGTTCTTATTGGAGGGAGAAGGGCAGTAAATACATAGGAGGTGGGCACTTCTGGGGGAAGGGGAAGTTGGTCTGGAGTTAGGAAGGGCAGGAAATACAGAGTGGAGAAAGGAGGGGGACAGAGTGTGACAAACCTGCTGGGATTTATTAACTGTGGGGCCTAGATCCTAGCAACCAGACCCATGGGGTTTTGGGTGGAAATTCTCTAATTTGTTGAACAGGAAAAAAAAAAAAAAGAAAGAAAAAGAAAACTCTGGACTGGGTTGGTAAAACTTACCAGGCTCCAATACTGGATCCTGGACCTACTAGCCAGAGACTGCTGTGAGATATAAAGAGGCACCCACCAGTGAGGCCCAGGGAAGACACCCCATCCCCTCCCATCTAGCTGCTGGCAATGGGGAGGGTGTTGGGATTCCCACCAGGGAGTTATCTTGCTGGGGGCTCCATCTCCTGAATCAGTCTGAGCTACTAGGTGAGTGATGAACATGAAGACCTCTTCCCCCTCTATCTGCTGGGAGGGGTGAAGGGATCTCTTTTTTTTTTTCCTGTCACCCGGATGTCTCCTAGCTGCTCTGATGGGGTGGGGGTGGGACATTGCTGACTGTTCGCCTGCCAGAACGTGCATGTGATTGGCCCCCCTCCCCTGTGAATAGTGGGGTTGTGAGTGGGTAGCAGGTACTGAGTGGGGGGCTCTTGCTCTTTCAGGGGCTGGTGACCTTCAAGGAGGTGGCTGTGTATTTCACCAGGGAAGAGTGGACTCTGCTGGTCCCTGCTCAGAGAGCCCTCTACAAAGATGTCATGCAGGAGAACTACGAGAATGTGACCTCGCTGGGTAAGGATTCCTGTTCCCTCGGCTATTAGAAGGGAATATGAAGAATTAAGCTTCACAGCACCCCACAATACAACCTTAACTCTGCCGTGTTTCAGCAACACCCTAATAGGCCAATGACATGTTGCACGGCAGGTATACTCTGTTACCCCTTGGGACATTCTGGCTCTTCAACCAAGTCCGATGGATCGCTTCTCTTCTCCGGACAGTATAGCCAAATGGTCAGAGCCAGGGGGACTCTCCTTAGGTTCAGGGCAGTATGGTCTAGTGGCCAGGGTCAGTGGGGCCACCGTTCGCCACCGGGCGTTGTAGCTTGGGGGCTAGGATCAGTAGGGCTTGGCAGCTTCCAAGAGATGGGTTGGCAGCTGGGGTAGGCTGACCCGGGCCCTCCCTACTCCACTGGATCCCAGCCTAGGGCCCTATCAGTGGTGAGTATCTGTCACTGGGTCATGCTGACTCTGTTCCCGGTTCCACAACCAGATCAGTGTCTGGTTCCCCATGACTTCCTGCTCCATAGTCCACAGATCCCTCTGGTTCTCTGTGATAATAGGCAGGTGAAGTTGCTGACGACTCCTTCCCCTTGTTGGCTTCTGCAGACAGCCAGGTATTCACCTGGGTCTCAGCCGGCCTGGCCTCTGTGGACTGGGGCGCCAACAACTCCTGCAGGAAAGAGCTGGAGCAGCTTGGCAGAGCTGCAACTGATATGAAGAGAGATGCACATGAAACTTGAAGGAACATGTGTGCCTCATGTTAGTGCTGAGTGTTGTAGGTTGTGTCAATAAAGGTGCACAAGAGTGTGATCTTGCCATGAGGATTGTCAGTGGGCTGCTGGCATAGATGCTAGTGGTCTCCAGGGCACAGTGAGGGGTAAGTGAAAGCAGTGATGCAGAAGGAATCCTCAGTGCAAGAGTAAAGGGGTGGTAACATTATGAAAGTCTGAGATGGATTGTGTGCAGTAGGCTCAGTGTTTGAGTGCAGGCCAGGTGTAGGTAGCTTCTGTTCCCTACACCAGACCTTAACCCCAAGTTTTGCCTTAGCAAAGAGAAGGCGTTAGACTTTGTGCTATGCCACTCCTGTGCTCTGTTCCCAGAGTGATCTGTATCGGGGAGGGTAGAGTGCTAGTATGTGTGTGTGACGGGGTACAGCTGTCCAACATTGGGCCAGAAGGGATTAACTCCACACTATTGACTGAAGAGGCTGCACCCTCTCTCCCCTGCTGAGCATGCTCCAACTGGAGCCACAGTATAAAAGGGAGCAGATCAACTCAGGCTTGCTCCCTGATGTAGTGTAGACATATCCTAAAGGGGGCAGACCAAGGAGAGCCTGTATAAAGGCTAGAGTCATCTAAGATTGTGTAAAACCATTTCATGGTCCTCTCTTTTAGTCTGTCCACTGTCTCCCCCATTTCCATCATCTCAAACATAAGCCACTTATCTTCACTGTGAAGGCCCTTATCTCCCCCTGCATATCATCTCCTATTCAGTATTGAGGTACCAACTCCCACTTCTGATCAGCCCTTACCAGCCTCCATCACCCCCCTATTGAATTACAGACAAGCCCCTTCATGGAGAGAAATTTACATTAAGGTCAAAGGAGCAACAAGAGGGAAATCAGTGGGGAAATCTGCTCGACATCTTGGATGTCTATATACAAATGCAAGGAATATAGGGAAGAAAGAAGAAGAACTGGAAGTATTAGTTCAAAAGGTAAATTGTGACTTAATTGGCATCACAGTGACTTGGTGGGACAAGTGCAATGAGTGGCATATTGATGTAGAGAGGTATAGCTCATTCAGGGAAGACAAGCAGGATAAAAAGGGAGCAGGAGTTGCATTCTACATCAAGAATATATAAGTTTGTTCTCAGATCCAGAACAAAGTGGGAGGCAGATGAGCTGAGATTCTCTGGGTAAAGAGAATAGGAGCAAAAAATAGGATGACCTTATGGTAGGTGTCTACTATAGATCACCAAATCGGGAAGAGGTGGGGATGAGGCATTTTTAGGGCATTTTTAGAGCAAACAGACATATCCAAAACATGAGACTTGGTAGTCATGGGGGATTTTAACTACCCAGACATTTGTTGAAAAAGTAATACAGCAAAACACAAAATGTCCACTAAGTTCTTGGAGTGTTCTAGGGAAAATCTTTTTGTTTCAGAGAGTGGCAGCAGTAACCAGGGGCGCAGCCATTTCAAGACTTGATTATGACCAAGATGGGGGAATTGGCAGTGAATGTGAGGTGGAAGGCAATTGTGGCAAAAGTGATCATGATGTGATAGATTTTATGATTCTAAGGAAAGAAAGGAGTGAGAGCAGCAGAATAAGGACTTCTGGAAAGTCCTTTCCAGGCTTTAACAAACTAAGAGAACTGGTAGGTAGAGTCTTCTGGGAAGAAAATCTAAGGGAAAAATGAGTTCCGGAGAGCTGGCAGTTTGTCAAGGAGACAATATCTAAAGCATAACTGCAAATGAACCTGTTAAGAAAGAATAGTAAGAGGCCAAGATAGCACCATAGGAGCTCTTGAATGACCTGAAAATCAAAATGGAATCCTACAAAAGGTGGAAACATGGACAAAATTGTGGCAGAGGAGAATAGAAAGAGCACAAAGCATGTAGGGACAAAATCAGAAAGATTAAGGCACAAATGAGACACACCTAACAAGGAATAGAAAAGGCAATAAGAAAAGTTTCTATAAAGACATTAGGAGCTAGAAAAAGACAGGGGAAGGTGTAGCTCCTTTACTTAGCAGTGAAGAAAAACTAACAACTGATGACATCAAGAAAGCTCAGGTATTTAATGCCTATTTTGCTTCAGTCTTTACTAAAAAGGTAAATGGTAACCAGATACGTAACACAATTAATATTAACAATGAAGATGAAGGAAGATGAGCCAAAATAGGGAGAGAACAGGTTAAAGAATATTTAGATTAGTTGAATATATTCAAATTAGCAGAGCCTGATTAAATTCATCTTAAGATACTTAAAAAACTAGCAGAAGCAATGTTGAAGCTATTAGCAATTATCTTTAAGTACTCCTGGAGAAGGGATGAGGTCCCAGAAGACTAGAGAAGGGCAAACTTAGTACCTATCTTTAAAAATAGGAAGAAAAAGGACTTTGTGAATTAAAGATACGTCAACCTTTACTTCACTACCTAGAAAGATATTGAAATAAATTATTAAACAACTTGTAAGCAAATAAAGAATAATAGTGTCATAAGTTACAGCAAGCAGGGATTTGTCAAGAACAAATCATGCCAACCCAACCTAACTTCCTTCTGTGAATGGGTTACTAGCCTAGTGGATGGGAGGAAGCAGGAGATGTGATATATCTTGACTTTAGTAAGGCTTTTGACATTGTCCCACATGATATTCTCATAAGCACACTAGAGAAATATGGTCTAGATGGAGTCACAACTAATTGAAAGACTACTCAAGGAGTTTACTATCACTATTAGTGATTTACTATCCCCTCTATTCGGCATTGGTGAGGCCGCATTTGGAGTATTGTGTCCAGTTTTGGGCCCCCCACTACAAAAAGGATGTAGACAAGTTGGAGAGAGGCCAGTGGAGGGCAACAAAAATGATTAGGGGGCTGGAGCACAAGACGTATGAGGAGAGGCTGAGGGAACTAGGCTTGTTTAGGCTGCAGAAGAGAAGAATGAGGGGGGATTTGATAGCAGCCTTTAACTACCTGAAAGGGGGTTCCAGGGAGGATGGAGCTAGGCTGTTCTCAGTGGTGGCAGACGACAGAACAAGGAGAAACGGTCTCAAGTTGCCGGGGGGGAGATCTAGGTTGGACATTAGGAAAAAGTTTGACACTAGGAGGGTGGTGAAGCACTGGAATGGGTTACCTAGGGAGGTGGTGGAATCTCTGTCTTTAGAGGTTTTTAAGTTGTGGCTTGACAAAACCCTCGCTGGGATTATTTAGCTGAGGTTAGTCCTGCTTTGAGCAGGGGGTTGGACTAGATGACCTCCTGAGGTCCCTTCCAACTCTATGATTCTATGATAAGCTTGGAGGGTGTATTTTGTGGGATCCCACAGGGATAAGTTCTAGGTCCAGTACTTTTCAATGTTTTCATTAATTACTTGGATAAGGAGTTGAGAGTATGCTTCTAAAATTTGCAGAGGACAGCAAGCTGAGAAGGGTTGCAAGCACTTTAGTGGACAGGATTAGAATTCAAAATGACCTTGTAAGCTGGGGTCCGGTTTTGCCTGGGCATCGCGACCCTTCCTCGGGCCCAGGCTCTGAGGAAGGCCACTGCACCTTCCTAAAAGGGGAACGTTAGCGTCTCTGTCTTGGTCTTAGTCCTGGCCCTCCGACAGGGCGGACTGCCAAGTAGTCTACCGCCTCAGGCCCTGAGGCAGGGCGAGACAGGCAAGCAAGTAGCCTAGGGGTCTCCAACCCTCCCCCCAGGCAGGGTGAGACCAGCAAGCAGTTTGTAACCTCAGGCCCTTAGGCAGGGCGAAGCTGTTAGCAGTCTATTAGCCCGGTCCTCAGGCAGGGCGGGCAAGCCAGCAGTGTCCTCTGGTCGGTAAAGCAGGGGACGGTAAGCACTCTCTGGGTGGCGAGGACGGGGGTGGACAGGATGCAGGCCAACCCGACTCCACTGGGTCCCAGCCCAGGTCCCTAGCAGTGGCAAAGGTGTTGCCACTGAGTCGGCAGGGCTCCCGCTGCAACATGCTGACGGGGTCTTGCCCCCGTCTCAGCCACTGACTATGGCTGTCCCTGGGCCACTTCCTCCCCATATCCCCAGGTACCTGTTTCTTCTGGGTCCTCAGGGTCACTGGGGTACACGGCCCGCAGCAGGCTCACCAGTCCCTCTTTGTCCACAGGCAGCAAGTCGGGGAGCTCCTTGGCGGAGGGCAGCTACTCCAGGTCAGGGCCAGCCTCCGAGGGTATCTCCCAGCCCTCAAGCTCAGGGCCTTGATCCAGTCACTAGGGCTCAGAGGCCCTGTCCAGTCCTTGGGGCTTGGGGGCCCGGTCCAGTCATGGGGCTCTGGGGGGCCTATCCAGTCCTTATG
Organism: Emydura macquarii macquarii; assembly: GCF_026122565.2. Lineage (NCBI taxonomy): Eukaryota > Metazoa > Chordata > Testudines > Chelidae > Emydura > Emydura macquarii. The sequence goes on along the minus strand of NW_027131996.1, from coordinate 6,998 downwards.
GGTCGGTCAGCTGGGCCGTTCCCAGCGCCTCTGCTCCGGGAGGCGCTCGCTCGGGGCAGCGGCCAGGCCTACACTGCAGCTGGCGGGACGGCACAACTGCCTCCGGCGGCCGCCTGTCTCCCACTAAGCTGCAGGGCCTGCCTTTTGTACTCCCTGCACTGGCGGAAGCTCCGCCCCTCTGTTGCCAGATAGGCTGGTTGGGTGGACGTATCCCTGTCCGGCTCCCCTGTTGCCAGGCAGACTGGACTGCCGGCCCTTTCACTGTCTGCTCTGGTCGTTGCGGCTCTTCCTTGGGCTCAGGCTCTGAGGAAGGCCACTGCACCTTCCTACAAACCTTTACAAATTGGAGAATTGGTCTGAATGAACAAGATTAAATTTAATAAAGGCAAGTGCAAAGTACTTCATTTTGGCAGGACAAACCAAATGCACAACTACAAAATGGGGAATAACTGGCTAAGTGGTAGTACTGCTGGAAAGAATCTGCAGGTTATAGTTGATCACAAACTGAATATGAGTCAATAATGTGATTCGGCTGCAAAAAAGATAATATTCTGGCATCTGTTAACAGGAATCTGATCTGTAAGACACTGGGGCTTAGTACACACTTACCGGGAAATTTGGCGGCAGTCGACGGGAATTACACAAGCTATGCAGCGTAGCTTGCGTAACTCCCGTCGACTTCCTAACTTCCCTTCCCTTCCCTTCCTAACTGTCTTTTGAGGAGGTGGTTTAATTGAATCGACTTTCCAATCGATTGAGCGGGTCTTCACTGCCGCTCAATCAATCTGGATAGATCGATCTGCCGCCGTCAGTGTGTACACACCCTGTAATTGTCCCACTCTACTCAGCACTGGTGAGGCTGCAGCTGGAGTATTGTGTCCATTTCTGGGTGCCACCCTTCAGGAAGGATGTGGAGAAATTCAAGATAGTCTAAAGCAACAAAAATGCTGAAAGGATTAGAGAACCTAACCCAAACAGAAAGGTTAAAAAGATAACTTGGCCTGTTTAGTCTTGAGAAAAGAAGACTGACCAGGGACCTGAAAACAGTCTTCATATGTGTGAAGGGCAGTTCTTAAGAGGAAGTGATCAGTTGTTCACCATGTCCATTGAAGTAGGAGAACAAGTAATCATAGAAATGTGGGACTAGAAAAGATTTCAAATGTCATATAGTCCACTCCCCTGTGCTGAGGAAGGACTAAGTATTATCTAGATCACCTGCTGTTGTCAGGTGTTGGCTGCATGTGTGTTCTCCCTGTGTGTATTCTGTCCCTGCTCTGTGCAGATTCAGCAAACCATGATTGAATTACCCGATAAGACCACAGATCCTTTTTCCATAACCAAGGCACCAGGCCAGCTTTATTGCCGACAAAGCATGGTAAAAAGCATCGTGTAGGTGCTACAAGTACACTTAATACATGTATGCCCGTGACAATGGACTGGCTCAGTAAACAGCGGGACTTTCTGTTCCTCTCTTGGCCAGACAAAGATGCTTCCTCTGAGACCTTCTTTTATATAGTGATACAAACAAGTTGCACATTTCTGTTCTGACATATGTAGTTGCCACCTTCTGATGTGGTGAGATACAACCCTTTACATTGCATGGGATGGTCTGATCAAAACATCTCTATCATTTTGTCACAATATTTTGATCCATCATCTTTTTGTGACTCGTCCATGCCTAGGGTAGCCACCTGAAAATGCCAAGGTAAGGGCACGCTGCAAAAGGAAAGCAGATTCTCCCAGCACCGGTGGGTGACACTGAAGTCAGACTTCCCAACCAGCCACAAACAGTGCTTCTGATTCCCCACAGTGGTTATCAAGAAGCCAAAATAAAAATATACACAGCCCCCTTTACTGCATCTCAGTCTCTGGCTCCCAATCAGCCACTAGGTCCAGTAAAGATATCAGTTATTTAAAACTCTATGCTGTTTACCAAAAAGGTTCTCCTAACCCCAAAGGGTCAGCCACATTATCCGATCAATATATTTGGATCTTACCCAAAATACCACACTGCCAGCCAATCCCTTGGTAACGAAAACTAAAGGTTTATTATAAAAGGAAAGAAACAAACTGCTACTTCAGCTTCAGGTCTCATGTCTCAGGCTCTCACTTTCTACTACACCGCCTACAAGTTGTTTTTTTTGTTTTTGTTTTGTTTTTTCAACCAGTTCTTAAAAACCTCCAATGATGGAGATTCCACAGCCATCCTAGGTAATTTGTTCCAGTGCTTAACTACTCTTACAGTTAAGAAGTTTTTACTATTGTCTAACCTAAATCTCCCTTGCTGATATTCAAGCCAATTACTACTACTTCTGTCCTCAATGGATAAGGAGAACAATTTAGCACTCTCTTCTTTAAAGTAACCTTTTATATACTTGCAGATTGTTATCATGTCCCCCCTCAGTCTTCTCTTCTCCAGACTAAACAAGTCCAATTTTCTCAATCTTTCCTCGTAGGTCATGTTTTCTGAACCTTTAATCACTTTTGATTTTGCTCTCCTCTGAACTTTCTCTAATATGTTCACATCTTTCCCGAAGTGTGGTGCCCAGAACTGGATGCAATATTCCAGTTGAGGCCTTATCAGTGCTGAGTAGAGTAAAAGAATGACTTCTTGTGTCTTGCTTATAGATGCTAGACTGATGTTTGCGTTTTTTGCAACAGTATTAAATTGTTGAGTCCTGTTTAGTTTGTGATCTACTACATTCCCCAAATCATTTTCCATTGTACTCCTCCTTAAGCAGTCCTTTTCCATTTTCCATTTGTGCAGTTGATTATTTCTTCCTAAGTGTAGCATTTTGCATTTTTCCTTACTGAATTTCATGCTGTTTATTTCAGACCATTTTTCTAGTTTACCAGGATCATTTTGAATTCTAATGCTGCCTTCCAAAGTGCTCCCAGACCCTCCCAGCTTGGTGTTGTCTGCAAACTTCATAATTGTACTCTCTGTGCCATTACTGAAATCATTTATAAACTTACAGAATAGAACTGAACTCAAGATAGGTCCATGAGAGATCCCACTTGATATGCCCTTCCCTTTGGACTGTGAACCATTGATTACTACTGTCTCATTATGGTTTTCCAACCAGTAATGCACTCACCTTATTATAGGTTCATCTAGGCCAGTTTTTCTGAAATGCCACCACCATTGCTGCATGCGGCCATCAGCAGATTTTTTTCCCAGCCATGGTAGCTTCCAAAGCATGATAGAAGATTGGAAGTGTGTGTGTGGGGTGGGGGGAGCAGCGGCCTCTTCCTGCAGCAACCAGCTGTTGCTCCTGAATAGCTGTTACCAGCGCAGCAGGGTATCCCGCCTTGGTGTTTGTGCTGGCACCACCAGTAGGGATTGGCCCCCGGGCAGCACCTCTGCAAACATGTGGGGCTGGTGTGCATGGCACCAGAGGCGGCTCTTATCAGTGGAGGCAGCTGTGGCATTTGGTCACCAATGTGCTCCTCTTGGCAACTCTCCCACTCCTGCCCAACTAAGGTGGACTCTCACTGAAGGGCTGCAGGAGGTATGGAAAGAGAGAGAGGTTTGTCAGAGATGCCACCAGTAAGAGTTGATGGCCACACTATGGGGCCATCAAAAATTTTGTTGTGAGAGAGCCCCTGGTCTAGGCTATATTTCCCTAGTTAGCTTATGAGAAGGTCATGTGAGACAGTACCAAAATCAAGATATATCACATCTCCTGCTCCCCCCATCCACAAGGCTTCTTAACCTGTCAAAGAAGGATATTAGGTTGGTTTGACATGATTTATCCTTGACAAATCCATGTTGACAGATACTTCTCATCTGTTTTCTTCAAGACCTTACCAACTGATTGTTTATTTGGTCTGTTTTCTTTCCAGTTACCAAAATTAAGCTGACTAGTCTGTAATTCCCTGTGCTATCCTTATTCCTTTTTTGTAGATAGGTTCTATATTTGTCCTTTTCCAATTCTGTGGGATATCTCCCATCCTTCATGAGTTGTCAATGGCTCAAGGTTCATCCAGTTCCTTAAGTGTTCTTGGATGTATTTCATCAGACCTGCTGACTTGAAGACATTTTCAGAGATTATGGCTAATGACTCAGAAGTTCCATCAGCCAGGTCCTTAATGATCTTAATCTGCAGCAAGGAAGATTAAGGTTTGATATTAGGAAAACATTTCTAACTATAAGGATAGTTATGCTCTGGAATAGGCTGCCAAGAGAGGTTCTGGATTCCCCATCATTGAAAGTTTTAAAAACCAGGTTGGACAAACACCTGTGAGGGATGGTCTAGATTTACTTGTGGTGTCCTAGCACAGGGTGCTAGTCTTGATCAAAATTGTTGAGCATCCTTCCAGCCCTACGTTTCTATGGTTCTGTGCTTTCTCCCATGCTGCTAGTGACCCGTCCTGTGCCCAGGGTAGTCCCTTGAAAATGCCAAGGTCAGGGCAGGCTGCAAACAGAGAGCAGATTCTCCCAGCACTGGTGGGTGACACTGAAGCCAGACTTCCCAACCAGCCACAAACTGCACTTCTGAATCCTCACAGAAGCCAGTATACAAATACACACAGCCCCCTTTACTGCATTTCAGCTTCTGGCTCCCAAATCAGCACAAGGTACAGTAAAGAGACCAGTTATTTAAACTCTATGCTCTTCACTACAAAGGTTCCCTCTGACCCCAAAGGGTCAGCCACATTACCAGTTCAATATGAGTTTGGATCTTACTTAAAATACCACTCTGCCAGCCAATCCTTTAGTAACTAAAACTAAAGATTTATTGCAAAAAGAAAGAAAGAAACCATAAGAGAAATGTTAAAGGATTAGAGCAATCAGATACATACAAATAAGTGAAAGTCCATATACATCAGGTTTCTAGAAGAAGTGTGGAGTTGCAGGCTTGTATAGTTCCTCTGGTGTGCACCCAATCTCTGGGTGGGTCTCAGTCCTTTGTTTCACAGCTTCAGTTCAGTTGTAGATGAGCTGATCCAGAGGTAAGTTGGTACCTGAAGCTGATACCTGAAGCTGAGTCCTGGCTGAAGACTGGTGACTGACGACCAAATGGATTCCCAAAGCCTCTGCCTTATATACCCTCTGGCCCTGGTCCCTCTGGCCCCTTGCCTGGGACTGTCCTAATGGCTATTGTTCTGCAGGCTATTGTTCTGCAGCCATCCTGTCTGGCTTGTGTCCCAGGCAGCACAATTTGAAATACAGATATCTTAAATATATCCATAACTTCCGTTTTCTATATAATACAAGAACATAAACATTATCATCTTACTTAGCACATTATAGCCTTTCTAACAGTACCTGACATGGCATATCTCACATGAATTAATATGATTTTGACATATTAATGTCAAACAATATAACAAATGCTCTCCCCCATCTACTCAGCATGACACTGCTCTTTGGAGGAACTCCCCATTCACATCCCCAGAGCTACCTCTTTCCCATCCCTCCGTACCACTCCGGTTCCATGAAGCTTTTAAACATATGACAGTGGGTAGGCTGCTGGTGTCCTGAGACCACTATCTATCTGGGTGACAAATGTTGTCTTATTGTTTCCTTGTGTTCTCCCTGTCATTATTCAGGGCCATTGCACCTGTATTCCCACTATGTGGTCCAGCAAAAGCACCCACACTCAGGGTGCCCAGCTGTCACCTCTCTTGGGTAGAAACCCACATTTCTACCCCTTGTGACTGTTGTAGCTCCAGGCTGCCCAGCTCCCTGCCTACACTGTGAATCCCCCAGCAATGCAAATTCCCTCATCAGGCCGCTTTGCATTCCATACTCAGAGGCTATGAACAGTGTCACGGCCCCTGATGAAGTTACCACGCTGCCCTTTTCCAGCAAGCAGGGATTCTCAAGATAAAAAGCATTAGAGAGAGAACTATAAATAACAATAAAAGAACCTGTACGCATGTTAATAAGCTTCCCTGAGATCACCCCAACCCCACCAAGGGCTCAGGCAAGTGAACAGACCTTCAAACCCCACTGTGATCTTCCTCCCCACCCCCCGCAATCTGGAATGGTGTGTAGCCGTGTCACTCCTATTCCTCACTCCTCGGCCCAAATTTATTCTGTGTTGCTGTCTGAACCACCCGCTCCTGGGTCAGCCCATGCCCAGCCTCCCACATGTAATCAGTCCCTGGCCCGGTGAAGGAGCACTTCTGGCCAGCCACTCATGGGATAGATGCCCAGCAAATACCCCTCAGCCCCAGATGCAAGTCTGGGAACTGACATATTACAGTGTTCAGTGCTGTACACTGCATCTTGCTAGCTCAAGTACATTTGTCCGTCAGTTTATCAAAGAAATTGCTATGCACCAGCTCTGTCACTAAGTGAAGTCTCTGCACACACTGAATCCACATGCACTGTTTTAGATAAACAATAAATTGACTGACTACAGCAAGATTTTAAATGATTATAAATCAGATTAATATGAATCAATAGATTAATGTGAATCAAGGAGTTGGTCAAAATTAACTAAAAGGTAACTCTCATCCTAAACTAAGCTTAATATTTCAGTAGCTGTCCATCCGTCCCCACCCCAGTGGGCGCAGTTGTCAGTGTCCTTGAAGTTGCTTAGAAGATGGATTCCAAGGGAAAGTCCTGAGACAAAGATGCCTCTCTCTTTTAACAAGTTTCTGGACTCCCCTGGAGTCAGGTGATAGCTGCGTCCGGCAGTGGACATGATTTCTTCCACTTGAGCCAAAGTGCTCAAAGGTGCTTAGGCCAGTCCATTGTTCCTGTATGTATGCCTTTGGTAAGGCGTGAACCACTTGCTTGGTGTTTGCTCTGATCTATTCAAACGATGTGAGACATACCTTTAGGGATATTACATAGCAGAGTTTCATATCTGTACATATGTGACATTGCAGGAAACATACTACCATAACAATAATGTTCAATATGTCATGAGCCTTCCAAAAACATCTTACATGACACACTTTGCATCAAACAATACACAGTTAGTTACACTATAAGGGTGATCATGAATGATACACAAATCACATTATATGGATGTACATTG